>NC_092045.1:52615309-52936966 GCF_003086295.3 Arachis hypogaea
AATCATGTAAGTCGTGCACTGCATGCATCTGGAAGAACATTATCCCCTGAGGATCTGGTTGGGAATCTGCGGTATATCCTTATGTTTTGAGTTGTTTGTTTATGGATAAGCAGTTAAGAATGTTTCTTTTATTTTCACCTTGATGTTTCTTTTTGGGAAATTTGATAAGAATTAGGTTGCCTTCCTAAAAATATCCTGTTGCACTGTGTGTTTGTTCCTTTACTTGGTTTTTGACACTAAGTATATGGAAATAAACTCTTGACTTAGGCATACTTGATGTGCTATATAGTTTGTTAGCCAAGTAGTATCACTTATTTTCATATTAGCGTGAACTTTGTACTTCCTGACCTTAGATCAGGTATATCACGAAATTTCCAAAATGCAAGGCAGGAGGATGCACATGAGTATATGGTCAACTTACTTGAGTCAATGCATAAATGCTGCCTGCCTTCTGGTGTACCAAGTGAATCACATAGTGCTTATGAGAAAAGTTTTGTTCATAAAATATTTGGTGGTCATCTGCGAAGTCAGGTTAGATTTCTTGACTGCTGGTTTATTTTTTGTGAGCAAGGTCATTACTAATTGAGTTTAGAAATGGTCTGATAAATATGTAACCCATAAATTGTGATTTGTATAGAACAATATTGCTCTATAATTTTTTTCCCCCTGTAATGACTGATTGTCGTATACTTATGTGGTTTCTTTCTCTTAGGTGAAATGTAAGCAGTGTTCCTTTTGCTCCAACATGTTTGATCCATTCTTAGATCTAAGCCTCGAAATTTTCAAGGCAGAATCATTGCAGAAAGCACTTGCAAATATTCAAATCATTTAAATAAAAATGCAGAATTATTATACATGTAATCATATTAACTATTATGTTGTATTAATAATTATTAGATAATTATATATATATATATATATATATATAGAAAAAAAGAAAAGACCTAAAGCTACACTTATATACAGTAGTTATAGTATACAAAAAAAAATGAGACCTAAGGCTACACTTATATATAGTAGCTATAGTATACAAAAGAAGAGGGACCTAAGGCTACGCTTATAAAAAGTAGCTATGGTATACAATAAGGCTACGCTTTACAAGTGATGCAGTAGTGTTGAAAAGCGTAGCCTATTCTGAAAAAATGAAAGCTAAAAAGCGTAGCCTTTGGTCCTGGACAGCATCACTTGAAAAGCGTAGCCTATTCTCAAAGGCCAAAAGCGTAGTCCTTGGTGCAGAAAAGCGTAGCCTTTGAGAATAGGCAACGGCCGAATAGGAATCACTCCAAAAAGCGTAGCCGTAGCCCAAAAAGCGTAGCCGTAGCCTAAGGCATCATTTTTTTTCACTTTTAGCTACATTTTTCAAGTGTACCTAAATGGGTGTTTTTCTTGTAGTGAAGAAATTGTAAATGGCAATGAAACAGAGAAGTAAAAGATGCAGTAACTTGCAACCGATCTCAAACAGAAAGCAGAATTGCTTGAAGAAGCAAACAGAAATTAAATTTAACTCAATTAGAAAATCAAAATGAAGATCTCAGGAAATCAAAGAGACTAGAAAACAAGTCTAGATCTCAATTCCTTCCTTGATCAAAGTAGAAAATAATCAGCAGAAGATAAGTAAATCAAACAGCAAGTGAAATGTAAATCCAATTCTCAATTATGCAGAAGAAGAACAAGAGAAGTGCAGATAGAGAATGAAAATAGAATTCCTTCTAATCTCAATTCAAAATTTAAAAACAGAAAGAAAAACTAAGAGAGAGAGCTCTCTACTACTACTCCTAATGCTCCCTAGTGGAGCTAGCCTTTCTAATGGAGCTTTCCCTCTGAAATGAGAGTGATGCCTTTATATAGGCTTTTTACAAAATGAAAATAAAATGAAATTGAATTTAAAAACAAATTCACAAAATGAAATTTCTAATCTAGCTTCTCTGTGTGCCTTTGAGTCATGTTGAGTGGGCTTTTTGATTTGGTGGAAAATTGAATTAAAATGAATTTTTAATTGAATTTTGGTTGATTTTGGCCCATATGTTGCTCCCAGGAGGCTACTCTGCTCTTGTGGAGAGCAGAGCAGTGAAGCTTTGTGTGGGGATGCATGTTACGTGCTGAGTATAGTGAGGCATCAGGATGCTGCCCTGCTCTTGTAGAGGGCGGAGCAGTGGAGCCTTGCATGTGTGTCTTGCGCCCCTTCATGTGCTTGGGTGAGGTCCCAAGTTCAAATCCTTGTGGCTTCACTAGCAAAAATTTTCCTTTAAATTTTTCTTGGAGAGAGCATGACAATGCTCTCCAAGAGAGCACTCTGCTCTCCTTGAGAGCGCTACTTCCTTCGTTTCCTTGTGTCTCCCTCTTCGAGCCTTGGTGGAAGCACTTTGGTTTATTTTTGCTTATTTTTGGCCCTTAAAGATGCCTTTCACTCATGCCTCAATTGTACGCCAAATATGGATTGCTATATATCGTTGGAAAGCTCTAAATGTCAACTTTCCAACGCAACAGAAAGCACATCAATTGGACGTCTGTAGCTCAAGTTATAGCCCTTTGAAGTAGGCATGGTCATGCTGTGAGCGCCCAGATTTAACTTAGCGAAAATTTGCTTCCAACCTCACTTTTTGCATCATGATATTGCCCTGCTCTTGGCAAGGGCAGAGCAATGTGCGTGCTGGTTGCTTCCTTCTTTGATTTGGTCATGGGCCACGCTTTTAAAAGCGTGGCCTAAAGCTCCAAAGTATGCTCCAACTTCAAAGTGTGCCCCAAAGCTCTTTTTTCTCCTTTTTAGCTTATTTTGTGCTTCTTTGCTTCTTTTTCTTCTTATTTCCTACAAGATTTATAAATTTAAAAGATCAAGGAAATATTCTAATTAAGGACAAAAGAATGCAATATTTAAGCACTAATCATCAATTTCTTGTATGAAAAAGCATTGAAAAATAGGTATATGATGACTTGTCATCACTCATTTTGGAAATGTTCGTGCCTTACTTGAAACATTAAGACTGATCACCTTAATGTTGATTGTTTGGTGCGGATAGGATCTTATTGACTGCGAATAGGCATAGTTTAATCGAGCTCTAAATGACAAATTGTTGCAAGGCACAGCTATCCTCAAAGCTGTTATGATCTCCATGGCCATGGCTATGTTATATTTGGATACTGTAGGAAACAAACGCTTGTTTTACTTGTGAGGAATATGAACACACAGCTGGGATCTACCCAAGAAAGTTTGTTTGAAATCCAGTACGAACCCAGCAACAAGGCCGAGTGTTTGCCATGACTGCTGATGATGCTTGATGAGCGGATAATTTGTACGCTTTTTGGCATTGTTTTTAGTATGTTTTTAGTATGTTTGAGTTAGTTTTTAGTATATTTTTATTAGTTTTTAGTTAAAATTCACTTTTCTAGACTTTACTATGAGTTTGTGTGTTTTTCTGTGATTTCAGGTATTTTCTGGCTGAAATTGAGGGACCTGAGCAAAAATCTGATTCAGAGACTAAAAAGGACTGCAGATGCTGTTGGATTCTGACCTCCCTGCACTCGAAGTGGATATTCTGGAGCTACAGAAGCCCAATTGGCGCGCTCTCAACGGAGTTGGAAAGTAGACATCCTGGGCTTTCCAGCAAACCGGCGTTCAAAGTCACCCTCAGAATTCCCAGCGTTAAACGCCGGAACTGGCACAAGGATGGGAGTTAAACGCCCAAACTGGCACCAAAGCTGGCGTTTAACTCCAAGAAGAGTCTCTACATGAAAATGCTTCAATGCTCAGCCCAAGCACACACCAAGTGGGCCCGAAAGTGGATTTTTATGTCATTTACTCATCTCTGTAAACCCTAGGCTACTAGTTCTCTATAAGTAGGACCTTTTACTATTGTATTTTCATCTTCTGATCTTTGGAATCTTTTGATCTTTAGATCTTTTGATCATTGGGAGGCTGGCCATTCGGCCATGCCTAGACCTTGTTCTTATGTATTTTCAACGGTGGAGTTTCTACACACCATAGATTAAGGTGTGGAGCTCTGCTGTACCTCGAGTGTTAATGAAATTACTATTTTTCTTCTATTCAATTCCGCTTGTTCTTGTTCTAAGATATCACTTGTTCTTCAACTTGATGAATGTGATGATCCGTGACACTCATCATCATTCTCACCTATGAACGTGTGCCTGACAACCACCTCCGTTCTACCTTAGATTGGATGAATATCTCTTGGATTCCTGATACACGATGCATGGTTGATCGCCTGACAACCGAGCGCTCGCCTGACAACCGAGCCAGCCATTCCGTGAGATCAGAGTCTTCGTGGTATAGGCTAGAATTGATGGCATCATTCAAGAGAATCCGGAAGGTCTAACCTTGTCTGTGGTATTCTGAGTAGGATTCAATGATTGAATGACTGTGACGAGCTTCAAACTCATGAGGGCGGGGCGTTAGTGACAGACGCAAAAGAATCACTGGATTCTATTTCGGCATGATTGAGAACCGACAGATGGATAGCCGTGCCGTGACAGGGTGCGTTGAACATTTCCACTGAGAGGATGGGAGGTAGCCACTGACAACGGTGAAACCCTTGCATAAGCTTGCCATGGAAAGGAGTAAGAAGGATTGGATGAAGACAGTAGGAAAGCAGAGAGACGGAAGGGACCAAGCATCTTCATACGCTTATCTGAAATTCCCACCAATGAATTACATAAGTATCTCTATCTTTATCTTTATGTTTTATTCGTATATCACCCATATCCATTTGAGTTTGCCTGACTAACATTTACAAGGTGACCATAGCTTGCTTCATACCAACAATCTCTGTGGGATCGACCCTTACTCGCGTAAGGTTTATTACTTGGACGACCCAGTACACTTGCTGGTTAGTTGTGCGAAGTTGTGTTTATGCCATGGTATTGAACACCAAGTTTTTGGGTTCATCACCGGGGATTATTTGAGTTGTGAAAAGTAGTGATCACAATTTCGTGCACCAGGTTTTTGGTGCCGTTGCCGGGGATTGTTGATTTTGGACAACTGACGGTTCATCTTGTTGCTTAGATTAGGTATTTTTTTTCAGAGTTCTTAAGAATGAATGCTAGTGTTTCATGATGATCTGTTGAAGTCTGGCTGGCTATGAAGCCATGTCTAATTTCATTGGACCGAGGTTTCAAATTATCATCACAAGAGCATGTTGATTTCTATCAATCTTGCTGTTGGAGCAGTGATCTGTTAAGGCTTGGCTGGCCATTGGCCATGTCTAGTGTTTTGGACCGAAGCTTTCTTTGAAAGCTTGGCTGGCTGTGAAGCCATGTCTAATTCCTGGACCGGAGTCTTAGACTAAACATTGCATGATTTCTGGAATTCTCATTAAGAATTTTGATACCTTTATTTTCTTTTTCCACTTAATTTTCGAAAAAGCACAAAAAATTTAGAAAATCATAAAATCCAAAAATTTCTTGTTTGAGTCTAGAGTCTCATTTTAAGTTTGGTGTCAATTGCATGTTTTTGTTCCTCTTGCACTCATGCATGTGTCTTTATTAATCTTCAAGTTGTTCTTGATGATTTCTTACTCTGATCTTTGAATTCTCTTGACTTGAGTGTTTATGTGTCTCATATGCATTCTCATTAGTGTCAGAAGTATACAAACTGCTAAGTTTGGTGTCTTGCATGCATTGTTATTTGATTTTAGTTGAATTTTGATTATTCCTTATTACTAAAAATCCAAAAATATTTGTAATTTGTGTCTTTTCAAGTCATTAATACAGAGAATTGAAGATTCAGCACATACAGCAGAGGAATTGCACAGAAAAAGCTGGGCGTTCAAAATGCCCAGTGAAGAAGGGCAAACTGGCGTTTAAACGCCAGCTAGAGTGCCTGGCTGGGCGTTTAACGCTCAAAAGGGTAGAAATTTGGGAGTTAAACGCCAGAATGTGCACCATTCTGGGCGTTTAACGCCAGGATGGCACAAGAGGGAAGATTCTATTTTCAATTCAAATTTTTTCAAGTTTTCAATATTTTTCAAAATCAAATCTTTTTCAAATCAATCTATTCAATCTAATCTTTTTCAAATTCAATTTCTTTCTATTTTTAAGGATACTTGCTGTCAATTAATGATTTGATTCAACATTTCAAGTATGTTGCCTTTTCTGTTGAGAAAGGTCTAATGTTTGAATCATATCTTTTCTTGATAGCCAAGTCATTAATTTTTAAAATCAAATCATATCTTCTCAATCACATCTTTTTAAAACTAATCATATCTTCTTAACCACATCTTTTTCAAAATAGTTTTCAATCAAATCTTTTTGATTTCTAATTTCAAAATCTTTTTCAAAAAAAAATCACTTCACTTCTTTCTCAATCATGGTTTTCGAAAATCAATTAAAGTTTTTCAAAATGTTTTAAAAATCTTTTACTTAGTTTTCGAAAATTACTTCCCTTCTTCTCACATCCTTCTATTTATGGACTAACACTATTCCTCAATGAATAATTCGAACTCCATCTCTCTTGATAAGTTCGAATTCTTCTACTTCTGCCTTCTCTTTTTCTTTTCCTCTGACACCTTAAGGAATCTTTTTCTTTTCCTTGTTTTCTTCTCTTTCATATGAGCAGAAGCAAAGACAAAAGCATTCTTGTTGAGGCTGATCCTGAACCTGAAAGGACCTTGAAGCGAAAACTCAGAGAAGCTAAGGCACAAATCTCTGTAGAGGACCTAACAGAAATCTTCAAAGAAGAAGAACCCATGGCAGCCGAAAACAACAACAATGCCAACAATGCAAGGAAGGTGCTGGGTGACTTTACTGCACCTACTCCCGACTTCTATGGGAGAAGCATCTCTATCCCTGCCATTGGAGCAAACAACTTTGAGCTTAAGCCTCAATTAGTTTCTCTAATGCAATAGAATTGCAAGTTCCATGGACTTCCATTGGAAGATCTTCATCAGTTCTTAGCTGAGTTCTTGCAAATCTGTGACACTGTCAAGACTAATGGGGTTGACCCTGAAGTCTACAGACTTATGCTATTCCCTTTTGCTGTAAGAGACAGAGCTAGGACATGGTTGGACTCACAACCTAAAGAAAGCCTGAACTCTTGGGAAAAGCTAGTCAATGCCTTCTTGGCAAAGTTCTTTCCACCTCAAAAATTGAGTAAGCTTAGAGTGGAAGTCCAAACCTTCAGACAGAAGGAAGGAGAATCCCTCTATGAAGCTTGGGAAAGATACAAACAATTAATCAGGAAGTGTCCCTCTGACATGCTTTCTGAATGGAGCATCATAGGAATTTTCTATGATGGTCTCTCTGAACTATCCAAGATGTCTTTGGATAGCTCTGCTGGAGGATCTCTTCATCTGAAGAAGACGCCTACAGAAGCTCAAGAACTAATTGAAATGGTTGCAAATAACCAATTCATGTACACTTCTGAAAGGAATCCTGTGAACAATGGGACTAGTCAGAAGAAAGGAGTTCTTGAGATTGACACTCTGAATGCCATATTGGCTCAGAACAAAATATTGACTCAACAGGTCAATATGATTTCTCAAAGTCTGTCTGGAATGCAAAATGCACCAGGTAGTACTAAGGAGGCTTCATCTGAAGAAGAAGCTTATGATCCTGAGAACCCTTCAATGGAAGAGGTGAATTACATGGGAGAACCCTATGGAAACACCTACAATACTTCATGGAGAAATCATCCAAATCTTTCATGGAAGGATCAACAGAGACCTCAACAAGGTTTCAACAATAATAATGGTGGAAGAAATAGGTTTAGTAATAGCAAGCCTTTTCCATTATCTTCCCAGCAACAGACAGAGAGTTCTAAGCAGAACAACTCTGATTTAGCAACCATGGTCTCTGATCTAATCAAAACCACTCAAAGTTTCATGACTGAAACAAGGTCCTCCATTAGAAACTTGGAGGCACAAGTGGGTCAACTGAGCAAGAAAATTACTGAACTCCCTCCTAGTACTCTTCCAAGCAATACAGAAGAAAATCCAAAAGGAGAGTGCAAAGCCATGAACATGACCAAATTTGGAGAGGAGGAAGAGGCGGTGAACGCCACTGAGGAAGACCTCAATGGACGTCCACTGGCCTCCAATGAGTTCTCCAATGAGGAACCATGGGAATCTGAGGCTCAAAATGAGACCATAGAGATTCTATTGGACTTACTTCTGCCATTCATGAGCTCTGATGAGTATTCTTCCTCTGAAGAGGATGAGTATGTCACTGAAGAGCAAGTTGCTAAATACCTTGGAGCAATCATAAATCTGAATGACAAGTTATTTGGTAATGAGACTTGGGAGGATGAACCCCCTTTGCTCACCAAAGAATTAGATGACTTGTCTAGGCAGAAACTACCTCAAAAGAGACAGGATCCTGGGAAGTTTTCAATACCTTGTACCATAGGCACCATGACCTTCAAGAAGGCCTTGTGTGACCTAGGGTCAAGTGTAAACCTCATGCCTCTCTCTGTAATGGAGAAGCTAGGGATCTTTGAGGTGCAAGCTGCAAAAATCTCACTATAGATGGCAGACAACTCAAGAAAACAAGCTTGTGGACTTGTAGAGGATGTTTTGGTAAAGGTTGAAGACCATTACATCCCTGCTGATTTCATAGTCCTAGAGACTGGGAAGTGCATGGATGAATCCATCATCCTTGGCAGACCCTTCCTAGCCACAGCAAAGGCTGTGATTTATGTTGATAGAGGAGAATTGATCATTCAAGTGAATGAAGAATCCTTGGTGTTTAAGGCTCAAGGATATCCCTCTGTCACCATGGAGAGGAAGCATGAAGAGTTTCTCTCAAAATAGAGCCAGACAGAGCCCTCACAGTCAAACTCTAAGTTTGGTGTTGGGAGGCCACAACCAACTTCTAAGTTTGGTGTTGAACCCCCACATTCAAACTCTAAGTTTGGTGTTGGGAGGTTCCAACATTGCCCTGAGCATTTCTGAGGCTCCATGAAGAGCCCTCTGTCAAGCTACTGACATTAAAGAAGCGCTTGTTGGGAGGCAACCCAATGTTATATTTTATCTATTTTCTTTTATTATTTTATATTTTCTGTAGGTTGATGATCATGAGAAGTCACAAAATCAATTGAAAAAGCAAAAACAGAAAGAAAAACAGGAAGAAAAAACAGCACACCTTGGAGGAAGAACCTACTGGCGTTTAAACGCCAGTAAGGCTAGCAGATGGGCGTTTAACGCCCAGTCTGGCACCATTCTGGGCGTTTAACGCCAGAAAGGGGCACGAGACTGGCGTTAAACGCCAGAAAAGGGCAAGCACTTGGTGTTAAACGCCAGAAATGAGCACCAGCCCGGCTTTTAACGCCAGAATTGGCTCAAAATGCCTTTTTGCATGCCATTTGGTGCAGGGATGACTTTTCCTTGACACCTCAGGATCTGTGGACCCCACAGGATCCCCACCTACCCTACCACTCTCTCTCTTCTTCACCCATTCACCAATCGCCTCAACACCTCTTCCCCAAAAACCCTTCACCTATCAAATCCCATCTTTCTCTTCACCACTCACATCTATCCTTCATAAAACCCCACCTACTTCACCCTTCAAATTCAAACCACTTTTCCCTCCCAAACCCACCCATACATGACCGAACCATGAGCCCCCCCACTCCTATATAAACCCATCTTCATTCCTTCATTTTCACACAACCTAAACACCACTACTCTCCCTTTTTGGCCGAACACAAAGCCATTCCCTTCTTTCTCATTTCTTCTTCTTCTACTCTCTTCTTTCTTCTTTTGCTCGAGGACGAGCAAACCTTTTAAGTTTGGTGTGGTAAAAGCATTGCTTTTTGTTTTTCCATAACCATTTATGGCATCCAAGGCCGGAGAAACCTCTAGAAAGAGGAAAGGGAAGGCAAAAGCTTCCACCTTCGAGTCATGGGAGATGGAAAGATTCATCTCAAGGGTGCATCAAGACCACTTCTATGAAGTTGTGGCCTTGAAGAAGGTGATCCCCGAGGTCCCTTTTTCACTCAAAAAGAGTGAATATCCGGAGATCCGACATGAGATCGGAAGAAGAGGTTGGGAAGTTCTTACCAACCCCATTCAACAAGTCGGAATCTTAATGGTTCAAGAGTTCTATGCCAATGCATGGATCACCAAGAACCATGATCAAAGTGTGAACCCGGATCCAAAGAATTGGCTTACTATGGTTCGGGGGAAAATACTTGGATTTTAGTCCGGAAAATGTAAGGTTGGCATTCAATTTGCCCATGATGCAAGGAGATGAACATCCTTACACTAGAAGGGTCAACTTTGATCAAAGGTTGGACCAAGTCCTCATAGACATCTGTGAAGAGGGCGCCCAATGGAAGAGAGACTCAAGAGGACAAGCCCATCACTAAGAAGAGGATGGAGCAAACAAGAGACCCCTCTCATCATCAAATCCCTGAGATGCCTCAAGGGATGCACTTTCCTCCACAAAACTATTGGGAGCAACTAAACACCTCCCTAGGAGAATTGAGTTCCAACATGGGACAACTAAGAGTGGAGCACCAAGAACACTCTGTCCTCCTCCATGAAATTAGAGAAGATCAAAGAATCATGAGAGAGGAGCAACAAAGACAAGGAAGAGACATTGAGGAGCTCAAGCACTCCATAGCATCTTCAAGAGGAAGAACAAGCCGCCATCACTAAGGTGGACCCGTTCTTTAATTCCTTGTTCTTTATTTTCTGTTTTTCGAATTTTAGTGCTTATGTTTATCTATGTTTGTGTCTTGTGATCATTAGTGTCTTAGTGTCTATGCCTTAAAGTTATGAATGTCCAATGAATCCATCACCTCTCTTGAATGAAAAATGTTCTTAACTGAAAAAGAGAAGAATTGCATGAATTTTGAATTTTATAACAGTTTAATTATTTTGATGTGGTGGCAATATTTTTGTTCTCTGAATGTATGCTTAAACAGTGCATATGTCTTTTGAATTTGTGATTCATGAATGTTGGCTCTTGAAAGAATGATGAAAAAGGAGACATGTTACTGAGGATCTGAAAAATCATAACAATGATTCTTGAAGCAAGAAAAAGCAGTGAATACAAAAAAAAAGGAAAAAAAAAGGGAAAAAAAATTTCGAAAAAAAAAAGAAAGAAAGAAAAAGAAAGAAAAAGAAAGAAATAAAGTTGTGATCCAAGGCAAAAAGAGTGTGCTTAAGAACCCTGGACACCTCTAATTGGGGACTCTAGCAAAGCTGAGTCACAATCTGAAAAGGTTCACCCAATTATGTGTCTATGGCATGTATGTATCCGGTGGTAATACTGGAAGACAGAGTGCTTTGGGCCACGGCCAAGACTCAATAAGTAGCTGTGTTCAAGAATCATCATACTTAACTAAGAGAATCAATGACACTATCTGGATTCTGAGTTCCTAAAGAAGCCAATCATTCTGAATTTCAAAGGATAGAGTGAGATGCCAAAACTGTTCAGAGGCAAAACGCTAAAAGCCCCGCTCATCTAATTAATACTGATCTTCATAGATGTTTTTGGAATTCATTGTATATTCTCTTCTTTTTATCTTATTTGATTCTCAGTTGCTTGGGGACAAGCAACAATTTAAGTTTGGTGTTGTGATGAGCGGATAACTTGTACGCTTTTTGGCATTGTTTTTAGTATGTTTTTAGTATGTTTGAGTTAGTTTTTAGTATATTTTTATTAGTTTTTAGTTAAAATTCACTTTTCTGGACTTTACTATGAGTTTTTGTGTTTTTCTGTGATTTTAGGTATTTTCTGGCTGAAATTGAGGGACCTGAGCAAAAATCTGATTCAGAGACTAAAAAGGACTGCAGATGCTGTTGGATTCTGCCCTCCCTGCACTCGAAGTGGATTTTCTGGAGCTACAAAGGCCCAATTGGCGCGCTCTCAACGGCGTTGGAAAGTAGACATCCTGGGCTTTCCAGCAATATATGATAGTCCATACTTTGCCCAAGATTTGATGGCCCAAACCGGCGTTCAAAGTCACCCTCAGAATTCCCAGCGTTAAACGCCGGAACTGGCACAAGGATGGGAGTTAAACGCCCAAACTGGCACCAAAGCTGGCGTTTAACTCCAAGAAGAGTCTCTACACGAAAATGCTTCAATGCTCAGCCCAAGCACACACCAAGTGGGCCCGGAAGTGGATTTTTATGTCATTTACTCATCTCTGTAAACCCTAGGCTACTAGTTCTCTATAAGTAGGACCTTTTACTATTGTATTTTCATCTTCTGATCTTTGGAATCTTTTGATCTTTAGATCTTTTGATCATTGGGAGGCTGGCCATTCCGCCATGCCTAGACCTTGTTCTTATGTATTTTCAATGGTGGAGTTTCTACACACCATAGATTAAGGTGTGGAGCTCTACTGTACCTCGAGTGTTAATGCAATTACTATTTTTCTTCTATTCAATTCCGCTTGTTCTTGTTCTAAGATATCACTTGTTCTTCAACTTGATGAATGTGATGATCCGTGACACTCATCATCATTCTCACCAATGAACGTGTGCCTGACAACCACCTCCGTTCTACCTTAGATTGGGTGAATATCTCTTGGATTCCTGATACACGATGCATGGTTGATCGCCTGACAACCGAGCGCTCGCCTGACAACCGAGCCAGCCATTCCGTGAGATCAGAGTCTTCGTGGTATAGGCTAGAATTGATGGCAGCATTCAAGAGAATCCGGAAGGTCTAACCTTGTCTGTGGTATTCTGAGTAGGATTCAATGATTGAATGACTGTGACGAGCTTCAAACTCATGAGGGCGGGGCGTTAGTGACAGACGCAAAAGAATCACTGGATTCTATTCCGGCCTGATTGAGAACCGACAGATGGATAGCCGTGCCGTGACAGGGTGCGTTGAACATTTCCACTGAGAGGATGGGAGGTAGCCACTGACAACGGTGAAACCCTTGCATAAGCTTGCCATGGAAAGGAGTAAGAAGGATTGGATGAAGACAGTAGGAAAGCAGAGAGACAGAAGGGACCAAGCATCTTCATACGCTTATCTGAAATTCCCACCAATGAATTACATAAGTATCTCTATCTTTATCTTTATGTTTTATTCGTATATCACCCATATCCATTTGAGTTTGCCTGACTAACATTTACAAGGTGACCATAGCTTGCTTCATACCAACAATCTCTGTGGGATCGACCCTTACTCGTGTAAGGTTTATTACTTAGACGACCCAGTACACTTGCTGGTTAGTTGTGGGAAGTTGTGTTTATGCCATGGTATTGAACACCAAGTTTTTGGGTTCATCACCGGGGATTATTTGAGTTGTGAAAAGTAGTGATCACAATTTCGTGCACCAATGCTATGCAATCAGACGCCCTCATCCAAGGTCAGTGTTATGTCAAAAATCGATTTTTAACTGTACTATATGACTCGGGTGCATCGCATTCCTTTGTTTCTTTAACTATTGCTCATGAGTTGGGACTAGATTTCTTTGAGTTGAACTTTGATCTAATTTTCCATACACCTGCATCCCAAAATGCTTTGACCAGTTTAGCGTGCCTGCAAGTAGCATTCACTATTAAGACCATGACTTTTATACATGATCTAATCTGTTTGCCTCCATGTGGTTTAGAAGTTATTCTAGGATTATATTGGCTGTCCAAGTATCATGTTTTCCTTGATTGCTTTGAAAGAACTGCTGTTATTCTATCTGATAGTTTAGATATTAAACCATTTCTGTCTCATACTTTATTTCTGAATTCCGTAAGAGTTACCTTAGATGGGAGTGATTATGAGGGATACGTACTATTAGCGGCTAGCTCGAATGATAGTGAATTAAGCTTAGAACCAATCCGAGTGGTGAAGGAATTTCCTGATGTTTTCCCGGATGACATACCTGAATTTCTTCCTCAGCGAGAGATAGAATTCAGTATTGAAATAGTACTTGGAACCGAACTGATTTCTATAGCACCGTACCGGATGTCACCACTGGAACTTGTGGAATTAAAGAAGCAGTTGGATGAGCTACTTAGAAAGAAATTTATTCGTCCCAGTGCATCACCTTGGGGAGCTCTGGTATTACTAGTAAAGAGGAAGGATGGTGGAATGAGACTTTACATAGATTACCAACAGTTAAATAAAGTCACTATCAAGAACAAGTATCCACTTCCACGGATAGATGATTTGATGGATCAGTTGAAAGGTGCAACTATGTTTTCGAAGATTGATTTACGATCGGGCTATCACCAGATTCGAGTAAAAGAGTCAGATATACTGAAGACTGCATTTAGAACTCGATATGGTCACTATGAGTATACAGTTATGTCGTTTGGACTAACTAATGCTCCTGCGATTTTCATGGATTACATGAATCATATTTTCCGTCCGTACCTTGATCAGTTCGTAGTAGTTTTCATAGACGATTTTCTCATCTATTTGAAGACAGAAAGAGAGCATGAAGAGTATCTAAGGACTGTATTGCAGATACTGAGGACTCGGAAGTTATATGCTAAACTATCAAAGTGCGAATTCTGGACAGAGAAGGTGACGTTTTTGGGACATGTTATATCACAGGGAGGAATTGTAGTGGATCCTTCAAAAATTGAAGCAGTAGTGCAGTGGGAACCACCTACGACCATTACAGAAGTTCAGAGTTTTCTCAGACTTGCTGGCTATTAGCAGAGGTTCATCAATGGATTTTCACAGATAGCCTCACCTTTGACTTACCTTACACGAAAGGAAGTTCCATTTATCTGGACGGCGGAGTGTGATAGAAGTTTCAAGATGCTTAAGGAAAAGCTAACAACTGCACCTGTATTAGTACTACCCGATCCGCAGAAACCTTTTGAAGTATACTGTGATGCCTTTCAAAAAGGACTTGGATGTGTGCTGACTCAAGACAAAAATATGGTGGTTTATGCTTCCCAGCAGCTGAGACCTCATGAACGAAATTATCCGATGCATGACTTGGAATTGGCTGCGGTGGTGTTTGCTCTGAAGATCTAGAGGCACTATTTGTATGGCGCTCAACTAGAAGTTTTCTCCGATCACAAAAGTTTGAAGTATATCTTTGACCAGAAAGATCTTAATATGCGACAGCGAAGGCGGATGGAGTTCCTGAAGGATTATGATTTTAAGTTAAGTTATCACCCAGGAAAAGCGAACGTGGTGGCAGACACCTTGAGCAGGAAGAATTTGAGTATCTCTTAGATGGTGATAAAGGAAGAGAAGCTACTTGCGGAATTTGAGGACCTTAAGTTGGCTATGACTAAGACGTCAAGAGGAGTCCATTTGGTGCAGTTGCATATAACACCAGATTTTAAGATTAGGATTCAGCAAGCACAAGCACAGGGCTCAGAAATGATGACGATACTAAGACGGATGAAAGTAGAGGAACCAGAAGCCATAAGACTAGATCGTAGCAGTCTCTGGAGATACAAGAACAGAATTTGTGTACCTAGCTCTGGAGATTTGTGGCAAAGGATTCTTGCAGAAGCTCATCAAAGTAGATTTTCTATGCATCCTAGAGTAACAAAGATGTATTAAGATTTGAAACAAATGTTTTGGTGGCCGGGCTTAAAAAAAGAGGTAGCTGGTTATGTCTCAAAATGTTTAACCTGCCAGAAGGTGAAAGTGGAACACCAGAAACCATCAGGAACCCTACAACCCTTAGAAATACCACAATGGAAATGGGAGCATATCACTATGAATTTTGTCACGGGATTGCCAAGGACCTCAACAGAACACAATGCCATGTGGACAGGTTAACAAAATCAGTGCACTTCCTTCCGATTTGAGTTGACTATACATTAGAAAGGCTGGCACGGATATATATTCAAGAAATTGTACGATTGCACAAAATACCTTCGTCAATTATTTTAGATCGAGATCCGAGGTTTACTTCCAGATTCTGGGGAGCTTTTCAGAAAGCGTTGGGGACAGAATTGCACATGAGTAAAGCATACCATCCTCAGATAGATGGATAATCAGAGCGGACAATCCAGACATTGGAAGACATGCTAAGATCTTTTGTGATGGATAACCAAGGCAGTTGGGATAGATATTTGCCGTTGGTCGAGTTCGTCTACAATAACAGCTACCAACAAAGTATCGGGATGGCACCATATGAAGCCCTCTACGGAAGAAGATGTCAAACACCATTGTGTTGGAATGACGACGGAGAAGCTAGTGTCTTAGGTCTAGACTTAGTGCAAGAAACTATTGAGAAGATAAAGGGGATTTGCCAGAAGATCCAGACAGCACAGAGCCGTCAAAAGAGCTATGCCGATAATAGACGTAGACCCTTAGAGTTTAGTGAGGGAGACCATGTTTTTCTTAAAGTAACCCCGACTACTGGTATAGGTAGAGCCCTTAAGACTAAAAAGCTTAACCCTCAATACATAGGACCTTTCCAAATCCTTAAAAGAGTCAGACTAGTAGCTTATCAAGTAGCCCTTCCTCTATATCTGTCAAACTTTCATGATGTTTTTCATGTCTCACAACTTAAGAAATATATTCCTGATGAGAGTCACATTTTACAACCAGAGACAGTACCGTTATGAAATGATTTGACATATCAGGCATCACCAGTTCAGATCGTGGAAAGAAGTAATAAGTAGCTAAGAGGCAAAACTATTTGCTTAGTCAAAGTAGCTTGGGGACAAAGAGGAGAAAAAGAGCACACTTGGGAACTGGAAGATAAGATGAAAGTTGATTACCTGCATCTATTCTCAGGTAACTGAAATTTTGAGGGCAAAATTTTCTTTTAGGAGGGTAGAATGTAACAACCCTGATTTTCGAGTACGCGAGATCTTTTCTAAAGGCACGGAATCCTTCGGAAGATCAGTAAAGGGAACACCTATGTTATATCATCAAGTATCTCAATCCTCATTATCATTATGTCATCCTTAAGCTAGAACCTCTTTTGGGGACAAACTTGACAACACATTGACGAGGAACCTAGTTTTGAACCATATCGGTTAGGAGTTTTGATTCTAGTTTTCGTAAATAGTCTCAGTTTGACGAACCGGACTCAATTTATGATAGAAGAGAGATAATATTATAATATTAATATTATATTAGTATTAGAAGATGATTGAATGATATTATAAGGTTACCTGGTCTGTTTTAGTTAAAAACAGAAAATCGGTTTAACCGGGTTTACAGTTTACTGGTACAGCTTAGCACCAGCACTCTCTAATAACTTTAGCAATGCTAAGGCATCATTATACATGTTTTATTCTCATAATAAATATGTTACTAGTGTCATTTATGCTAGTAGCTCAGAAAATAATTTTTAGAGATGTTTTTACAAGTGTTCTGATACATCTAGTTTTAATAGTCATACACCTGAGATATTTTAATATTATTTTAATCCACCTCCAAGCCAACCAATCAAAACTCACCTTACACCCCCAAGACACTCCACGTCTGTCTCATTTCTTCTTTTTGTCTGAAAATATCATGAGAGAAAAGAGAGAAACTTTCATGAACACTTAATCTTCAAAGCTTGATTTCTTCTAAACTAAAACTCAAATCAAAATTCTGATTTCACCAAAATGATCCTCTCTTCTTCCTCTACATAACCATGTAACTTATCAAGGATGAAAATAAGGTGAGATGGCTTTTCCTTTCCCCTTTCAATTCGGTTTTCAAGGAAAACCATGCAAAACATGTGTTTTCTTGATGTTTTTCCTTAGGAATCATGCTTAACTTGACTTGAGGGCCAAGAAACGTTAATTTCTAGCAAGTCTAAGGTGAGATATCCCTTCCTAACGTGCTGAGAGAGATTTTTTCAGTTGAGGATTTGTGGATTTAAAGTTATTCTTGATGTGATTTAGGAGGAAAAAGTGCTTAAGGACCACCTAAGGACATAACCGGATTTGGAGCAGCAAATCAAGGTAGGGTTTGACGAATTTAATCTTGATTTATTGTGTTTGAGTTGTGTGATTATGATATGGTTTGGCTGTGCTTGAAATTGATTGTTTCTATGAGTAATTCTTGTTGAAATTTTGGTGAAAATTTGATGAAATTTGATGAAATTCAAGCTATGAATGTGTGTTCTTGTGGCTGCAGGAAAAACGAACCCTAGAGCTTAAATTGGGGTTCAATTTATGTTTAAAACATGAAGAAAAGATGGGATTTTAGTGGCTGGGAATTTATTATGAATTATAGTAAAAATCGGTTGCTGAAAAGACTAAAAATGGGTAAAAACAGAGAAAGAATCTGAAGAATTTATGAAGAACATGAAGAACACTTTGAGTGTGATGAAGAACAATGAAAAACAAGCTTTAGATCCTTAAAAGGGCAAGGAATTAAAAATTTTGGTGTTTAAGGGGTTATTTAATAATTTCTAAAAGTTAGGGTGGTTAAAGTAGATATATTAAAAGTTACGGGTGGTAAAAAGTGAATTTTTAAAGGTTAAAGGTAAAGATAAGGTAATTTTTTAAAATTTAATAATAAAATAATAAATAATAATAAAATATTAAATAATAATATTTAATTAAAAATAATATTATAATAAAAATAATAAAATAATGCAGAAAAGGCAGTTTTCTGTAAAAGCTTTAGAAAGACAACTTTAAGTGCAGAATCTCATAATTACCTACATAAAACCCATAGGGAGTGGTAATAACATGATAGTGAGGCAAAGATAAAAGAAAGATAAAAAGTTGAAGAAAAGATAAAAATCAAAGAAAAAGTCTGTAAAGTTTTAATGACAGAATCAAACAGAGATTAGTGAACGAACTAGGGCAACATAGTTAGTCCTTGAGTTGCGACTAGGGTTAGGTATAATATGAAAAGTGAAACTGTTTCAGTATAGACTTAATGAACCTATACTTGGGACAGGCTAACTATTCATACCGAAATTTACATAAGCTTTAAATACATACGTTAAGCAGAGAAATAAAAGCAGGGTAAAGAAATACAGAGAACAGAGTAACAAGAGTAATGTAAAGAGATAAAGAGAAAAAGAGTAAATATAGATACAGAGGAACAATAATTAGAGAAAAGTAAAGAGATATAGAGAACAGAGTAACCAGAGCAGAGTAAAGAGATACAAAGAATAGATTAACTAGAGCAAAGTAAAGAGATACAGTGAAAAGAGAAACCAGAACAAAGTAAAAAGATATAAAGAGAAGAGTAATATAATAAAGATATATATATATATATATATATATATATATATATATATATATATACATATATATTAGTTGCTTGATGCAACCCAGAGTTTCTGTAGGGAAACTAAGTTACCTACAGTTATTTTCTACTTCTCCAGAGTCGAGCAAAGCAGAGTATATATATATTTTCCTGCAGTAAGCAGAGGCTGTCTCCAATGAGCAGCTATTATTATATGCGCATTTATTTAGGAACAGAAAATCGTATTCGGGAAATCGGGATTACTCGTAACCGGATAAATATCGGGATTGCGGGCAGCTAACTGACACATGAGCTCATGGCCTGCATAGGACAGACATGCATCATACTTGGTTGCACATTTCCTCTGTTATGATTGTTGTTTGAATGTATGCTTTCTTTGTTTTCATTCTATTCTCTGTGTTTGTGTTTTGTTTTCTTGTATAATATTCTTTGTGTTTTGCTTTCTATTTTCTCTATTTTCTCTATTTATTTTTTTCTTCTGTTTTCTGCTTCTCGGTATTCTGCTATTTATCTGCTAAACAACACATAATTAATGAACTTAACTAATAACCCCGGCCCTACTAAGAACTCCCCAGTTCTTAACCCTTCTCTCTCCCTTTCCCCTTAGATGGAAGCAAAAGTAGCCTTCCGTAGTTCATTGCTGATCGTTCTGCAAAGAAGATTCCGCTCTAGGTAGTCTTCTGAGTCTAGGGTGAATCTCGTTCTCTGTTTGTATGTATATACTGTGAGGCCAGCCAATGTCTGCACCCTGCTTATCTACAAACTTTAGCCTAAGTCCTCCGTACAGTGTTGGTGTTATGTGGCCACTCGGTGAAGTACTTGAGAGACGCTCTTCGATGACATATGATCGTGCAGAGGAGTAGTAGACGACCTTCCACCTTTTGATGACATTCCACCTGACTTGAGTTTTGAAGACCTAGAACGTACTTTCCCTCGTTTTAGTAGTTTAGAGGGACTAGGTGAGTATAGAGTCTAGGCTAGCCTGGGTGCCAGCTTATGGACTTCTTGAACCGGTCAAGGCCTGGGATGTTGTATGTATATATATGTATAGTTATTATCTAGTTATATCTAAGGGTGTTCTAACTAAAAGTCTATACCTAAATAAAGGCTGGATCACTGTATGTTATTAACTGCTTGTGATGTATTTATGTGTGGTTGTTTATAACTATTTTATCTGTTATCAGTTGTGGAGTGATTATGAATGATTCCATCTTTTAATCCAGATATTTTCAAAAAAAAAGTATCTCACAAAATAACTACGCTTTTAACAATGAATCAGGCTTATATAATAAATAATAGATAATAATTAGGAAGATAAGTTGGTAGCGCTCAGTTTCTAGTATGATCATGACGTACCAGAAATTGGGTCGTTACAACGTTCACGCCATGAACGCTCTTCACCCGTGCGCATCCTGTGCGCGTGCGCGTGGATGATAAAACTTCACTACTGCGCCCCAGAATCATGTACGCGTCTGAGCCTATCACCACTTTGGTCACATCGATGCGTCTGCATCATGCATGCATGCGTGTCAATGCCCATCTTCAAGTTCAAACTCTGAAAGTATCACAGGCGTTCACTCCGAGTGAACGTAGCGTTCGTTGTTGGTGAACGCTGATCCTCAAACCACACGTGCGCGTCATGTGTGCGTACGCGTGGATTTTCGAATTGCTCACCCACGCAGAAGCGTCTTGTATGCGTGCGCATCGCATGTGAACGTAGCATTCATCAAATAAACGTAGTGTTCGTCTACACCTTGCTTCTTTGCTCTTTTCTTTTCATCATATTTTCACCTGCCATCAACCGAACAAGCAATCAAAGTTTCACTAAAATCAGAAGGTCCATAATAATCAACTAAATTGTGCATAAATCTTATGATTTTGCATAAAATCACCCATGTTTGATTGAGTCATTATAAACATGAAATTCTATTCCAATCACTTACTTATTGTGCAAGAAAGTGTAATAAACCTAATAAAAGCAAGAAAAATTGCTAGTAAAACTAGCATAAGATGACTTGTCATCAGTACGCGTGGATGAACAAGCTCTCTGTTTTCTTGAAAGTGCTGCAATTTCATTTGGGAGATTTTTAATCCAACAAAGACAGAGCCCAATACCTGATCCGGAGATGCATGATTGAAGGCCTTTCAAGGAGGCTAAGGACTAGTATAAATAGGAAAGATTTTGTACTTGGAGAGGACTTTTGACTTTTTGGTTTTTACTTTTACTTTTTACTCCATTTTTGGAGAGCATACTGGTCATCTATTTTGTTTTCTTGTAGATTTCAATTTTACTTTTCGGAATTCCTTTTCTTCATTCTTCTCTGCACTTAGTTGAATTTCCATTTGGCAATTGTAGTTGTAATTGGAGCCATGATTCACTAAACCTCATTTTCACTTGGGGGGAGCTCTATTTGTTTAAATGAATTGATATCTCATCTTTTCTTCTCAATTCAAGGGGGTTTTTCCAAGAGGCAACTCTGGCTCTTCACATATTCAATTACTATTGAGAGAGGAATTGAATCTATTTGAATTGTGCGAGGAACTTGAGAAAGGAGTCACAAAATTCAGTTTAGAGTTCATCCTTTCATAATTCTCTTGATTGATATACTTTGGGTTGGTATGTGAGATGTAACCACCCTTGGATGAGATCTTAAGAGTTGTGTGGCATGAAGGATTAGCTATTGAACTTTATCTCTTCTCATGAACAATTACATCACAAGAGTGGCAATTGATTGTGTTGAGAGAAATTGAGTCACCAAGAGATTGGGACTCAATTATTCACAATCCAGCATGGATCTATCCCCATGATTGAGAAGTAATTGATTATCATCAATTCATGAGAATTTACACCTCCGATCCTAGTGATCTATTCCATCATAAACTATAATTTCTATTGCTCTTTAGTTATTTTAAATACCAGTACCCAACTCCCTTTTATCTTCTTGCAATTTAACATTCCTGCCATTTACATTCTACTTTTAATTACTTGCAATTTACTTCTCTGCTCTTTATAATTCTGCAATTTTACTTTCTTGCAATTTATTCTTCATGTCATTTAAGTTTCTTGCCATTTAAGTTTCAAGTAATTTACATTTAGCACTTTAGATTAACTGGAGTATTTGGACTCCGGGTCGTCTCACGAGGATTGCAATGAAGTGGTCAATTATTGGCTATGAAGAAATATTTTGGGGTTTTTTTTTTGGAATAAGAGACATGAAAAGTAAATGATAAGGAAATTCAAATAACAAAAAGGCCTTGGCAAGGGTTGGTGGTCAAGGGTCTCTATCCTTATCACTAACCACGACAAGAGAATTGGCAAGGATCAACCCCATTAAGTCATCCTCTAACTAAAAAAGGAGATTCAAATGAGTTATGTCAATCCAAGTCCATAAGTCCTAGTTCTCCACCAATTCAATTAGTGAGATCTAAGGTCAATGGCTCCCAATCATCAATCACTTGGACATTAGCAACTCAAGAGTTTCTAAGTTACCTTCCCAAGCCAAGAGCATAAAATCTACTCTAACATCCTTCCAAGCATTTTGTCAAACACTTGGAAGGCATAAAAGAAAAGCATAGTAAATTGCAAGGAAAGATAAAATGTAACAACTACCAATTGTAAGAAAAGATAAAATCACAACTCAAATCAACAATAAAAGAACATCAAACATTAAATTGCATTAAAAATAAACGAAATCCATCATGAGTGCATGATTACAAAAGAGAGCAAAGAGGAAAATTAACACTACAAACCATGAGAATGAAATAGTAGAAGCAAGAAATCATAAAGGAAATGAGATGAAAACGTAAAAATGGACCTAGATCTAGAAGAGATTAACCTAACCTAACCTAATTCTAGCGAGAAGAGGGAGCTTCTTGATGAGCGGATAATTTATACGCTTTTTGGCATTATTTTTAGTATGTTTTTAGTATGTTTTAGTTAGTTTTTATTATATTTTTATTAGTTTTTAGTTAAAATTCACTTTTTTGGGCTTTACTATGAGTTTGTGTGTTTTTCTATGATTTCAGGTATTTTCTGGCTGAAATTGAGGGACCTGAGCAAAAATCTGATTCAGAGGCTGAAAAGGACTGTAGATGCTATTGGATTCTGACCTCCCTGCATTCGAAGTGGATTTTCTGGAGCTACAGAAACCCAATTGGTGCGCTCTCAATTGCGTTGGAAAGCGGACATCCTGAGCTTTCCAGCAATATATAATAGTCCATACTTTGACCGAGATTTGATAGCCCAAACTGGCGTTCCAAATCAGCTCAAAACTGCCCGGCGTTAAACGCCCAAACTGGCACAAGAATGGGAGTTAAACGCCCAAACTGGCACAAAAGCTGGCGTTTAACTCCAAGAAAAGTCTCTACACATGAAAGCTTCAATGCTCAGCCCAAGCACACACCAAGTTGGCCCGGAAGTGGATTTTTATGTCATTTACTCATTTTTGTAAACCTTAGGCTACTAGTTCTTTATAAATAAGACCTTTTGCTATTGTATTTTCATCTTGGTTCTTCTGGTTCCCTCTCTGGGGCCGAAGCCAATGATCACTGCTATCACTTATGTATTTTCAATGGTGGAGTTTCTACACACCATAGATTAAGGTGTGGAGCTTCTATTCAATTCAGCTTATTCTTGTTCTAAGATATCACTTGTTCTTCAACTTGATGAATGTGATGATTCGTGACACTCATCATCATTCTCACCTATGAACGTGTGCCTGACAACCACCTCTGTTCTACCTTAGATTGAGTGGATATCTCTTGGATCCCTTAATCGGAATCTTCGTGGTATAAGCTAGAATTGATGGCGGCATTCAAGAGAATCCGGAAGGTCTAAATCTTGTCTGTGGTATTCTGAGTAGGATTCAATGATTGAATGACTGTGACGAGCTTCAAACTCCTGAAGGCTGGGCGTTAGTGATAGACGCAAAAGAATCAATGGATTCTATTCCAACCTGATTGAGAACCGACAGATGATTAGCCGTGCTGTGACAGAGCACGTTGAACATTTTCACTAAGAGGACGGGACTGTAGCCACTGACAACGGTGATGCCCAACATACAGCTTGCCATGGAAAGGAGTAAGAAGGATTGAATGAAGACAGTAGGAAAGCAGATAGACGGAAGGGACAAAGCATCTCCATACGTTTATCTGAAATTCTCACCAATGAATTACATAAGTATCTCTATCTTTATGCTTTATTCATATATCATTCATGACCATTTGAATCTGCCTGACTGAGATTTACAAGGTGACCATAGCTTGCTTCATACCAACAATCTCCGTGGGATCGACCCTTACTCGCGTAAGGTTTATTACTTAGACGACCCAGTGCACTTGTTGGTTAGTTGTGCGAAGTTGTGATAAAGAGTTGAGATTGCAATTGAGCGTACCATGTTGATGGCGCCATTGATGATCACAATTTCGTGCACCAAGTTTTTGGCGCCGTTGCAGGGGAATTAAATATCCTAACTACTATTTCGCATTTGTTCCCTGCAATAACAGTGCCAAGTTTTGATCCGGCAACAACACCAAGTTTTTGGTGCCGTTGCCGGGGATTGTTTGAGTTTGGACAACTGACGGTTCATCTTGTTGCTTACATTAGGTATTTTTCCTCAGAGTTCTTAAGAATGAAATCTAGTGTTTCAAGGTGATGTTCTTATCATCACCAAAGCTGATTGATTATCATCAATTTAGCTCTTGAATGCAATGTCCTGCTGAAGCTTGGCTAGCCATGTCTAATTTCTTTAGACTAAAGCTTTAGACTAACATTGCATGATTCCTGGAATTCTCATTAAGAATTTTGATATCTTTATTTTCTTTTCCACTTAACTTTCAAAAAATCCAAAAAAATTTACAAAATCATAAAAACCAAAAATATTTCATGTTTCTTGTTGAGTCTAGTGTCTCATGTTAAGTTTGGTGTCAATTGCATGTTTCTGTTCTTCTTGCATTCATTCATGTGTCTTAAGTGATCTTCAAGATGTTCTTGATGACTTCATTGCTCTGATATTTAAAATTCTCTTGTCTTGAGTGTTTTATTATTTCTCATGTGCATTCCCAATTTGTTAGTGTCAATAGTATACAAACTTCTACGTTTGGTGTCTTGCATGCATTGTTATTTGATTTTAATTGAATTTTGATTATTCCTCATCATTAAAAATCTAAAAAATTTTAAATTTGTGTCTTTTCAAGTCAATAATATAGAGAATTGAAGATTCAGAACATTCAGCAGAGGAATTACACAGAAAAAGGCTGAACGTTCAAAACGCCCAGTGAGGAAGGAAAACTGGTGTTTAAACGCCAGAATGGATACCATTCTGGGCGTTTAATGCCAGGATGGCACAAGAGGGAAGATTTTGTTTTTAACTCAAATTTTTTTTTTAGTTTTCAAAATTTTTCAAAATCAAATCTTTTTCAAATCATATCTTTTCAATCATATGTTTTCAAAATCAATTTCTTTCCATTTTCAAAAATACTTGCTAACAATTAAGGATTTGATTCAACATTTCAATTATGTTGCCTTTTCTGTTGAGAAAGGTTTAATGTCTGAATCATATCTTTCTTGCTAGCCAAGTCATTAGTTTTCAAAATCAAATCTTTTTAAATTGTTTTTCAAATCATATCTTCTCAATCATATCTTTTTAAAACTATATCTTTTCAATCATATCTTTTAATCACATCTTTTTCAAAATAGTTTTCAATCATATCTTTTTGATTTCTAATTTCAAAATCTTTTTCAAAAATCACTTGATTTCTTTTTCCACTCTTAGTTTTCGAAAATCAATTAGTGTTTTTCAAAATGTTTTTAAATCTTTTTAATTTATTTTCGAAAATTTCTTCCCCTCTTCTCACATCCTTCTATTCATGGACTAACACTACTCCTCAATGCACAATTCGAACTCTATCTTTCCTTGATAAGTTCGAATTTTCTACCTCTTCCTTCTATTTTTCTTTTCCTCTAACACCTCAAGGAATCTCTATACTGTGACATAGAGGATTTCATATTTTCTTGTTCTCTTCTCTTTTATATGAGCAGGAGCAAAGACAAAAGCATTCTTGTTGAGGCTGACCCTGAACCTGAAAGGACCTTGAAGCGAAAGCTAAGAGAAGCTAAGGCACAACTCTCTGTAGAGGACCTAACAGAAATCTTCAAAGAAGAAGAACCCATGGCAGCCGAAAACAACAACAATGCCAACAATGCAAGGAAGGTGCTGGGTGACTTTACTGCACCTACTCCCGACTTCTATGGGAGAAGCATCTCTATCCCTGCCATTGGAGCAAACAACTTTGAGTTTAAGCCTCAACTAGTTTCTCTAATGCAACAGAATTGCAAGTTCCATGGACTTCCATTGGAAGATCCTCATCAGTTTTTAGCTGAATTCTTGTAAATCTGTGACACTGTCAAGACTAATAGGGCTGACCCTGAGGTCTACAGACTTATGCTATTCCCTTTTGCTGTAAGAGACAGAGCTAGGATATGGTTGGACTCACAACCTAAAGAAAGCTTGAACTCTTGGGAAAAGCTAGTCAATGCCTTCTTGGCAAAGTTCTTTCCACCTCAAAAATTGAGTAAGCTTAGAGTGGAAGTCCAAACCTTCAGACAGAAGGAAGGTGAATCCCTCTATGAAGCTTGGGAAAGATACAAACAATTGATCAGAAAGTGTCCATCTGACATGCTTTCTGAATGGAGCATCATAGGTATCTTCTATGATGGTCTGTCTGAACTGTCTAAGATGTCATTGGACAGCTCTGCTGGAGGATCTCTTCATCTAAAGAAGACGCCTGCAGAAGCTCAAGAACTCATTGAAATGGTTGCAAATAACCAATTCATGTACACTTTTGAAAGGAATCCTGTGAACAATGGGACGAATCAGAAGAAAGGAGTTCTTGAGATTGATACTCTGAATGCCATATTGGCTCAGAACAAAATATTGACTCAGCAAGTCAATATGATTTCTCAAAGTCTGTCTGGAATGCAAGCTGCACCAGGCAGTACTAAGGACGCTTCATCTGAAGAAGAAGCTTATGATCCTGAGAACTCTTCAATGGAAGAGGTGAATTACATGGGAGAACCCTATGGAAACACCTATAATTCTTCATGGAGAAATCATCCAAATCTCTCATGGAAGGATCAACAGAGACCTCAACAAGGTTTCAACAACAATAATGGTAGAAGAAACAGGTTTAGCAATGGCAAGCCTTTTCCATCATCTTCTCAGCAATAGACAGAGAATTCTAAGTAGAGCCACTCTGACTTAGCAACCATGGTCTCTGATCTAATCAAAACCACTCAAAGTTTCATGACTGAAACAAGGTCCTCCATTAGAAACTTGGAGGCACAAGTGGAACAGCTAAGCAAGAAAATTACTGAACTCCTTCCTAGTACTCTTCCAAGCAATACAGAAGAGAATCCAAAAGGAGAATGCAAGGCCATTAACATGACCCACATGGCCGAACTTGGAGAGGAGGAAGAGGCAGTGATCGCCACTGAGGAAGACCTCAATGGACATCCACTGGCCTCCAATGAGTTCCCTAATGAGGAACCATGGGAATCTGAGGCTCATAATGAGACCATAGAGATTCCATTGGATTTACTTCTGCCATTCATGAGCTCTGATAAGTATTCTTCCTCTGAAGAGGATGATGATGTCACTGAAGAGCAAGTTGCTAAATACCTTGGAGAAATCATGAAGCTAAATGACAAGTTATTTGGTAATGAGACTTGGGAGGATGAACCCCCTTTGCTCACCAAAGAGTGGATGACTTGTCTAGGCAGAAATTACCTCAAAAGAGACAGGACCCTGGGAAGTTCTCAATACCTTGTACCATAGGCACCATGACCTTTAAGAAGGCTCTGTGTGACCTAGGGTCAAGCATAAACCTCATGCCTCTCTCTGCAATGGAGAAGCTAGGGATCTTTGAGGTACAAGCTGCAAGAATCTCACTAGAGATGGCAGACAATTCAAGAAAACAAGCTTATGGACTTGTAGAGGATGTTTTGGTAAAGATTGAAGACCATTACATCCCTGCTGATTTCATAGTCCTAGAGACTGGGAAGTGCATGGATTAATCCATCATCCTTGGCAGACCCTTCCTAGCCACAGCAAAGGCTGTGATTGATGTTGACAGAGGAGAATTGATCATTCAAGTGAATGAAGAATCCTTTGTGTTTAAGGCTCAAGGATATCCCTCTGTTACCATGGAGAGGAAGCATGAAGAGCTTCTCTCAAAACAGAGTCAAACAGAGCCCCCACAGTCAAACTCTAAGTTTGGTGTTGGGAGGCCACAACCAACTTCTAAGTTTGCTATTGAACCCCCACATTCAAACTCTAAGTTTGGTGTTGGGAGGTTCCAACATTGCTTTGAGTATCTGTAAGGCTCCATGAGAGCCCACTGTCAAGCTACTGACATTAAAGAAGCGCTTGTTGGGAGGCAACCCAATGTTATATTTATCTATTTTCCTTTGTTATTTTATGTTTTCTGTAGGTTGATGATCATAGAAAGTCACAAAATCAATTGAAAAAGCAAAAACAGAAAGAAAAATAGCACACTCTGGAGGAAGATCTTGCTGGTGTTTAAACGCCAGTAAGGGTAGCAAATGGGCGTTTAACGCCCAGTCTGGCACCATTCTGGGCGTTTAACGCCAGAAAGGGGCACCAGACTGGCGTTAAACACCAGGAAAGGGCAAGAAATTGGCGTTAAACGCTAGAAATGGGCACCAGCCCAGCGTTTAAAGCCAGAATTGGCATGAAGAGCATTTTTGCTCGCCACTTGGTGCAGGGATGAATTTTCCTTGACACCTCAGGATATGTGGACCCCACAGGATCCTCACCTACCCACCACCCTCTCTCTTCTTCACCCATTCACCAATCACCTCAACACCTCTTCCCCGACAAACCCTCACCTATCAAATCCCACTATTCTCTTCACCACTCACATCCATCCTTCATAAAACCCCACCTACCTCACCATTCAAATTCAAACCACTTTCCCTTCCAAGCCCACCCATAATGGTCGAACCCTACCCCTCTCTCCACCCCTATATAAACCCATATTCACTCTTTCATTTTCACACAACCTAAACATTACTTCTCCCCCTTTGGCCGAACCACAAAGCCATCTCCATCTCCTCTATTTCTTCTTCTTCTACTCTCTTCTTTCTTCTTTTGCTCGAGGACGAGCAAACTTTTAAGTTTGGTGTGGTAAAAGCATTGCTTTTTGTTTTTCCATAACCATTTATGGCATCCAAGGCCGGAGAAACCTCTAGAAATAGGAAAGGGAAGGCAAAAGCTTCCACCTCCGAGTCATGAGAGATGGAGAGATTCATCTCAAGGGTGCATCAAGACCACTTCTATGAAGTTGTGGCCATGAAGAAGGTGATCCCCGAGGTCCCTTTCAAACTCAAAAAGAGTGAATATCCGGAGATCCGACATGAGATCCGAAGAAGAGGTTGGGAAGTTCTTACCAACCCCATTCAACAAGTCGGAATCTTAATGGTTCAAGAGTTCTATGCCAATGCATGGATCACCAAGAACCATGATCAAAGTGCAAACCCGAACCCAAAGAATTGGCTTACAATGGTTCGGGGTAAATGCTTAGATTTTAGTCCGAAAAATGTAAGGTTGGCATTCAACTTGCCCATGATGCAAGGAGATGAACACCCCTACACTAGAAGGGTCAACTTTGATCAAAGGTTGGACCAAGTCCTCATAGACATTTATGAAGAGGGCGCTCAATGGAAAAGAGATTCAAGAAGAAAGCCGGTTCAACTGAGAAGGCATGACCCCAAGCCCGTGGCTAGGGGATGGTTGGAGTTTATCCAACGCTCAATCATTCCCACTAGCAACCGGTCTGAAGTTACTATAGACCGGGCCATCATGATTCATAGCATCATGATTGGAGAGGAAGTAGAAGTTCATGAGGTTATAGCCCAAGAACTTTATAAGGTGGCGGACAAGTCCTCTACATTGGCAAGGTTAGCCTTTTCTCATCTCATTTGTCACCTCTGTTATTCAGTTGGAATTGACATAGAGGGAGACATCCCCATTGATGAGGACAAGCCCATCACTAAGAAAAGGATGGAGCAAACAAGAGATCCCACTCATCATGAAATCCCTGAGATACCTCAAGGGATGCACTTTCCTCCACAAAACTATTGCGAGCAAATCAACACCTCCCTAGGAGAATTGAGTTCCAACATAGGACAACTAAGGGTGGAGCACCAAGAACATTCTATCCTCCTCCATGAAATTGGAGAAGATCAAAGAATCATGAGAGAGGAGCAACAAAGGAAAGGAAGAGACATTGAGGAGCTCAAGCACTCCATAAGATCTTCAAGAGGAAGAACAAGCCGCCATCACTAAGGTGGACCCGTTCTTTAATCTCCTTGTTCTTTATTTTCCTGTTTTTCGAATTTTTATTCTTATGTTTATCTATGTTTGTGTCTTATGATCATTAGTGTCTTAGTGTCTATGCCTTAAAGTTATGAATGTCCTATGAATCCATCACCTTTCTTGAATGAAAAATGTTCTTAATTGAAAAAGAGAAGAATTGCATGAATTTTGAATTTTATAACAAATTAATTATTTTGATGTGGTGGCAATATTTTGGTTTCTGAATGTATGCTTGAACAATGCCTATGTCTTTTGAATTTGTTGTTCATGAATGTTGGCTCTTGAAAGAATGATGAAAAAGGAGACATGTTACTGATGATCTGAAAAATCATAAAAATGATTCTTGAAGCAAGAAAAAGCAGTGAATAAAAAAAAGGAGAAAAACGAAAAAAAGGAAAGAAAGAAAAAGAAAAAAATAATGAAGTTGTGATCCAAGGAAAAAAGAGTGTGTTTAAGAACCCTGGACACCTCTAGTTGGGGACTCTAGCAAAGCTGAGTCACAATCTGAAAAGGTTCAACCAATTATGTGTCTGTGGCATGTATGTATCCGGTGGTAATACTGGAAGACAGAGTGCTTTGGGCCACGGCCAAGACTCATAAAGTAGCTGTGTTCAAGAATTATCACACTTAACTAGGAGAATCAATAACACTATCTGGATTCTAAGTTCTCATAGAAGCCAATCATTCTGAATTTCAAAGGATAGAGTGAGATGCCAAAACTGTTCAAAGGTAAAAAGCTAAAAGCCCCGCTCATCTAATTAATACTGATCTTTATAGATGTTTTTGGAATTCATTGCATATTCTCTTCTTTTTATCTTATTTGATTTTCAGTTGCTTGGGGACAAGCAACAATTTAAGTTTGATGTTGTGATGAGCGGATATACGCTTTTTGGCATTGTTTTTAGTATGTTTTTAGTATGTTTTAGTTAGTTTTTATTATATTTTTATTAGTTTTTAGTTAAAATTCACTTTTCTGGACTTTACTATGAGTTTGTGTGTTTTTCTGTGATTTCAGGTATTTTCTGGCTGAAATTGAGGGACCTGAGCAAAAATCTGATTCAGAGGCTGAAAAGGACTGCAGATGCTGTTGGATTCTGACCTCCCTACACTCGAAGTGGATTTTCTAGAGCTACAGAAGCTCAATTGGCGCGTTCTTAATTGCGTTGGAAAGTAGCCTTCCTGGGCTTTCCATCAATGTATAATAGTCCATACTTTGTCCGAGATTTGATAGCCCAAACCGGCGTTCCAAATCAGCTCAAAACTGCCCGGCGTTAAACGCCCAAACTGGCACAAGAATGGGAGTTAAACGCCCAAACTGGCACAAAAGCTGGCGTTTAACTCCAAGAAAAGTCTCTACACATGAAAGCTTCAATGCTCAGCCCAAGCACCCACCAAGTGGGCCCGGAAGTGGATTTTTATGTCATTTACTCATTTATGTAAACCTTAGGCTACTAGTTCTTTATAAATAAGACCTTTTGCTATTGTATTTTCATCTTGGTTCTTCTAGTTCCCTCTCTGTGGCCGAAGCCAATGATCACTACTATCACTTATGTATTTTCAACGGTGGAGTTTCTACACACCATAGATTAAGGTGTGGAGCTCTGCTGTACCTCGAGTATTAATGCAATTACTATTGTTCTTCTATTCAATTCATCTTATTCTTGTTCTAAGATATCACTTGTTCTTCAACTTGATGAATGTGATGATCCGTGACACTCATCATCATTCTCACCTATGAACGTGTGCCTGACAACCACCTCCGTTCTACCTTAGATTGAGTGGATATCTCTTGGATCCCTTAATCGGAATCATCGTGGTATAAGCTAGAATTGATGGCGGCATTCAAGAGAATCCGGAAGGTCTAAACCTTGTCTGTGGTATTCTGAGTAGGATTCAATGATTGAATGACTGTGATGAGCTTCAAACTCTTGAAGGCTGGGCGTTAGTGACAGACGCAAAAGAATCAATGGATTCTATTCCAACCTGATTGAGAACCGACATATGATTACCCGTGCTGTGACAGAGCGCGTTGAACATTTTCACTGAGAGGACGAGGCTGTAGCCACTGACAACGGTGATGCCTAACATACAGCTTTCCATGGAAAGGAGTAAGAAGGATTGGATGAAGACAGTAGGAAAGCAGAGAGACGGAAGGGACAAAGCATCTCCATATGCTTATCTGAAATTCTCACCAATGAATTACATAAGTATCTCTATCTTTACGCTTTATTCATATATCATTCATGACCATTTGAATCTGCCTGACTGAGATTTACAAGGTGACCATAGCTTGCTTCATACCAACAATCTCCGTGGGATCGACCCTTACTCGCGTAAGGTTTACTACTTGGACGACCCAGTGCACTTGCTGGTTAGTTGTGCGAAGTTGTGATAAAGAGTTGAGATTGCAATTGAGCGTACCATGTTGATGGCACCATTGATGATCACAATTTCGTGCACCACTTCTCTCTCTAGAAATTACACTACATGATGCTAATGCTACCAACAATTGCTCCCCCTTGCTTGGACTTCAATTCTGCATGAAATAGACTTAGAAACAAGTTGGAAGTGGGCCTGGCCTACTTAACAATCGCTGGGTGCAATTTCACTTTAGTGGGCCACGAGCAGCATCGGCGCGTATGCGCCATGTGCGCATGCGCGTTGATTGGCTATTTCTTCATCCGCGCGGACGCGGCATGTACGCGTGCGCGTCTTTATGCGAAATCACTTTTGCGCGTGCGCACCTTGTACACGTGCACGTCCATTGATGCATTCACAATCTTGGTTTCCTCATGTATTCTCCACTTTGTATGCTTTTCTCTTCATTTTTTCCATCCAATACTTTCCTTATGAACCTGAAATCACTCAACAAACACATCAAGGCATCGAATGGAATTAAAGTGAGTTAAAATCACCAATTTAAGGGCCTAAAAAGCAGGTTTTTACATCTAAGCACAAATCAAGGGAGAATTGCAAAACCATGCTATTTCATTGAATAAATGTGAGAAAAGGTGATAAAATCCCCCAAAATAAGCACAGATAAACCACAAAATTGGGGTCTATCAATCTCTCCACATTTAAACCAAGCATGTCCTCATGCTAAGAATAAAGAAGGACAAGAAAAGGGTATCACATTTTTTCAATGCAAACTAACTAAATGCAACCTATCTATATGCAATCTATCTATATGAATGCATCCACTTGGTCAAAACAAGTTAATTTCCAAGAATACATATACAAGCACAAGGGCTAAGGCAATAGCAATCAAATCAACCCACAATTGAATTGAATCGTTGAAAGATTTTACAAACTTGCAAGAAAGGATGATCATGGGTGGAGACATGTAATTGAGTGATCGAACCCTCACCGGATGTGTATCCGCTCTAGGAACTCAAGTGTATAGGGTTGATTCACTCAATTCTCCCCTAATCATGCTTTTCAAGATTTGTTTTTTATCTAACAATCAACAATTACTTTATGCACGCATACAAATATCATGAGGGCTTTCCATAGGTTGTAATGGGGCTAGGATCAAGGTAGGATGCATATGGTCAAGTGGACTAGAATTTGAATCTTTGATTAACCTAAGCTTCCCACCTAACCTATGACAACCTATAAAATTCTTAACAAACCTAACTACCCATTCTTCACTTTTTCACACACTCATGCATTCTCTTTTGATCACCACACATATGCATTGATTTTTTTTTATTGAGCTTTACTTAGGGCATTTTGTCCCCCTTTTTTTCTCTTTTTTCTTTTTTCATATATTTTTCTCTTTTCAAGTTAAAATATATACAAGAACATCAATGCATACGGCATACACATGATTAATACATGAGTGTGTACCCAATTCCCAAAATTATTCAACAAAAACACAAACACACTTTTATTTCTACCCAATGTTCCCAATTCTTTCCAAACTTGAATAATAAATACTATCACTAGCCTAAGCTAATCAAAGATCCAAACAAGGGACTTTAAAACCAATAGCCCTTAAAACCAAAAGGCAAGGGTAGAAAGGATCCACGGCTTTGAGCATCAATGGATAGGAGGGCCCAAGAAAATAAAAATCCAGGCCTAAGCGGCTAAATCAAGCTGTCCCTAACCATGTGCTTGTGGCATGCAGGTCCAAGTGAAAAGCTTGAGACTGAGTGGTTAAAGTCGTGATTCAAAGCAAAAAGAGTGTGCTTAAGAGCTCTGGACACCTCTAACTGGGGACTCTAGCAAAGACGAGTCACAATCTGAAAAGGTTCACCTAGTCATGTGTCTGTGGCATTTATGTATCCGGTGGTAATACTGGAAAACAAAATGCTTAGGGCCACGGCCAAGACTCATAAAAGTAGCTGTGTTCAAGAATCAACAAACTTAACTAGGAGAATCAGTAACACTATCTGAAATTCTAAGTTCCTATAGAAGCCAATCATTCTAAACTTCAAAGGAAAAAGTGAGATGCTAAAACTGTTCAGAAGCAAAAAGCTACAAGTCCGGCTCATCTAATTAGAATTAATATTCATTGATATTTTGAGATTTATAGTATATTCTCTTTTTTTTTTATCCTAATTGATCTTCAGTTGCTTGGGGACAAGCAATAATTTAAGTTTGGTGTTGTGATGAGCGGATAATTTATACGCTTTTTGGCATTATTTTTAGGTAATTTTTAGTATGATCTAGTTACTTTTAGGGATGTTTTCATTAGTTTTTATGCTAAATTTACATTTCTGGATTTTACTATGAGTTTTTGTATTTTTTTGTGATTTCAAGTATTTTCTGGCTGAAATTGAGGGACCTGAGCAAAATTCTGATAGGAGGCTGACAAAGGACTGCTGATGCTGTTGGAATCTGACCTCTCTGTACTAAAAATGGATTTTCTGGAGCTACAGAACTCCAAATGGCACGCTCACAATGGCGTTGAAAAGTAGACATCCAGAGCTTTCTAGCAATATAAAATAGTTCATACTTTATTCATAATTAGATGACGTAAACTGGCGCTCAATGCCAGTTCCATGCTGCATTCTGGAGTCAAACGCCAGAAACACGTCACGAACCAGAGTTGAACGCCCAAAACATGTTACAACTTGGCGTTCAACTCCAGGAGAAGCCTCAGCTCGTGGATAGATCAAGCTCAGCCCAAGCACACACCAAGTGGGCCCCGCAAGTGAATTTATGCATCAATTACTTACTTCTGTAAACCCTAGTGGCTAGTTTAGTATAAATAGAAGTTTTTACTAGTTTATTAGAGGTCTTTGACTATCTAGTCTTTTGACCACATATCTGATCCTTCTCCTTTATTTTCGAATTCACATCATATTTTGGGGGCTGGCCATTCGGCCATGCCTGGACCACTATCACCTATGTATTTTCAACAGTGGAGTTTCTACACACCATAGATTAAGGGTGTGGAGCTCTGCTGTACCTCAAGTTTCAATGCAAGTACTACTATTTTCTATTCAATTCGACTTATTCTTATTCTAAGATATTCGTTACACTTCAACATGATGAATGTGATGATCCGTGACACTCATCATCATTCTCACCTATGAACGCGTGACTGACAACCACTTCCGTTCTACCTTAGACCGGGTGCATATCTCTTGGATTCCTTAATCGGAATCTTCGTGGTATAAGCTAGAATTGATGGCGGCATTCATGGGAATCCAGAAAGTCTAACCTTGTCTGTGGTATTCCGAGTAGGATTCCGGGATTGAATAACTATGACGAGCTTCAAACTCGCGATTGTTGGGCATGATGACAAACGCAAAAGAATCAAGGGATTCTATTCCAACATGATTGAGAACCGACAGATGATTAGCCGTGCTGTGACAGAGCATTTGGACCATTTTCACTGAGAGGATGGGATGTAGCCATTGACAACGGTGATGCCCTACATACAGCTTGCCATAGAAAGGAGTGACAAAGATTGGATAAAAGCAGTAGAAAAGCAGAGATTCGGAAGGAACAAAGCACCTCCATACACTTATCTAAAATTTCCATCATTTAATTACTTGAGTAACTCTATCTTTATTTTCTGTTTAAATTTATTATTATTATTTGAAAATACAATAATCTCTTAATATAGTTGAATCCGCCTGACTGGGATTTACAAGATGACCATAGCTTGCTTCATACAAACAATCTCTGTGGGATCGACCCTTACTCACATAAGGTATTACTTGGACGACCCAGTACACTTGTTGGTTAGTTGTGCGGAGTTGTGACAAAGTGTGATTTATGTTTGAGAGCACTAAGTCTTTGGAGCCATTGTTGATGATCATAATTTCGTCCACCAAGTTTTTGGCGCCGTTGCCGGGGATTGTTCGAGTATGGACAACTGACGGTTCATCTTTTTGCTCAGATCAGGTAATTTTCTTTTTGTTTTAATTTCAAAAATTTTTCAAAAAAAAATTTTTCAAAATTTTTTTTCTCTTTTTCGTTTTCCTAAAGAAAATTTTCGAAAAAAATAATAAAAACACAAAAAAATAATAAAATCATAAAAATAAAATATATTTTGTGATTCTTGTTTGAGTCTTGAGTCAATTTTTAAGTTTGGTGTCAATTGCATGTTTTAAAAATATATTTCTTGAATTCTTCGAAAATTCATGCATTCATAGTGTTCTTCATGATCTTCAAGTTGTTCTTAGTAAGTCTTCTTATTTGATCTTTAAATTTTCTTGTTTTGTGTTGTTTATTGTTTTTCATGTGCATTTTTGCATTCATAGTGTCTAAGCATAAAGATTTCTAAGTTTGGTGTCTTACATGTTTTCTTTGCATCAAAAAATTTTCAAAAATATGTTCTTGATGTTCATCATGATCTTCAAAGTGTTCTTGGTGTTCATCTTGACATTCATAGTGTTCTTGCATGCATCATTGGTTTTGATCCAAAATTTTCATGTTTTGGGTCATATTTGTGTTTTTCTCTCTCTCAACATTAAAAATTCAAAAATAAAAAAATATCTTTTCCTTAATTTTCTCATAATTTTCGAAAATTTGAGTTGACTTAGTCAAAAAATTTTAAAATTAGTTGTTTCTTACAAGTCAAGTCAAATTTTCAATTTTAAAAATTTTATCTTTTCAAAACTTTTTCAAAAATCAAATCTTTTTCTTAATTTTATCTTTATTTTCGAAAATTATGCTAAGAATTAATGTGATTGGTTCAAAATTTTGAAGTTGTTAATTTCTTGTTAAGAAAGGTTCAATCTTTAAATTCTAGAATCTTATCTTTTAGTTTCTTGTTAGTTAAGTAATTAATTTTAACTTTAAAAATTAAAACTATCTTATCCTATCTTTTATATCATATCTTTTTCAAAATTTTATCTTTTTGAAAAATTTGATTTTAAAATAGAGCAATGCTAGGGGGCCAGCAACTTTTGTGATTAGTAGCCATCAAATAGTCATCAATAATGAGTTAATGGTGTGAGATTAATGTGAGATTTCATCCAATGACTCACCTTTCTCTGCTGGTTACATGCTGGCCAAAATTCTATAAAGTTGCTGGTCCCCTAGACTTTTCCTTTAAAATATCTTATCTAACATCTTATCTTCTTATCTTTTCAAATTTGATTTTAATATCTTTTCCAACAAATTATTTGACTTTTTGTTTGTTTCTTATCTTTTTCAAAACCACCTAATTACTCTCCCCTCTCTAATTTTCAAGAATACCTCCCTTTTTTTCAAAAAAATTCTTTTTAATTAACTAATTGTTTTAAATTTTAATTTTAATTCTATCTCATCTTTAATTTTCGAAAATCATTAACTCCTTTTCAAAATTAATTTTCGAATTCTCTCTCTCATCTTATTTTATTTATTTATTCAGTTACTAACACTTCTCTTCACCTCTCTTCATCTCCAATCACTGCCTCTATCCTTACCCTTGTGTTTGGATTCTCCTTTCTTTATTCTTTTCTTCTTCTACTAATAATAAGGATCCTCTTTTCTGTGACATAGAGGATTCCTCTTATTTTTTTGTTCTCTTCTCTTTCATATGATCATGAACAAGGAAAAAAGAACTCTTGTTGAAACTGATCCTGAACTTGAAAGGACTCTAAAGAGAAAACTAAGAGAAGCTAAATTACAACAATCCAGAGGCAACCTTTCTGAAATTTTTGAACAAGAGAAGGAGATGGCAGCCGAACCCAACAACAATAATGCAAGGAGGATGCTTGGTGATTTTACTAAACCCACGTCCAAGTTTGATGGAAGAAGCATCTCAATTCCTGCCATTGGAGCAAACAATTTTGAGCTAAAACCTCAATTAGTTGCTCTAATGCAACAGAATTGCAAGTTTCATGGACTTCCATCTGAAGATCCTTACCAGTTGTTAACTGAGTTCTTGCAGATATGTGAGACTGTTAAGACGAATGGAGTAGATCATGAAGTCTACAGGCTCATTCTTTTCCCTTTTGCTGTAAGAGACAGAGCTAGAATATGGTTGGACTCACAATCTAAAGATAGCCTAGCCTTGTTCGACTATGATTTTTAGTATTCTTGTAGAATACCTGTGAGTTGGTGAGGTCGTGGCTTTCTTTAGGTCGAGCTGTGTCCCTTCTAGCACACGCCTTCTGTTGTGTCGATTTCTTTTGTTTGAATCCTTTCGAGTTATTCTTAGTAATCCATTTTTTACTGGACCTCGTCGATCTCTTTTATGGATTTACTTTTTATAACTCTATCGCTTTTGATCGGCTTGGGCCGATGATGAGTAGCCAAATTGCATAGGTTAGGAATTTGATCATCAAAATGGAGTCGGCGTTGTAAGTATAGTTCTAACCCAAGAAATTAACCATCGATCAAATGTTATCATAATTCAAACCAAATATCAACCGGGAGTGTTTACCTCCTGGGTCATTCTCCCTAGGAATCACTCAATGGCAATGAGTGTGCAAATTTTGGTTGTAGTGATCAAGGGATTTTCAATGAAGAGATGAACATATAAAGCAATAAAAGAACATGCAAAATTGTAATGATTGAACTAATGAAGCAATTAATGAACCGAGTGTGTAATATAAACAAGTAAAGTATGAAAGAGATTAACATAACAAAATATGAAATATTGAAAGCATAAAAAGGGGTCTTGGCTTGGAGTGAGCTAGGGACCCTTTCCTTGTTAGAACCACAACTATGACAATTATAATGGATTAGTCTCACTTGATCAACCCTCACATCGGAAGATAAGTTAAATGAGCATAAGTGTCCTTAACCCACAAATCCTAAATTGCTTGTTAATTGCCTTAGCAATAACCTAGCGTTAGTGGGAACAAGAGCAATTAACAATCCAAGAATTGACACTAAATGTTGGACATCCCAACTCTAGGAACCCAATTGCTCAGTTTACCCAAGCCAAGAGGTAAAAACTTAGGCTAAAACTATGTTTGACATTTTGTCAAACACTTGGTGGGCAAAAAGCTTAAACATGGTGAAATTGAGAAAAGACTTGAAATTAAAAGCAACAATTAATCTCAATCAACAAGAATGACATAAGAAAGCATGAAATGAACATCAAACATCAAATTCATCAACAATAAATTTAAATTGCAAGAGAGAAGTAAAATTGAACTATAACTTGCATTAGAAGAAAATGTAAGAACAAAGTAACTAGGAAAAGTAATAACAAGAGAATACTTACAATGAGACTTAGCAAAATCCAAGATCAAAAATGGAAAATGGCACTTGAATGTAAAACCTTAATGAAAATCCTAGTAGAGGTTGAAGAAAACATAGAGAAAAACTCAACTAAAACTTCCTACTACAACTCCTAAAACTACCCTAATGATATGCTATGCCATTCCCTTCATTCTTCATCCAATATGAGCTAAGAGACTTTAAAAATGGGCCTCCAAAACCCTCAAAATGCGAGTCACATGCCTTTTTAATGAAGTCATGTGCAAACACCTATGCGGACGCACAGGCATGTGCGTCCGCACACTTTGCGAATTTTCCTTTCGGTGCGCACGCACGAGAGGCTGTGCGCACGCACGCTAGACGAAGCTTGGCTGAACGCACGACGCGCTCTGATTGGTCCATGCGCTTTGAAAAGAAGAACTTTTACGTGGTCTAGAATTATAATAAATTCCTATTGCAAGTATAGCTTTTAAACCAACAAAAGTCCTTTCTTGCAAACGTTTTGGTTGTCACAAGTAACAAACCCCTTTAAAATTGATAACCAAAGTATTTAACCTCGGGTCATCTTCTCAAGGAATTGCAAGTAGGTGTTCTTATTATTAGTTATGAGTCTTGTAATTTGGGGGTTTTGAAAGTAAGGAAGAAGTGTGTTAAATGATAAGAAAATTAAAATAGTAATAATAAAATAAACTTTTGGCAAGGTGTTCAGAACTGGAAGTCCTAGCCGTATCAATTGTGATGAGAATTGGATTTTAATCCCACTTAGTTAACCTTTACTAAAGCAAAGGAAAGTCAAGTGGAATAATTAGTTTGATCCTCAAGTCCTAGTCAATCCCTGTGGGAAGACTAGCTTTAGAGCGATCTGCCAATTTCAACCACTGCTTTATTTGATAACTCAAGCGTCACCAATTACTTAACCAGAGCCAAAAGGGAAAATTCTAAATTAAATTGAAGACATCATAAATGGAATAAAGCAAGCATAAATCTGAATTACCTCAATTGCGTTAATAAAGAAAATCATAACATGAAAGTCATAAGCCAATTAGGCAACATAATTCAAATACAAATAAAAGTATTAGAGTAAATAAAAATAAAAGAGAAAATAAATAAAAAGAACATTGAACCTGAGATGAAGAAGAAATATTCCTAATTTCTAAAAATCCCAATCCTAAATCCTAAGAGAGAGGAGAGAGCCTCTCTCTCTAAAAAATACATGTAAATTATGAAAAGTGAATTATGAATGAATGATGATGAATTGATGGATTCCCCTACTTTATAGCTCTAATCTATGTTTTCTGAGGCGAGAACTGGGTCAGAAACAGCCCAAAAATTGCTGATTGTGAAATATGTTTCGTACAGGTCGCGGCAAAGTGACGCGGAGGCGTCATCCACGCGTTTGCGTGGAGTGAGATTTGCAGATGCGACGTGGGCGCGTCATCCACGCGTTCGCGTCATCTAACTTCGAGACAGCTATGGCAAATTATATATCATTGCAAAGTTCTGGATGTTAGCTTTCCAACGCAACTAGAATTGCGTCATTTGGACCTTTGTAGCTCAAGTTATGATCGTTTCAGTGCGAGAGGGTCAGGCTGACAGGTTTGCAGTTCCTTCAACTTCTTGTATTACTTCCACTTTTGCATGCTTCCTTTCCATCCTCTAAGCCATTCCTGCCTTGTAATCTCTGAAATCACTTAACACACATATCAAGGCATCGAATGGTAATAAGAGAGGATTAAATATAGCAAAATTAAGACCAAAGAAGCATGTTTTCAGTCATAGCACAAATTCAGGAAGGAGAATGTAAAACCCATGCATTTAGTATGAATAAGTGTATGAAAGATTGATAAAATCCACTCAATTAAGCACAAGGTAAACCATAAAATAGTGGTTTATCACGCTCTTATTGGGTTCTTATGCGGACACACAGGGGACTGCGCTCACGCACACGTCTCAGAACTCTTCTCCTTTAATTCTTCATGTTTCCTCCACTTTGCATACTCTCTTTCCATTTTCTCCAACACATTCCTACCTTATACACCTGAAATCACTCACAAACAACATCAAGGCATCGAATGGAAGGCAAATGGAATAAAAATAGATCAAATAAAGTATAAAAGAGCATGTTTTCACAATCAAGCACAATTTGGGAGGAAAGATCAAAAGCATGCTATTCAAGGGAATAAGTGCAAGTTTATGTGATGAAATCCATTCAATTCTAACCAAAAATCATCATCAATTATGGATTCCTCAATTCCCCCACACTTAAACACTAGTATGTCCTCATGCTAAACACATTCAAAGGAGATAGATGAAAGGGAAAAATGACTTATTTTATAAACTATTTAGATGTATGCAACTATCCTAAGCTAATCACCTACATGTGCTACAATGAGCGTTGGTGGAAACAAACCATGAAATTCCAATCCATCACAAGAAAGCTTTTGGGCTAATGCAAAGAGTGCATTCACTAAGATCAAAGTCCAAAGAATTGAATTGAAATTTTCAAAATTAAATAATCAAACAACTTACAAGAACATATGATATAAGGCGTAAGAACATAGACTTCAGTGATCGAACCCCTCACTGGATGTGTATGTACTCAATTCGCTCAGTGTTTAGGGTTTAACCACTCAATTCTCCTTTTTTTCATGCTTTTCAAAGATTTACAAGTCATCCAACAATCGACTAGTATTTAATGCATGAATAACAATTATCATGAGGTCTTTAAAGGGATGTAATGGGGCTAGGGTATAGGTAGGATGAGATATGGTCAAGTGGACTTAAGGAATTAGCTCTTTGATTAGCTTGAATGTCCACCTAATCTTATATCACCTATATACACATATTAGCATACCCTATTTACCCATTTTCTTTTCTCTTCTCTTTTTTTTTCTAACTCACCTCACTCATGCATTTTCTTTTCAAACATGGCATATGTATCCTTTATTTAGCTCTTTATTTCATACTTTATTATGCACAAGTTTTTTTTAAATTGAACTATGAATGCATATGTCTTCATTAGTGAAATGCATGAGCTTTACCTAATTGCCAAAACTTTTTGAATTAATGCTTCTATCACCAATGTGTTCCCAAGTTTCTCCCCACACATAGAATTTACACATTAATCCACCCAAGATAATCAAAGAGTAATTCAAGGACATCAATGGTTTTTCGATTAAGGGGAGCAATGTGCTATTATCAGAACAAAGGGGATTTATAGGCTCAAAGGGGGTTCACAAAGGTGCATACAAGGGTTGGCCATATAGGTTAGTGAGGTTATCATCAAACATGGCCTCAATCATGCTAAATGCATTCAAAGACAAACACAGGACATAAGGAATCATGCAAATCAATGATCACAATAAAAAAGGAGTAATAACCACACAAGAACAACATTATGGTTGAAAATTGCAACCATTTATTACGGCTCAAAACGCACAAGGTATGTTGTTCGAGTTCTTTCCCATGTTCTGCAAACAAAATACTTCAAGCAAGTTGGAAAACACCACATTTCTTCAATTCAATCAATGGTACGCTTACGCCCTAGAAAAGATCTCATGGATATTCCTTGTTGTTTCATCAACTTATTCATTCTATCATGCAACATGCAAATACTAACTACTAAGGATCCATACGACAGAGAAATATTTACAACTAACCAAGCAAAATGCAATAAAAATAAAACTACTCAAAATGAGGAAAAGTACTACAAAAAAACATTGCAAAAGTGCCTTGAAAGGAGAAAATTTTACCCCCTTAGAATCATAGATCCTTCCCCACACTTAGTATGTGCACGGTCTTCCGTGCATGCTTATGCTCCGGGAGAGTGAAGAAGGGGGCCACCTTCAGCTGGTGGACTCAGAAATGGGTTGATCAACCGCATCATACTCTTCCCCAGCTGGCTCAGATGAGGATCTAGGATTTGGGCTGGCGTCTCTTCCTTCTAGCCTTGCCGCTATCCACTCGAAACGCTTTTGCTCCAAATGCTCCTTACGGTGGATATCGTGCAAGATGTCTTCGAACAATTCGGGAAGAGGACGGAGAATGGGTAAAGCAGTTGATGAGGTTGTAGACTTGGTGGTGGTGCTATGGGTGTCTTCCTCTTGGAGGGGGTGGTTAATTTTTCAAAATCGCCCCTCGGGATGAACTTGTTGCCTTTAGGAACCATGAACATGATATCATGCGGACGCCATTCTACCCCTGCTGTTGTTGCTAAACGCATCACCATCGATGGAAAAGGAATGCTAACGTTCTTTTTCTCGATCAATTTCCATATCGATGTGCGTAATAAAGGCACAATGGCTATGCTCTTTCCTTCCATGATAGCCCAAAGTAGCAACACAGTCTTGAATCTCACATGGGTAACATGAGTGCTGGGAATGATATAGTCCGCTACAATTTGATGCCATATACGAGCTTCGGCATTCAAATCGGAGTAAGCTATAGTCGCAAGAACAGAATTTCTCCTTTTGCTAAACTCCCATGAAGCACCAGGACGGCCAATTCTTTGAAGTATGGGAGTCAGAGACATCCTCCCCTTGGACGCCTTCGCCTTAATCCAAGGATAGTCATCCTCTTCGAGCGGAATGTGGGGGATCTTCAGAATAGCTTCAAGAGCCTGGTTGGAAGTATCCAACCTCTTTCCCCGGAGGAATACCGACTCTACTTCCCATCTTTGGTAGTTGGCGTAGAATTCCCGCACCATGGTTTCGTTGACTTCGATTGGGTCTTGCTCTAAAAATTCACAATGAGGTGAGGCAATCCGCTCATGGATAACTGCTTTGTACTTGATCGGGACCTTGAGTGTCCATTCCCAATGGATTGACCTTTTCTTAAAGCTATCGTATTGGAACTGTTCTCTTTGGTTGATCAAGATGTCCGGTTTGTTACTCGGTTGAGCCATGAAACATGGTAGTGATGCATGGGTTGAAGGTTCCACAACCGGTAAAGCAACCAGTTTCTTACCCTTTTTCCGCATCCTATGAGAAAGCAGAAGAAAATTCAGGTAACAGAACAACAACAAATTTAGAACAAGGAGGAAACACGTAATAAAATCAAGAAAACTAAATTCTTAATTAGAAGCTTGAAGATAATGTGATTCACAAGAATAACGGTGTATATATTCCAATGGTGCGCGCAGTTGGAACATACACACCAGCCACACACAACGGCAATCACACTCTCAATTCAATTAAAGGCTCAAAGCTTCACAACTAAGTGCTCATGTTGCAAGAAAGTGAAACATAGACATGCAAGCAACTCTAAACAAGCACCAAAAAAGAAAGGTCAATTGTTCATCATCGACAAATGGTAATCACATATAAAATGTTCTTTAATTTGAAGCCAAAAGATGTTTGATCAAGACATCACTAAAAGTTGAACGTTTGTAAAAGGATTACTCGATTTTGATTCCAAGATGAACACTGAACTTTGATTCTATCAACACAATGCAATTGCTACTTATCCTCACCCATTGACAAAATACATAATTTCTTGGTAAACATGGGTGGTTGAACTCAAAGCATGTGAGCATGGAAATGCATTGGTGACACAAATTCATCAACATCAAATGACTGGACATCTAGGGGTAAAGCACTGTTTCGGTGCGGGCTGCGAGAGCGGTACCAAATCGAGGAAAACTCTGAATACTAGATATGACATCAAAATAACAAGGGTCAAGGTCGGCCAGTGAGAGGATGGGGGATAAGCTTCATCGTCGAGAGGGAAATAGCCCGGATCACCAGCTAAGGCCCCTAAATGACCGCTCAGTGATAAAGGAGGTAGGGGTGCAGAGACAGCCAGGAGGTTTGCCTAGAAGCAGCCACCCTTGAAAGATACACCTATTCTTTACTCATCTAGTAAACATCTCCAGACACCTAGATAGATAAATTAATATGTATCAACATCCCATAGAAAATATAGGCGGTATTGTCTATAATTATTGACAAATTCAAGACTTTCGAAAGATTTCATCCAACTAAAAAGAAAAGATTTCATACAAATTAATAATTTAATTCTATTAATTTTTTGAAGGCAATTCCCCTTTAAGATACCCATTTGTGCTACTATTTTACGATTAAGAAGCAATTGCCCCTTGTACATATTATACAATAAATTACTATACCTATTGTATTGTTTTTTTTTATTCTTACCAATTATTGCCTTCATTATTGTAAATGGACTTTTTTTTTGTTTTTGATTCAAGAAAAAGTTGTACATCAATGCTACAAATCAAAATGATACACAGAAAGATATTTAGGTATACCCTCTCCATGAGAGTATTTAAAAAAGAATGCTTCGAATTGTCATCTAATAGAGGATTTTGTGACGAAAAAAATCGACCCTTCGAGTATTACAAATTGTATGAAAAAAGATTATATAAGTAAGGGGCTTTAAAAAAGATATAGATAGATACCTCACAAATGAAGTTGCACAATTCATACATAATGCCTAACAAAAGATAAATTGAAAAAATATGATGGCCAAGTCATATGAATCAAACAAGACGTTCATTGAGGCATTTTATCAAATATACGATATGCAATGTGCAAACCCATCACAATTAAGCTTAAAATTGATAACAAGCAACCCAATAATCAAGAAACAACACTTTCCAATACAAGAAAACAATAAGAAGAAAGCAACAAATTTAATCCAAACAACATAAAAGAAATGAAAGCAAATGCAACAATATTAGCAAAAATGGGAAAAAAGAAATAAAAAAGGAAAATAAAACTATGAACTTTTAGTATGAAGGTTGAGTAGAACAAGAACTAGGCGGGAATAATGGCACTGATTATAGCCACTGTGAAATCACGGCCGTTGGCTTGACCGGAAGAGAAAATTAACCGATGGTGAATTAAGAGAAAAGAAGAAAAGAGAAGAAGGAAAGAAGAAAGAAGAGAAATAAGAGAAAAGTAGAGATATGGTGGTGGTGGCCGGCGGCAACTGACCGGCGAGACTGGGTGGAGGAGATGGAGAGAGAGAGCAAGAAGAAGAAAGGAAAAGAAAAGAATGCTGCCCCTTAACAAGGCAGCTCACCCTATTAATGCCTAGTTAACGACCTGTGCGGACACACAGGGACCTGTGCGGACGCACAACAACGACAACTTAGAGAGGGAGCGAACGCACAGCGGACGATCGCTGCAACCAGAGAGGTTGCGAATGGATGTGCGAATTCACCAAAAGGTGCGAACGCACAGAAGGACTTTTTTTTTAACTTGTAGACAAAAGCACATGTATGAGTGCACACAGGTCTGTGCCCATGCACAGACGATAAGAAAGGGGAAGGTGTGCGCTCGCACAAGCCATTCCCTCGCTCCCACCAGAGGGGCTTACAAGCGGTGTGCGGACGCACATGTCTGTGCGACCGCACAAACAAGACACGAAAGGGAATGTGTGTGTATGCACGCAGCTGTGCTGGCGCTGCCACCAGAGGGCATGTCAAAGTGTGTGCAGACGCATAGGCTTGTGCACCCGCACAGATTGCGAAAAACACAGCTTTGTGCGCACGCACAAGGAGGTGCGGACGCACAAATGCCTTGCTTCAAAAAATTCTTTTCTCCATAAAACTAAGGTTCCTAACCTTGGAAAATCAACATACCAACCCCAAATCACCCAAACAAACATACAATCACATTCCACAAGGAATTCTAACCTCATTAACTCAAAGTTATTAAACCCAACCTATGCTAATCACTATATCACAAGAAAACAAGTAATTCAAAAAGCTATAAACAAGAGATAGAGTTAGAAAAATGTCACCATGGTGGGGTGTCTCCCACCAAGCACTTTGGTTTAGAGTCCTAAGTTGGACTTGCATGGCTTCATTGGTCACTTAGGAATTTCCCCAAGGAGGAAAATCTCCAACTCCTTGGCATTCTTGGGTTGAGCATGATCCTTTGAATTTGACTTCTTGGCAACCTCCTCTTTTCCTTGTTCCTTGATATCCTTAATCACTTTATCTTCAACTATGTCACGCCCAAAAATGGAATAGGCCTTAAGAGTGGGTTTGTTGGACTCTTCCAGGGTGAACTTGACTAACTCGCCATCCGACTCAAAAGAATAGACTCTCGAGTGTGCGTCTAGCTTGAAACAGGCCGTCTTCAAGAATGGCCTTCCAAGGAGTACTGATGATGGGTTAGTCGAATCAATAGGTGGAGTCTCCAAGATGTGGAAGTCAACCGAAAAAAGCAACCATTGAATGTTGATTATGACGTTCTCTGCAATTCCAACCACAGACACAATACTCTTGTCAGCCAAGACAACCCTTGCCCCGGATCTTTTGAGAGGTGGTAAGTTCAATCTTTGGTATACGGGCAGTGGCATGGTGCTCACACACGCTTCCAAATCACACATACAATCCATGAACTTAATCCCACCAATCAAACAAGTCACCAAACATGGGCTAGGATCATTACATTTTTCAAGAAGCAAAGAAGAGATTGAATCATCTACCGGCTTTTTGTTAACATTGCCAAGCTTGTCTTTGTGAGTGCACACATCTTTAAGGAACTTGGCATATTTCGGCACTTGTTGAATGGCTTGAAAGAGATGGACGGTAACTTCGACTTTCTTAAAAACTTCCACCAAAGTGGGGTCAAGATCTTCTTGCTTCTTTGCCTTCTTGACCAAAGTTGGGAATGGAATGGGTGAAGGCTCTTCAAGCAAGGTCTTTCTCTTTGGCTCCTTGACTTTTGGTGGCTCCTCCTCACTTCTGTCAACATTTTCATCTTCACCCTTTGTCATCTCCACCTCTTCTCCTACCTCATCATTGTTGGTCTTCTCACTTGCCTTTGCGGATATATCAACATTCTTGTCCAACATAGTACCACTTCGGAGAGTAATGGCATTTATGCTCCCCTTAGGATTGGGTTGAGGTTGAGAGGGTAAACTACTTGAGGTTGAAGCTTGTTGGGTGCTTTGTGCAGTTTGAGGAAGGAGGGTCAAACGGGTAAGGGCTTCAGCTATTGTAGCCATGTATGCATCTTGTTTCTAATGAAACTTTCTTTGCTCTTGCATGAAGGTGTGTATTGTGTCATTCATGTGGGTTTGATTGGGAGGAGGGGCTTGGTTAGCTTCAGAAGGATTGGATCTATTATTTGGATGTTGGTACTTCACTTGAGATTCAGGTTGTGGGGGTTGTTGGTATTGTTGCAGACCTTGGGGGTGTTGGGGGTAATAGGCTTGAGCATTTTGGTTAGGTTGGCTTGGGGAGTGATGAGCGGATAATTTATACGCTTTTTGGCATTGTTTTCAGTATGTTTTTAGTATGTTTTAATTAGTTTTTATTATATTTTTATTAGTTTTTAGTTAAAATTCACTTTTCTGGACTTTACTATGAGTTTGTGTGTTTTTCTGTGATTTCAGGTATTTTCTGGCTGAAATTGAGGGTCGTGAGCAAAAATTTGATTCAGAGGCTGAAAAGGACTGCAGATGCTGTTGGATTCTGACCTCCCTGCACTCGAAGTGGATTTTCTGGAGCTACAGAAGCCCAATTGGCGTGCTCTTAATGGCGTTGGAAAGTAGACATCCTGGGCTTTCCAGCAATGTATAATAGTTCATACTTTGCCCGCGTTTTGATGGCCCAAACCGGCGTTGCAAATCAGCTTCAGAATTCCCTGCGTTTAACGCTGGAACTGGCATAAAAATTGGAGTTAAACGCCCAAACTGGCATAAAAGCTGGCGTTTAACTCCAGAAAAAGTCTCTACACATGAAAGCTTCAATGCTCAGCCCAAGCACACACTAAGTGGACCCAGAAGTGGATTTTTACGTCATTTACTCATTTCTGTATACCCTAGGTTACTAGTTCACTATTAATAGGATCTTTTGACATTGTATCTGTACCTCATGACACTTTACACGTTTCTCATTGTATCTTCTACAGCATGAGTCTCTAAACCCCATGGTTGGGGGTGAGGAGCTCTGCTGTGTCTTGATGGATTAATGCAATTACTACTGTTTTTCATTCAATCATGCTTGCTTCCATTCTAAGATATCACTTGTTCTTAAACCTGATGAATGTGATGATCCGTGACACTCATCATCATTCTCAACTATGAACGTGTGCCTGACAACCACCTCCGTTCTACTTTAGATTGAGTAGATATCTCTTGGATTCCTTAATCAGAATCTTCGTGGTATAAGCTAGAATTGATGGCGGCATTCAAGAGAATCCGGAAGGTCTAAACCTTGTCTGTGGTATTCTGAGTAGGATTCAATGATTGAATGACGGTGACGAGCTTCAAACTCGCGATTGTGGGGCGTAAGTGACAGACGCAAAAGAATCACTAGATTCTATTCCGACATGATCGAGAACCGACAGCTGAATAGCCGTGCCGTGACAGGGTGCGTTGAACATTTTCACTGAGAGGATGGTGATGTGTGGAAAACGATCCAACACAAAACTCACCGGCAAGTGTACCGGGTCGCATCAAGTAATAAAACTCACGGGAGTAAGGTCGATCCCACAGGGATTAAAGGATTGAGCAATTTTAGTTTAGTGGTTGATTTAGTCAAGCGAATCAAGTATTGGATGAGTGGTTTAACATTAACAGAAGCTAAATTACTTGGAATGAAAAGGGAGAGGGGAGAATTGCAGTAAATTAAAGAGCAGGAAAGTAAAAGATGCTGAATCTTAAAGAATAAGAAATTAAATGACTGAAACTTAAAGTGCAAGAAATATAAATTGCTTGAATGGAAAAGGGATTTGAGGATTGGGAATTCAGAATTTCAGCAAGGAAAATTAAATTGCAATAATTAATAAAGCAGAAGTTGAATTAGAAATAACTAGAATCCAAACAGAAATGGAAATTAACTTGTAGCTGAGGTTCACAGAAGAACCAAAAAGGAAAATGGGATCTCAGGACTCAAGAGACTAGATAGCAAAGTCTAGATCTCAATTGCCTTCCCAGATCCAAGTTCACAAAGAAATTGACAAGAATTTAAAGAAGAAGCAGTAAAGGAAAATGAAATTAAACTCAATTATGCAGAAGAGGATTTAAAGAGATTTTGAATGGAGATTGAGACAGAATTTCCTCAATTCTTCACACCCAAAACTCAAAACAAGAAAAGTAAAAATGCTCAAGCAAGAACGAGGAAGAAGAGAGATCAATTCTCCTCCCCAATTCTCTGAAATTTCATGAAGTCTCTAAGACAAGGTTCAAAAGTTCCAAAATAAAAATGAAGATTCAAAGCTCCAAAGAAAGATCAAAGTTCAAAAGTAAAGGAAAAGGTGCTAATTACATCAAACTATCTCCTATTTATACACTTTCTATTCTTGGATTTTGGAATTTGGATGGCCTTTTGAGTTGGTGAAGAAATGAATTTTATTGGATTTTTAATCCAATTTTAGCCCATGAAGAAAGTAGCTCCCAGGAGGCTGCCCTGCCCTTGTGGAGGGCAGGGCAGGAATTTGTGCATGCAGCTCTTGGTGCGTGCGAGTTGGGCGCTGATGCTTGCAGGATGCTGCCCTGCCCTTGTGGAGGGCAGGGCAGAAATTTTTGGTGCGCCAGATTTGTTGCCCGTGCGTGCTGCTGTTGCTGCTGAAGCTCCTTGGTGTGCCAATCTTGTGCGCGTGTGTGCATCACCAATCTTAGCAGGACATACAATAGTTTCCAGATTCAAAACACTTCACAGCAGCAAGGATTAAGTTTAGATACAACCTTTGAAGTTGCAACCCTTTGATTCTTCCTTCTGTTGTGTTTTCTTTGAGTTAAGATGCATAATATCTTCAATTGTTGATTCATGTCCTGCATAATTCTCAAAGTTGCTTGCTTCTCAAGCCCTGAATTGCATGGTTAGTATGCATAAATTGAGTGTGGCTCTTGGTTTTATTTAGGTGTGAGAACACCAAACATAATTGTTTGCCACTGCCTCTTATGCAACAAGTTAACCATATGTGAAACCTTGTGTCCTTGCTAAAGGTTATGAAATTAAAGCTAAAAAGTAGTTAAACCGTTGAATAATGTGTTTGGTTGCTTGGAGCTAGCATCATGCAAGAGGTGAGAATGTGTTTTTAAATGATATTTTTGGTGGAACACCAAACTTAGAATCTTTCATTCTCCCTTAAATTGTTTTGGTGTGCAACACCAAACTTAGCTCCTTGCAATCCATACCAATTATTCAACATTTTTATTGAAAAAGCTATGAAAGAAAACTACCTCAGGTTGGGTTGCCTCCCAACAAGCGCTCTTTTATTGTCACTAGCTTGACATCTTCTGTTTTTACTTCAAGAAGGATTTAGGTTCTGAACTTCTTTTTCCTTGTTCCATTGTCCTCCTAGGTATGGCTTTGCTCTGTGACCATTTACTGTGAATCGACTCTTTGTTGCTTCATCCAGCAATTCAATACTCCCATAAGGAAAGACCTTAGTTATCAAATATGGACCAGTCCACTTAGACTTAAGCTTGCCAGGGAATATCTTGAGTCGTGAGTTGTACAAGAGTACTTGTTGCCCAGGTTTGAATTCTTTCTTCAAAATCTTCCTGTCATGCCACCTCTTGGCTTTTTCCTTGTATATCTTGGTAATTTCATAGGCTTCTAGCCTAAATTCATCCAGTTCATTTAGCTGCAACAACCTTTTCTCCCCTGTGCTTCAGAATCAAGGTTTAGAAGTTTAGTAGCCCAAAAGGCCTTATGTTCAAGCTCTACAGGGAGATGACAAGATTTGCCATATAATAGCTGAAAGGGGGACTTCCCAATGGGAGTTTTGAAAGCTGTTCTGTAGGCCCAGAGTGCATCTTCCAACTTCCTAGCCCAATCCTTTCTTGTGCTACCTACTGTTTTTTCTAGGATTTTTTTCAATTCTCTGTTTGCTAATTCAGCCTGCCCATTTGTCTGAGGGTGATATGGTGTGGCTACTTTATGAATAACTCCATATTTATGAAGAAGTTTCTCCATTTGTTTGTTACAAAAATGTCCACCACCATCACTGATAAGACCCTTGGGTACTCCATATCTAGTGAAAATGTGTTTCTTGAGGAATTGAAGGACAATTTGTGTATCACAAGTAGTTGTAGCTATGGCTTCCACCCACTTTGAAACATACTCCACTGCTACCAAGATATATCTGAAAGAGTAGGAAGGGGGGAAGGGTCCCATGAAATCAATGCCCCATAGATCAAGTAATTCTAATTCCAAAATGAAATTCTGGGGCATCTCATTCCTTCTTGTTAATCCTCCTGCTTTCTGGCATTCATTACATTGGTGGACAAACTCTCTGGCATCCTTGAAAATAGTTGGCCAATAGAAACCACTTTGCAATATCTTTGCAGCTGTTCTTTCTGGACCAAAATGTCCACCATAAGCTGAACCATGGCAATGCCACAATATATCTCTTATTTCACTCTCAGGGACACATCTCCTAATTATTCCATCAGAACATCTTTTGAACAGATAAGGTTCATCCCACAGAAACTTTCTCGCCTCATTGATTAGCTTCTTCACTTGTTGCTTAGTGAATTCTTGAGGTATCTTCTTCCCCACTTTGTAGTTTGCTATATCAGTGAACCACGGTGTTTGTTGGATCAGCAGAAGGTGTTCATCTGGGAAACTTTCATTCACAAGTTGTGAAGCTTCTTGAATTGTTTCTTGTGGCAACCTTGACAAATGGTCAGCAACTCGGTTCTCAGTACCTTTCATGTCCCTTACCTCAATGTCAAACTCCTGTAGAAGTAGTATCCACCTGATAAGTCTTGGTTTAGCATCCTGCTTTGACATCAAATACTTGAGAGCAGCATGGTCAGTATAAACCACAATTTTAGATCCTATCAAATATGATCTAAACTTATCAAATGCATAAACTACAGCTAACAATTCCTTCTCTGTTGTGGTGTAATTTTTTTGAGCCTCATTCAACACCTTACTTGCATAATATATGACATGATGCAAGTTTCCCTTTTTTTGTCCAAGCACAGCGCCAATTGCAATATCACTCGCATCACACATGAGTTCAAAGGGTAATTCCCAATCCGGGGGTGTGATAATTGGTGCTGTTGTGAGTTTATGTTTTAAAGTTTCAAAAGCATGCCGGCAGTTTTCATCAAAAACAAAAGGATTATCAATCATTAATAGATTACTCAAAGGTTTAGCTATTTTAGAGAAATCCTTGATAAACCTTCTATAAAATCCTGCATGTCCCAAGAAACTTCTAACAGATTTCACATTAGTTGGTGGGGGAAGCTTCTCTATAATTTCCACCTTTGCCTTATCGACCTCTATTCTTTTTCTTGAAACTTTGTGACCAAGAACAATCCCCTCAGGCACCATGAAATGGCACTTTTCTAGTTTAAAACCAAATTAGTTTATTGGCACCGTTTCAAAACAAGAGTTAGATGTTTTAGGCAAGTATTGAAATTGTCACCAAAAATAGAGAAGTCGTCCATGAAAACCTCTAAAAAATTTTCGACCATATCTGAAAAAATGGAGAGCATACACCTTTGAAAAGTGGCTGGGGCATTGCATAGTCCAAATGGCATTCTTCTATAAGCAAAAACTCCAAATGGACAAGTGAATGAAGTCTTTTCTTGGTCCTTTGGATCTACCACTATTTGATTATACCTAGAATAGCCATCCAGGAAGCAATAGTATGCATGGCCGGCTAATCTTTCAAGCATCTGATCAATAAAAAAAAGTGGGAAATGATCTTTGCGCGTGGCATCATTCAACTTCCTATAATCAATACACATTCTCCATCCGGTCACAGTTCTTGTTGGAATGAGTTCATTCTTCTCATTAACAATGACTGTCATTCCTCCCTTCTTTGGCACCACTTGGACTGGGCTTATCCATGGACTATCAGAGATAGAATATATTATCCCTGCATTCCACATTTTCATTACTTCTTTCTGGACAACATCCTTCATTGCAGGATTTAACCTTCTCTGAGGTTGAATTACTGCTTTGAAATTGTCCTCCAAAAGAATTTTATGCATACATATTGCTGGGCTAATGCCTTTCAGATCATCGATGGTCCATCCTAAAGCGTCCTTGTGAGCTCTGAGTACATCAAGAAGCTCTCCTTCTTCCTTTTTTGTCAGGGATGAATTGATGATCACTGGGAAACTTTCTGATGTACCTAGGAATGCATATTTGAGATGAGTAGGTAATGGCTTCAGTTCTTGTTTATGCACCTCTTTCCTCTTGCTTGGGTTCTCCCCCTTGTCAATAGAAATCTCAGCTGCGTGTTCCTCTACTGTCTCTTGATTAATTTTTCCTTCTTGCTCATGCGGATTAATGTCTAATATTTCTTCCACCAGGCTTTCTATCATATCCACCCTCAAGTAATCTTTTTGCTCAGGAAGGTGTTGCATTGACTTGAAAACATTTATGATCATTTGCTCATTGTGTACTCTGAAGATCATTTCTCCTTTTTCCACATCTATAATGGCTCTTGCAGTTGCTAGAAACGGTCTTCCCAAAATGATTGAATTGTTTCCTTCCTCATTGGTGTCCAAGATCACAAAATCCACAGGAAAGATAAACTTTCCAACCTTCACTAACAGATTTTCCACAATTCCATTGGGTGTCTTGATTGACCTGTCGGCCATGACTAGTGACATCCTGGTGGGTTTGAGTTCTTCTATAGCAAGCTTCCTCATCATGGACAGGGGCATTAAGTTGATGCTAGCTCTAAGATCACAGAGAGCTTTGTCCAAAATTAAATTGCCTATGGTGCATGATACTACAAAGCTCCCTGGATCTTTAAGCTTTGGTGGGATTCCTTTTTGTAACACAGCGCTACATTATTCACTGAGCATTACCGTCTCCTTTTCATACCAACTCCTTTTCTTGTTGATGAGCTCCTTTAAGAACTTGGCATACAGAGGCATTTGCTCTAATGCCTCAGCCAAAGGTATGTTAATTTCCAGATTCTTGAAAGTCTCTAGGAATTTACAAAAGTGTTGGTCCTTAGTCTCTTTGTGGAATCTTTGGGGATAAGACAATGGAGATGTCAAGTTTTTCTCCACTTGATGTTGTCTTGGATTTGGTTCTTCCATTGTCTACTTTCCCTTCTTTAGATTTTGTGGTCTATTTTCTTTCTCTTGAGGTTGATTGGTGCACGTAATTGTGATCAATACTTTTCACAACTCAAATAATCCCCGGTAATGAAACCAAAAACTTGGTGTTCACTGCCATGGCATAAACACAACTTCGCACAACTAACCAGCAAGTGTACTGGGTCGTCCAAGTAATAAACCTTACGTGAGTAAGGGTCGATCCCACAGAGATTGTTGGTATGAAGCAAGCTATGGTCACCTTGTAAATCTCAGTCAGGCAAACTCAAATGGGTATGGTGATAAACGCATAAAACATAAAGATAAAGATAGAGATACTTATGTAATTCATTGGTAGGAACTTCAGATAAGCGTATGAAGATGCCTTCCCTTCCATCTCTCTGCTTTCCTACTGTCTTCATGCAATCCTTCTTACTCCTTTCCATGGCAAGCTTAAGCAAGGGTTTCACCGTTGTCAGTGGCTACCTCCCATCCTCTCAGTGGAAATGTTCAACGCACCCTGTCACGGCACGACTATCCATCTGTCGGTTCTCGATCAGGCCGGAATAGAATCCAGTGATTCTTTTGCGTCTGTCACTAATGCCCCGCCCTCAGGAGTTTGAAGCATGTCACAGTCATTCAATCATTGAATCCTACTCAGAATACCACAGACAAGGTTAGACCTTCCGGATTCTCTTGAATGCCGCCATCAGTTCTAGCCTATACCACGAAGACTCTGATCTCACGGAATGGCTGGCTCGTTTGTCAGGCGAGCACTCGGTTGTCAGGCGATCAACCATGCATCGTGTATCAGGAATCCAAGAGATATTCACCCAATCGAAGGTAGAACGGAAGTGGTTGTCAGTCACACGTTCATAGGTGAGAATGATGATGAGTGTCACGGATCATCACATTCATCAAGTTGAAGAACAAGTGATATCTTAGAACAAGAACAAGCGGAATTGAATAGAAGAACAATAGTAATTGCATTAATACTCGAGGTACAGCAGAGCTCCACACCTTAATCTATGGTGTGTAGAAACTCCACCGTTGAAAATACATAAGAACAAGGTCTAGGCATGGCCGAATGGCCAGCCTCCCAATGATCTAAGAACTAGGTGTCCAAAGATGATCAAAGGATCGAAAATAATCCAAAGATGAAAATACAATAGTAAAAGGTCCTATATATAGAGAACTAGTAGCCTAGGGTGTACAGATATGAGTAAATGACATAAAAATCCACTTCCGGGTCCACTTGGTGTGTGCTTGGGCTGAGCATTGAAGCATTTTCGTGTAGAGACTCTTCTTGGAGTTAAACGCCAGCTTTTGTGCCAGTTTGGGCGTTTAACTCCCATTTTGGTGCCAGTTCCGGCGTTTAACGCTGGAATTCCTGAGGGTGACTTTGAACGCCGGTTTGGGCCATCAAATCTTGGGCAAAGTATAGATGATCATATATTGCTGGAAAGCCCAGGATGTCTACTTTCCAACGCCATTGAGAGTGCGCCAATTGGGTTTCTGTAGCTCCAGAAAATCCACTTCAAGTGCAAGGAGGTCAGAATCCAACAGCATCTGCAGTCCTTTTCAGTCTCTGAATCAGATTTGTGCTCAGGTCCCTCAATTTCAGCCAGAAAATACCTGAAATCACAGAAAAACACACAAACTCATAGTAAAGTCCAGAAAAGTGAATTTTAACTAAAAACTAATAAAAATATACTAAAAACTAACTAGATCATACCAAAAATTTACTAAAAACAATGCCAAAAAGCGTACAAATTATCCGCTCATCACAACACCAAACTTAAATTGTTGCTTGTCCTCAAGCAACTGATAAAAAGAATAGAATATGCAATGAATTCCAAAAACATCTATGAAGATCAGTATTAATTAGATGAGCGGGGCTTTTAGCTTTTTGCCTCTGAATAGTTTTGGCATCTCACCCTATCATTTGAAATTCAGAATGATTGGCTTCTTTAGGAACTTAGAATCCAGATAGTGTTATTGATTCTCCTAGTAAAGTATGATGATTCTTGAACATAGCTACTTATTGAGTCTTGGTTGTGGCCCAAAGCACTCTGTCTTCCAGTATTACCACCGGATACATACATGCCACAGACACATAATTGGGTGAACCTTTTCAGATTGTGACTCAGCTTTGCTAGAGTCCCCAACTAGAGGTGTCCAGGGTTCTTAAGCACACTCTTTTTGCCTTGGATCACAACTTTATTTCTTTCTTTTCTCTATTTTTTTTTTGAATTTTTTTTCATTGCTTTTTCTTGCTTCAAGAATCATTTTTATGATTTTTCAGATCCTCAGTAACATGTCTCCTTTTTCATCATTCTTTCAAGAGCCAACATTCATGAACCACAAATTCAAAAGACATATGCACAGTTTAAGCATACATTCAGAAGACAAAAATATTGCCACCACATCAAAATAATTAAACTGTTATAAAATTCAAAATTCATGCAATTCTTTTTCTTTTTCAATTAAGCACGTTTTTTATTCAAGAAAGGTGATGGATTCATAGGACATTCATAACTTTTAAGGCATAGACACTAAGACACTAATGATCACAAGACACAAGCATAGATAAACATAAGCACTAAAATTCGAAAAACAGAAAAATAAAGAACAAGGAAATTAAGGAACGGGTCCACCTTAGTGATGGCTGCTCTTTCTTCCTTTTGAAGGTCCTATGGAGTGCTTGAGCTCCTTAATGTCTCTTCCTTGTCTTTGTTGCTCCTCTCTCATGATTCTTTGATCTTCTCTAATTTCATGGAGGATGATGGAGTGTTCTTGATGCTCCACCCTTACTTGTCCCATGTTGGAACTCAATTCTCCTAGGGAGGTGTTTAGTTGCTCCCAATAGTTTTGTAGAGGAAAGTGCATCCCTTGAGGAATCTCAGGGATCTCATGATGAGTGGGGTCTCTTGTGTGCTCCATCCTTTTCTTAGTGATGGGCTTGTCCTCATCAATAGGGATGTCTCCCTCTATGTCAACTCCAACTGAATAACAGAGGTGACAAATGAGATGAGGAAAGGCTAACCTTGCCAAGGTAGAGGACTTGTCCGCCACCTTATAGAGTTCTTGAGCTATAACCTCATGAACTTCTATTTCTTCTCCAATCATGATGCTATGAATCATGATAGCCCGGTCTATAGTAACTTCGGACCGGTTGCTAGTGGGAATGATTGAGTGTTAAATAAACTCCAACCATCCTCTAGCCATGGGCTTGAGGTCATGCCTTCTCAATTGAACCAGCTTTCCTCTTGAATCTCTCTTCCATTGGGCGCCCTCTTTACATATGACTGTGAGGACTTGGTCCAACCTTTGATCAAAGTTGACCCTTCTAGTGTAAAGGTGTTCATCTCCTTGCATCATGGGCAAATTGAATGCCAACCTTACACTTTCCGGACTAAAATCCAAGTATTTCCCCCGAACCATAGTAAGCCAATTCTTTGGATCCGGTTTCACACTTTGATCATGATTCTTGGTGATCCATGCATTGGCATAGAACTCTTGAACCATTAAGATTCCGACTTGTTGAATGGGGTTGGTAAGGACTTCCCAACCTCTTCTTCGGATCTCATATCGGATCTCCGGATATTCACTCTTTTTGAGTGAAAAAGGGACCACGGGGATCACCTTCTTCAAGGCCACAACTTCATAGAAGTGGTCTTGATGCACCCTTGAGATGAATCTTTCCATCTCCCATGACTCGGAGGTGGAAGCTTTTGCCTTCCCTTTCCTCTTTCTAGAGGTTTCTCCGGCCTTGGATGCCATAAATGGTTATGGAAAAACAAAAAGCAATGCTTTTACCACACCAAACTTAAAATTGTTGCTCGTCCTCGAGCAAAAGAAGAAAGAAGAGAGTAGAAGAAGAAGAAATGAAGGGAAAGGGAATGGTTTTGTGGTTCGGCCAAAAAGGGAAAGAAGTGGTGTTTAGGTTGTGTGAAAATGAAGGAGTGAAGATGGGTTTATATAGGAGAGGGGAAGGGTGATTTTCGGCCAAGTGAGGGTGGGTTTGGGTGGGTGATGAGCGGATAATTTGTATACTTTTTGGCATTGTTTTTAGTATGTTTTTGGTATGATATAGTTAGTTTTTAGTATATTTTTATTAGTTTTTAGTTAAAATTCTCTTTTCTGGACTTTACTATGAGTTTGTGTGTTTTTCTGTGATTTCAAGTATTTTCTGGCTGAAATTGAGGGACCTGAGCAAAAATCTGATTCAGAGACCAAAAAGGACTGCAGATGCTGTTGGATTCTGACCTCCCTGCACTCGAAGTGGATTTTCTGGAGCTACAGAAGCCCAATTTGCGCGCTCTCAACGGCGTTGGAAAGTAGACATCCTGGGCTTTCCAGCAATATATGATAGTCCATACTTTGCCCAAGATCCAAACCGGCGTTCAAAGTCACCTCAAGAAATCCCAGCGTTAAACGCTGGAACTGGCACCAAAATGGGAGTTAAACGCCCAAACTGGCACTAAAGCTGGCGTTTAACTCCAAGAAGAGTCTCTGCACGAAATTTGCTTCATTGCTCAGCCCAAGCACACACCAAGTGGGCCCGGAAGAGGATTTTTATGTCATTTACTCATTTCTGTACACCTTAGGCTACTAGTTCTTATAAGTAGGACCTTTTACTATTGTATTAAAGAGGACTTTGGTAGCTATCTTCATTTTGTATGCTATCTTAGATCCTTGGGAGGCTGGCCATTCGGCCATGCCTAGACCTTATGCTTATGTATTTTCAACGGTGGAGTTTCTACACACCATAGATTAAGGTGTGGAGCTCTGCTGTACCTCGAGTATTAATGCAATTACTATTGTTCTTCCATTCAATTCCGCTTGTTCTTTATCCAAGATATCACTTGTTCTTCAATCTGATGAAGGTGATGATTGACGCCCATCACCATTCTCACCCATGAACAAAGTGACTGACAACCACTCTTGTTCTACAAGCAACTAAGGCCATAGTGAATATCTCTTGGATTCCTGATTGCACGATGCATGGTTGATCGCCTGACAACCGAGTGCTCGCCTGACAACCGAGCCAACCATTCCGTGAGATCAGAGTCTTCGTGGTATAGGCGAGAACTGATGGCGGCATTCAAGAGAATCCGGAAGGTCTAACCTTGTCTGTGGTATTCTGAGTAGGATTCAATGACTGAATGACTGTGACGTGCTTCAAACTCCTGAGGGCGGGGCGTTAGTGACAGACGCAAAAGAATCAATGGATTCTATTCCGGCCTGATTGAGAACTGACAGATGGAATGCCGTGCCGTGACAGGGCATTAGGAATCGTTCCAATGAGAGGATGGGAGGTAGCCACTGACAACGGTGAAACCCTTGCTTAAGCTTGCCATGGAAAGGAGTAAGAAGGATTGGATGAAGACAGTAGGAAAGCAGAGAGACGGAAGGAAAGGCATCTTCATGCGCTTATCTGAAGTTCCTACCAATGAATTACATAAGTATCACTATCTTTATCCTTGTGTTATTTTCGTTCATCACCATATACATTTGAGTTTGCCTGACTAAGATTTACAAGATGACCATAGCTTGCTTCAATACTAACAATCTCCGTGGGATCGACCCTTACTCACGTAAGGTTTATTACTTGGACGACCCAGTGCACTTGCTGGTTAGTTGTGCGAAGTTGTGTAATGCCATGGTACTGAGCTTCCACGTTCTTGGAGCCATTACCGGGGATTATGAGAGTTGTGAAAAAGTATTGTTCACAATTTCGCGCACCAGTGGGAAAGTGGTTTGAATTTGAATGGTGGGGTAGGTGGGGTTTTATGAAGGATGGATGTGAGTGGTGAAGAGAAAGATGGGATTTGATAGGTGAAGGGTGTTTGGCGAAGAGGTGTTGAGGTGATTGGTGAATGGGGGAAGAAGAGAGAGAGTGGTGGGGTAGGTGGGGATCCTGTGGGGTCCACAGATCCTGAGGTGTCAAGGAAAAGTCATCCCTGCACCAAATGGCAAGCAAAATTGCGTTTTTAGCCATTTCTGGCGTTAAACGCCGGGCTGGTGCCCATTTCTGGCGTTTAACGCCAGCTTCTTGCCCTTTTCTGGCGTTTAACGCCAGTCTGGTGCCCCTTTCTGGCGTTAAATGCCCAGAATGGTGCCAGCCAGACTGGGCGTTAAACGTCCATCTGCTAACCTTACTGGCATTTAAACGCCAGTAGGTGCGTCCTCCAAGGTGTGCTGTTTTTCTTCCTGTTTTTCATTCTGTTTTTGCTCTTTTCATTGATTTTGTGACTTCTCATGATCATCAACCTACAAAAAACATAAAATAACAAAAGAAAATAGTTAATTATAAAACATTGGGTTGCCTCCCAACAAGCACTTCTTTAATGTCATTAGCTTGACAGAGGACTCTCATGGAGCCTCAGAAATGCTCAGAGCTATGTTGGAACCTCTCAACACCAAACTTAGAGTTTGAATGTGGGGTTTCAACACCAAACTTAGAAGTTGGTTGTGGCCTCTCAACACCAAACTTAGAGTTTGACTGTGGGGGCTCTGTTTGGCTCTGTTTTGAGGGAAGCTCTTCATGCTTCCTCTCCATGATGACAGAGGGAAATCCCTGAGCCTTAAACACCAAGGATTCTTCATTCACTTGAATGATCAACTCTCCTCTATCAACATTAATCACAGCCTTTGCTGTGGCTAGGAAGGGTCTGCCAAGGATGAGGGATTCATCCATGCCCTTCCCAGTCTCTAGGACTATGAAATCAGTAGGGATGTAATGGTCTTCAACCTTTACCAGAACATCCTCTACAAGTCCATATGCTTGTTTTCTTGAGTTGTCTGCCATCTCTAGTGAGATTTTTGCAGCTTGCACCTCAAAGATCCCTAGCTTCTCCATTACAGAGAGAGGCATGAGGTTTACACTTGACCCTAAGTCACACAAGGCCTTCTTGAAGGTCATGGTGCCTATGGTACAAGGTATTGAAAACTTCCCAGGATCCTGTCTCTTTTGAGGCAGTTTCTGCCTAGACAAGTCATCCAATTCTTTGGTGAGAAAAGGGGGTTCATCCTTCCACGTCTCATTTCCAAATAACTTGTCATTCAGCTTCATGATTGCTCCAAGGTATTTAGCAACTTGCTCTTCGGTGACATACTCATCCTCTTCAGAGGAAGAATACTCATCAGAGCTCATGAATGGCAGAAGTAAGTCCAATAGAATCTCTATGGTCTCATTTTGAGCCTCAGATTCCCATGGTTCCTCATTGGGAAACTCATTGGAGGTCAGTGGACGTCCATTGAGGTCTTCCTCAGTGGCGTTCACTGCCTCTTCTTCCTCCCAAAATTCGGCCATGTTGATGGCTTTGCACTCTCCTTTTGGATTTTCTTCTGTATTGCTTGGGAGAGTACTAGGAGGGAGTTCAGTAATTTTCTTGCTCAGCTGTCCCACTTGTGCCTCCAAATTTCTAATGGAGGACCTTGTTTCAGTCATGAAACTTTGAGTGGTTTTGATTAGATCAGAGACCATGGTTGCTAAGTCAGAGGTATTCTGCTTAGGACTCTCTGTCTGTTGCTGAGAAGATGATGGAAAAGGCTTGCTATTGCTAAACCTGTTTCTTCCACCATTATTATTATTGAAACCTTGTTGAGGTCTCTGTTGATCCTTCCATGAGAAATTTGGATGATTTCTCCATGAAGGATTATAGGTGTTTCCATAGGGTTCTCCCATGTAATTCACCTCTTCCATTGAAGGGTTCTCAAGATCATAAGCTTCTTCTTCAGATGAAGCTTTCTTAGTACTGCTTGGTGCATTTTGCATTCCAGACAGACTTTGAGAAATCATATTGACTTGTTGAGTCAATATTTTGTTCTGAGCCAATATGGCATTCAGAGTGTCAATCTCAAGAACTCCTTTCTTCTGACTAGTCCCATTGTTCACAGGATACCTTTCAGAAGTGTACATGAATTGGTTATTTGCAACCATTTCAATCAGCTCTTGAGCTTCTGTAGGCGTCTTCTTCAGATGAAGAGAGCCTCCAGCAGAGCTATCCAAAGACATTTTGGATAGTTCAGAGAGACCATCATAGAAAATACCTATGATGCTCCATTCAGAAAGCATATCATATGGACACTTTCTGATTAATTGTTTGTATCTTTCCCAAGCTTCATAGAGGGATTCTCCTTCCTTCTGTCTGAAGGTTTGGACTTCCACTCTAAGCTTACTCAATTTTTGAGGTGGAAAGAACTTTGCCAAGAAGGCATTGACTAGCTTTTCCCAAGAGTCCAGGCTTTCTTTAGGTTGAGAGTCCAACCATGTTCTAGCTCTGTCTCTTACAGCAAAAGGGAATAGCATAAGTCTGTAGACCTCAGGGTCAACCCCATTAGTCTTGACAGTGTCACAGATTTGCAAGAACTCAGCTAAAAACTGATGAGGATCTTCCAATGGAAGTCCATGGAACTTGCAATTCTGTTGCATTAGAGAAACTAATTGAGGCTTAAGCTCAAAGTTGTTTGCTCCAATGGCAGGGATAGAGATGCTTCTCCCATAGAAGTCAGGAGTAGGTGCAGTAAAGTCACCCAGCACCTTCCTTGCATTGTTGGCATGGTTGTTTTTTTCGGCTGCCATGAGTTCTTCTTCTTTGAAGAATTCGGTTAGGTCCTCTACAGAGAATTGTGCCTTAGCTTCTCTTAGCTTTCGCTTCAAGGTCCTTTCAGGTTCAGGGTCAGCCTCAACAAGAATGCTTTTGTCTCTGCTCCTGCTCATAAGAAAGAGAAGAGAACAAGGAAATATGGAATCCTCTATGTCACAGTATAGAGATTCCTTGAGGTGTCAGAGGAAAAGAAAAATGGAAGGCAGAAGTAGAAAATTCAAACTTATCAAGAAAGATGGAGTTCGAATTTTGCATTAAGGAATAGTGTTAGTCCATAAATAGAAGGATGTGAGAAGAAGGGAAGTGGTTTTCGAAAATTAAGTAAGAAATTTTGAAAACATTTTGAAAAACACTAATTAATTTTCGAAAACCAAGAGTGGGAAAGAGATCAAGTGATTTTTGAAAAAGATTTTGAAGTTAGAAATTAAAAAGATTTGATTGAAAACTATTTTGAAAAAGATGTGGTTAAGAAGATATGATTGGTTTTTTTAAAAAGATGTGATTGAGAAGATATGATTTGAAAAACATTTTAAAAAGATCTGATTTTAAAAAATAATGACTTGGCTATCAAGAAAAGATATGATCCAAACATTAAACCTTTCTTAACAGAAAAGGCAACATACTTGAAATGTTGAATCAAATCATTAATTGATAGCAAGTATCTTTGAAAAAGGAAAGAAATTGATTTTGAAAACACATGATTGAAAAGATATGATTTGAAAAAGATTTAATTTTGAAAAACTTTGAAAACTTGAAAAAAAATTGCATTGAAAACAGAATCTTCCCTCTTGTGCCATCCTGGCGTTAAACGCCCAGAATAGTGCACATTCTGGCGTTTAACGCCCAAAACACTACCTTTTTGGGCGTTAAACGCCCAACCAGGTACCCTGGCTGGCGTTTAAACGCCAGTCTGTCCTTCTTCACTGGCGTTTTGAACGCCCAGCTTTTTCTGTATAATTCCTCTGCAGTATGTTCTGAATCTTCAATTCTCTGTATTATTGACTTGAGAAGACACAAATTAAAAATATTTTTGGATTTTTAATAATGAAGAATAATCAAAATGCAACTAAAATCAAATAAAAATGCATGCAAGACACCAAACTTAGCAGTTTGTATACTGCTGACACTAATGAGAATGCATATGAGACACATAAACACTCAAGTCAAGAGAATTCAAAGATCAGAGTAAGAAATCATCAAGAATTACTTGAAGGTCCTTAAGACACATGAATGAATGCATGCAATTGACACCAAACTTAAAATGAAACACTAGACTCAAAAAATATTTTTGGATTTTATGATTTTGTAAATTTTTTTTTTCGAAAATAAAGTGGAAAAAGGTATCAAAATTCTTAATGAGAATTCCAGGAATCATGCAATGTTAGTCTAAAGCTTCAGTCTAAAGGAATTAGACATGGTCAGCCAAGCTTCAGCAGAACATTGCATTCAAGAGCTAAATTGATGAAGATCAATCAGCTTTGGTGATGATAAGAACATCACCTTGAAACACTAGAATTCATTCTTAAGAACTCTGAAAAAAAATACCTAATCTAAGCAACAAGATGAACTGTCAGTTGTCCAAACTCAACAATCCCCGGCAACGGCGCCAAAAACTTGGTGCACGAAATTGTGATCAATACTTTTCACAACTCAAATAAACCCCGGTAATGAAACCAAAAACTTGGTGTTCACTGCCATGGCATAAACACAACTTCGCACAACTAACCAGCAAGTGTACTGGGTCGTCCAAGTAATAAACCTTACGCGAGTAAGGGTCGATCCCACAGAGATTGTTGGTATGAAGCAAGCTATGGTCACCTTGTAAATCTCAGTCAGGCAAACTCAAATGGGTATGGTGATAAATGCATAAAACATAAAGATAAAGATAGAGATACTTATGTAATTCATTGGTAGGAACTTCAGATAAGCGTATGAAGATGCCTTCCCTTCCGTCTCTCTGCTTTCCTACTATCTTCATCCAATCCTTCTTACTCCTTTCCATGGCAAGCTTAAGCAAGGGTTTCACCGTTGTCAGTGGCTACCTCCCATCCTCTCAGTGGAAATGTTCAACGCACCCTGTCACGGCACGGCTATCCATCTGTCGGTTCTCGATCAGGCCGGAATAGAATCCAGTGATTCTTTTGCGTTTGTCACTAACGCCCCGCCCTCAGGAGTTTGAAGCACGTCACAGTCATTCAATCATTGAATCCTACTCAGAATACCACAGACAAGGTTAGACCTTCCGGATTCTCTTGAATGCCGCCATCAGTTCTAGCCTATACCACGAAGACTCTGATCTCACGGAATGGCTGGCTCGTTTGTCAGGCGAGCACTCGGTTGTCAGGCGATCAACCATGCATCGTGTATCAGGAATCCAAGAGATATTCACCCAATCGAAGGTAGAACGGAGGTGGTTGTCAGTCACACGTTCATAGGTGAGAATGATGATGAGTGTCACGGATCATCACATTCATCAAGTTGAAGAACAAGTGATATCTTAGAACAAGAACAAGCGGAATTGAATAGAAGAACAATAGTAATTGCATTAATACTCGAGGTACAGCAGAGTTCCACACCTTAATCTATGGTGTGTAGAAACTCCACCGTTGAAAATACATAAGAACAAGGTCTAGGCATGGCCGAATGGCCAGCCTCCCAATGATCTAAGAACTAGGTGTCCAAAGATGATCAAAGGATCGAAAATAATCCAAAGATGAAAATACAATAGTAAAAGGTCCTATATATAGAGAACTAGTAGCCTAGGGTGTACAGATATGAGTAAATGACATAAAAATCCACTTCCGGGTCCACTTGGTGTGTGCTTGGGCTGAGCATTGAAGCATTTTCGTGTAGAGACTCTTCTTGGAGTTAAACGCCAGCTTTTGTGCCAGTTTGGGCATTTAACTCCCATTTTGGTGCCAGTTCCGGCGTTTAACGCTGGAATTCCTGAGGGTGACTTTGAACGCCAGTTTGGGCCATCAAATCTTGGGCAAAGTATGAACTATCATATATTGCTGGAAAGCCCAGGATGTCTACTTTCCAATGCCGTTAAGAGCGCGCCAATTGGGCTTCTGTAGCTCCAGAAAATCCACTTCGAGTGCAGGGAGGTCAGAATCCAACAGCATCTGCAGTCCTTTTCAGTCTCTGAATCAGATTTTTGCTCAGGTCCCTCAATTTCAGCCAGAAAATACCTGAAATCACAGAAAAACACACAAACTCATAGTAAAGTCCAGAAAAGTGAATTTTAACTAAAAACTAATAAAAATATACTAAAAACTAACTTGATCATACCAAAAACATACTAAAAACAATGCCAAAAAGCGTACAAATTATCCGCTCATCATTGATTCTGAGAGTGATTGCTTGCTGTTGCATCTTCATCATTGGCTGCCTCTTTTTCAACTTGTTTCTTATCACTTTCCTTGGGTTTCTTAGTGGCTTCTTCATCTTTCAGCATGATTTTTCCACTTCTCAACTGTATTGCCTTGCAATTCTCTTTTGGATTAGGAATGGTGTCACTTGGTAGTGAGCTTGATGGTTTTTCAATAGAGATTTGCTTGGAGATTTGCCCAATCTGCCTCTCTAGGTTCTTCATGGAAGCTTCTTGGTTCTTTGTTGTCAATTCTTGGTTCTTCATCATCTTTTCCATGAGCATCTCTAAATTAGTGATCCTTTGAGAGTCTTGTGAGATTGGTTGGTTTTGGGGTGTTGATGGATGATGGTAAGTGTTTTGGTTAGTTGGGTGGTTATTGGGTAGATAATGGTTAGAGTTGGGATAAGTATTTTGTGGTTTTCTGTATGTGTTTTGGTTAGTGTTTGGCTGGTTGTTGTGATTTGTATTTTTCCAATTGTTTTGAATTGAGTTCCTTTGCCATGGCTGTTGAGTTTGATTGTTGTTGTTTCCCCATCTGAGGTTAGGATGGTTCTTCCAAGAAGGATTGTAAGTGTCTCCATAGACTTCATTTGTTCCAGGATTTTGGTTGTGCAGGTATTGGACTTGCTCTTGCTGTTGCTCCTCTTGAATTTCTTCATTTTGCCCCCAAGGAGTTGATGGTTGGCTTGTGGCACTCACTGATGCAACTTGCAGGCCATCAATTCTTTTGGCCATTTGCTCAAATTGTTGTTGAATCTGCTGCTGCATCATTTTTGTTTTGAGCTAAGATTGAATCCACTCCTTCCAACTCCATTACTCCTATCCTTTGTGATGGTTGGCGTTGCCTTTGGTGAGCAAAGAAATATTGGTTGTTAGCCACCATATCAATGAGGTTTTGAGCTTCCTCTGTAGTTTTCATGAGTTGTAATGAGCCTCCAGCTGAATGATCAAGTGCTTCTTGAGCCTTCAGAGTAAGTCCTTCATAAAAATTCTGCAGCTTGTCCCACTCAGTGAACATCTCTGGTGGACATTTCCTCAACAGTGCCTTATATCTTTCCCATGCTTCATATAAATTTTCAGCCTCCATTTGAGTGAATGTCTGCACCTCAGTCTTCAATCTTATGATCCTTTGAGGGGGTAAAATTTGCCAAGAAACCTGCTCACCAAGTCATCCCAAGTGTTGATGCTCTCCTTTGGAAATGTTTCTAGCCATTGAGTGGCTTTGTCTCTGAGAGAGAATGGAAAAAGCAATAACTTGTAGCTGTCAGGGGGCACACCATTGGTTTTGACAGTGTCATAGATCCTCAAGAAGGTAGATAAATGTTGATTTGGGTCCTCCAATGGCCTTCCTCCAAAAGAGCAGTTGTTTTGGACCAAAGTGATGAGTTGTGGCTTTAGTTCAAAGTTGTTTGCATTGACATTAGGAGTAAGAATGCTACTCCCACAGTGTCTAGCATTTGCAAATGTGTAGGAAGCCAGGACTCTTCTTTGTTGTGGGTTATTGTTGGCCCCTCCTCCTGGTTGATTGAGATTTGATGGATCTCCTTCCATTTCTTGGAATTCCTCCTCAGATTCCTCCTCTCCAATAACGTTCTTCCCTCTTTCAGCTCTTCTTATTCTTCGAAGAGTTCTTTGGTCAATTTCAGAGAGGATGGGGGGAGATCTTCCTGTACCTGACATACAAACACACAACAATAAACACACAGATCCAGGAAACCAATGAAACTTCAATCTATTGCTAGAATGAAGTTTTAGTTAGTTTAAGCAAAAATTCAAACAGAAAAGGAAAAGTGCTTGATCTATACCTCCACTTCACTTAATCATTGTCAATCTATTTTAATCCCCGGCAACGGCGCCAAAAACTTGATGTGTGGAAAATGATCCAACACAAAACTCACCGGCAAGTGTACCGGGTCGCATCAAGTAATAAAACTCACGGGAGTGAGGTCGATCCCACAGGGATTGAAGGATTGAGCAATTTTAGTTTAGTGGTTGATTTAGTCAAGCGAATCAAGTATTGGATGAGTGGTTTAACATTAACAGAAGCTAAATTACTTGGAATGAAAAGGGAGAGGGGAGAATTGCAGTAAATTAAAGAGCAGGAAAGTAAAAGATGCTGAATCTTAAAGAACAAGAAATTAAATGACTGAAACTTAAAGTGCAAGAAATATAAATTGCTTGGATGGAAAAGGGATTTGAGGATTAGGAATTCAGAATTTCAGCAAGGAAAATTAAATTGCAATAATTAATAAAGTAGAAGTTGAATTAGAAATAACTAGAATCCAAACAGAAATGGAAATTAACTTGCAGCTGAGGTTCACAGAAGAACCAAAAAGGAAAATGGGATCTCAGGACTCAAGAGACTAGATAGCAAAGTCTAGATCTCAATTGCCTTCCCAGATCTAAGTTCACAAAGAAATTGACAAGAATTTAAAGAAGAAGCAGTAAAGGAAAATGAAATTAAACTCAATTATGCAGAAGAGGATTTAAAGAGATTTTGAATGGAGATTGAGACAGAATTTCCTCAATTCTTCACACCCAAAACTCAAAACAAGAAAAGTAAAAATGCTCAAGCAAGAACGAGGAAGAAGAGAGATCAATTCTCCTCCCCAATTCTCTGAAATTTCGTGAAGTCTCCAAGAGAAGGTTCAAAAGTTCCAAAATAAAAATGAAGATTCAAAGCTCCAAAGAAAGATCAAAGTTCAAAAGTAAAGGAAAAGATGCTAATTACATCAAACTATCTCCTATTTATACACTTTCTATTCTTGGATTTTGGAATTTGGATGGGCTTTTGAGTTGGTGAAGAAATGAATTTTATTGGATTTTTAATCCAATTTTAGCCCATGAAGAAAGTAGCTCCCAAGAGGCTGCCCTGCCCTTGTGGAGGGCAGGGCAGGAATTTGTGCATGCGGCTCTTGGTGCGTGCGAGTTGGGCGCTGATGCTTGCAGGATGCTGCCCTGCCCTTGTGGAGGGCAGGGCAAAAATTTTTGGTGCGCCAGATTTGTTGCCCGTGCGTGCTGCTGTTGCTGCCGAAGCTCCTTGGTGCGCCAATCTTGTGCGCGTGTGTGCATCACCAAAATGCTGCCCTGCCCTTGCGGAGGGCAGCGCAATGTTTCCAAAGTTGAAGCCCCGTGTTCGAAACTTGGGCAATGCACACGCTACTCTTTTTCTTGGTTTTCTTGGCACCAAACTAAGGCCTAGTTTCTTGTTTCCTCATGGTGCCGTGTTCGATCCTTGTAGCAAGCATTGGTGAGCTTTTTCTTTGAATTTCTTCCTTTGGTGAGCCCGATATTGCCCTTGAGGAGGGCAGGGCAATGTTTTTGCTCTCCTTGATCCATGGCACCAATTTGTGCTCTGCCCTTGTCGTGGGCAGGGCAGTGTTGCCTCTCAAGGCTTGTTTCCTTATGTTGCCCTCCTAGAGGGCAGTGTGCCCTTGTGGAGGGCAATGCTTGCTTCCTCCTTTTATGCGCCACACTTCTTCTCTCTTGGGCCACGCTTTCTTAAGCCACGCTTCCTCTTTTCTTCTTTTCTTCACCTACAATAAAACAAAACAACCACTCAAAGTATCACTAAATTCACAAGGCTTATAAATCAATTCAAAATCAATCAAATTCAGCTTAAACCTCATGAGTTAGCATTAATTTCATGGTGGTTGTTTGATTTAAAGAAGTTATGCATTTTCACTCCAAATCACTTACTTAGGATGCAAGAAAGTGCATAAAGACTAATAAAACAAGTGAAATTAGCTTGAAAAATGGGTATATGATGACTTGTCATCAGATGGGAGGTAGCCATTGACAACGGTGAAACCCTACATACAGCTTGCCATGGAAGGAGCCTTGCATGCTTGAAGAAGAAGACAGTAGGAAAGTAGAGATTCAGAAGATAGAGCATCTCCAAAACCTCAACCTGTTCTCCATTACTGCAAAACAAGTACTTATTTCATGTTCTTTTACGTTTCACAATCAACCCTGATAATTATTGATATCCTGACTAAGAGTTACAAGATAACCATAGCTTGCTTCAAGCCGACAATCTCCGTGGGATCGACCTTTACTCACGTAAGGTATTTCTTGGACGACCCAGTGCACTTGCTGGTTAGTTGTGCGGAATTGCAAAAGTGTGATTGCAATTTCGTGCACCAAGTTTTTGGCGCCGTTGCCGGGGATTGTTCGAGTTTGGACAACTGACGGCTTATCTTGTTGCTTAGATTATGACTGTTTTATTGGTTTAGAGTCTTTTAGTTGAGTCTAGTTTCATATTTTAAGTTTGGTGTCAATTGTATGTTTTTATTTTTCTTTTAATTTTCGAATTTGCATGTCCTTAGTCCCTTTTTGATCCTTAAAAATTCTAAGTTTTGTGTCCTCTTTGTGTTTTTCCCTTAAAATTTTCGAAAATTAGTGTTTGATTTTCTAAAAATTTTAAGTTTGGTGTCATTTTGTTATTTTTCTCTTTCCTCTTTTCAAAAAAAAAATCAAATCTCTTTCAAAATAATTTTCAATCATATCTTTTCTATTGCTAATTCCAAAATCTTTTTAACTAATTAATTGATTTAGTTTTCAATTTGCTTTGATCTTATTTTCTTCTAGTTTTCGAAAATTTATTTTGTTTTCCTTTTGTTTTATTTTATTTTTTTTCGGTCAATTCAAAAAAAATATATATTTTACTTGTGAATTCATATCATATTCCCTTTATCCATCATGGACTCAAGTGGAATTGAGCAGTCCAGAAGGACTCTGGGGTCATATGCTAACCCCATTACAGCTGTATATGGGAGTAGCATCTGTATACCTCCCATCAAAGCAAGCAGCTTTGAGCTAAATCCTCAACTCATTATCATGGTGCAGCAAAATTGCCAGTATTCCGGTCTTCCACAGGAAGAACCTACTGAGTTTCTGGCACAGTTCTTACAAATTGCTGACACAGTATGTGATAAAGAAGTGGATCAGGATGTCTACAGACTATTACTGTTTCCATTTGCTATAAAAGATCAAGCTAAGAGGTGGTTGAATAACCAACCTACAGCAAGCATAAAGACATAGAAACAGTTATCAGACAAATTCCTGAATCAATTTTACCCTCCAAAGAGGATGACACAGCTAAGGCTGGACATCCAAGGCTTTAAACAAGAGGATAATGAATTCCTTTATAATGCCTGGGAAAGGTATAGAGGTATGCTAAGAAAATGCCCCTCTAAAATGTTTTCAGAGTGGGTACAGTTAGACATCTTCTACTATGGGCTTACAGAAAAAGCTCAGATGTCTTTAGACCACTCAGCTGGTGGATCTATACACATGAGGAAGACAATTGAAGAGGCTCAAGAGCTTATAGACACTGTTGCTAGAAATCAACATTTGTACTCTAGCAATGAGTTCTCTACAAAAGAGGAAGTCATGACAGTAGCCACTGATCCTAATCCTCAAGAACAGATGATTGAGCTTAATCAACAATTACACCAGATGACAAAACAGTTAGCAGAATTTAAAGAGATGCTCCATGAAACTAAAATTGCTAACAGGAACATAGAACTGCAGTTGAATCAGGCAAAACAACAGATATCTAAACAGATAACAGAAGAATGTCAAGCAGTTCAACTGAGGAGTGTGAAGACATTGAATAACACTGCTCAAAGTAGCAAAAAGCCAAATAAGGAACAATTGACAGAGGATAACCAAACCACTGTCCAAAATCCCTTTGAGGACAGTAAGAGCGCAGAGAGGAATACTTTTGGCGTTCAAACGCCAGAAAAGGGGGGAAGCTGGCGTTAAACACCCATTCCCTGCCCAGTTCAGGCGTTCAAATGCCAGAAAAGGGAGAGAAGTTGGCGTTAAATGCCCAATCTTCACCCAATCCTGGCGTTCAGACGCCAAGGGAGGATCAGACACCTGAGAGTGCTGACAGTAATCCCTCTAAAAAGGCTTCTTCAACCACTTCTGTAAGGAATAAACCTACAGCAACTAAGGTTGAAGAATATAAAGCCAAGATGCCTTATCCTCAGAAACTCCGCCAAGCGGAACAGGATAAGCAATTTGCCCGCTTTGCAGACTATCTAAGGACTCTTGAAATAAAGATTCCGTTTGCAGAGGCACTTGAGCAAATACCTTCTTATGCTAAGTTCATGAAAGAGATCTTAAGCCAAAAGAAGGATTGAAGAGAGACTGAAAAAGTATTTCTCACTGAAGAATGCAGTGCAGTCATTCTAAAAAGCTTACCAGAATAGCTTCAAGATCCAGGAAGCTTTATGATACCATGCACATTAGAAGGTGCTTGCACCAAGACAGCCCTGTGTGATCTTGGAGCAAGCATCAATCTAATACCTACATCCACTATCAGAAAGCTTGGGTTGACTGAAGAAGTCAAACCAACTCGGATATGCCTCCAACCTGCTGATGGCTCCATTAAATATCCATCAGGCATAATAGAGGACATGATTGTCAAGGTTGGGCCATTCACATTTCCAACTGACTTTGTGGTGCTGGAAATGGAGGAGCACAAGAGTGCAACTCTCATTCTAGGAAGACCTTTCCTAGCAACTGGATGAACTCTCATTGATGTACAAAAAGGGGAAGTAACCCTGAGAGTCAATGAGGATGAGTTCAAGTTGAATGCTGTAAAAGCTATGCAGCATCCAGACACACCAAATGACTGCATGGGTGCTGACATTATTGACTCTTTGGTGGAAGAGATCAATATGACTGAAAGTCTAGAATCAGAGCTTGAGGACATCTTCAAGGATGCTCAGCCTGATCAAGAAGAACCAGAGGAAACAAAGGAATTTTTGAAAATTCCTCAGGAGGGGGATAAGCCTCCCAAACCTGAACTCAAACCACTACCACCATCCCTGAAGTATGCATTTTTGGGAGAGGGTGACACATTTCCAGTGATTATAAGCTCTGCTTTAAATCCACAGGAAGAGGAAGCACTGATTCAAGTGCTAAGGACACACAGGACAGCTCTTGGGTGGTCCATAAGTGATCTTAAGGGCATTAGCCCAGCTAGATGCATGCACAAGATCCTGTTGGAGGATAATGCCAAACCAGTGGTCCAACCACAAAGGAGGCTAAATCCAGCCATGAAGGAGGTGGTGCAGAAAGAGGTCACTAAATTACTAGAGGCTGGGATTATTTATCCTATTTCTGATAGCCCCTGGGTGAGCCCTGTCCAAGTTGTCCCCAAAAAGGGAGGCATGACAGTGGTTCATAATGAAAAAAATGAACTGGTTCCTACAAGAACAGTCACAGGGTGGCGTATGTGTATTGACTACAGAAGGCTCAATACAGCCACCAGAAAGGATCATTTTCCTTTACCATTCATAGACCAAATGCTAGAAAGACTAGCTGGTCATGATTATTACTGCTTTTTGGATGGCTATTCAGGTTACAACCAAATTGCAGTAGATCCTCAGGACCAAGAGAAAACAGCATTTACTTGCCCTTCTGTCGTGTTTGCCTACAGGAGGATGCCTTTTGGTCTGTGTAATGCTCCTGCAACCTTTCAGAGATGCATGCTATCCATCTTCTCTGATATGGTGGAGAAATTCCTGGAAGTCTTCATGGATGACTTCTTAGTATATGGAGACTCATGCAGCTCCTGTCTTGACCACCTAGCACTTGTCCTGAAAAGATGCCAAGAGACTAACCTGGTTTTAAACTGGGAGAAATGTCACTTTATGGTGACTGAGAGAATTGTCCTTGGGCACAAAATTTCAAGCAGGGGAATAGAGGTGGATAAGGCAAAGGTAGAGGTAATTGAAAAATTACCACCACCTGCCATTGTTAAGGCAATCAGAAGCTTTCTGGGACATGCAGGATTCTACAGAAGGTTTATAAAGGATTTTTCGAAAATTGCAAAACCTTTGAGCAACCTGCTAGCTGCTGACACACCATTTGTGTTTGACACACAGTGTCTGTAGGCATTTGAGACCCTGAAAGCCAAGCTGGTCACAGCACCAGTCATCTCTGCACCAGACAGGACATTGCCATTTGAACTAATGTGTGATGCCAGTGACCATGCCATTGGTGCAGTGTTGGGATAGAGGCATAACAAGCTTCTGCACGTCATTTATTATGCTAGCCGTGTTCTAAATGATGCACAGAAGAATTACACAACCACAGAAAAAGAGTTACTTGCTGTGGTCTATGCCATTGACAAGTTTAGATCCTATCTAGTGGGATCCAAGGTGATTGTGTACACTGACCATGCTGCTCTTAAGTACTTACTCACAAAGCAGGATTTAAAACCCAGGCTTATAAGATGGGTGTTGCTTCTACAAGAGTTTGATATAGAAATAAGAGACAGAAAAGGGACAGAGAACCAAGTAGCTGATCATCTGTCCCGAATAGAACCAGTAGCTGGGGCGTCCCTCCCTTCTACTGAGATCTCTGAGACTTTCCCAGATGAGCAACTCTTTGCCATCCAGGAAGCTCCACGATTTGCAGATATTGCAAATTATAAAGCTGTGAGGTTCATACCACAGGAGTACAGCAGAGTGCAAAGAAAGAAATTAATTTCAGATGCCATGTACTACCTATGGGATGAGCCATATCTCTTTAAGAGATGTGCAGACGGAATGATCCGCAGATGTGTACCCAAAGAAGAAGCACAGAAGATCCTGTGGCATTGCCATGGATCACAGTATGGGGGACATTTTGGAAGTGAGCGAACAGCCACTAAGGTCCTCCAATGTGGCTTCTACTGGCCTAGTCTCTATAGAGATGCCCGAGAGTTTGTGCGTAACTGTGATAGCTGCCAAAGAGCTGGTAACTTACCTCATGGATACACCATGCCTCAACAAAGGATCCTAGAGATTGAGTTGTTTGATGTATGGGGAATTGACTTTATGGGTCCATTCCCACCATCATACTCAAATACTTACATTCTGGTGGCAGTGGATTATGTATCTAAATGGGTAGAAGCAATTGCTACACCCACTAATGATACTAAAACCGTGCTGAAATTCCTCCAGAAACACATCTTCAGCAGATTTGGTGTTCCCAGAGTCATAATCAGTGATGGGGGTACTCATTTCTGCAATAAACAGCTTTACTCCGCTATGGTCCGATATGGAATTAGCCACAAAGTGGCTACCTGGTGGACGAAATTGTGATCCATATTCTTTTGTACTTGTATGAAATCATTATTATGGCACCAGTTGAATTCACAACTCCGTTCAACTAACCAGCAAGTGTACTGGGTCGTCCAAGTAATAAACTTTATGTGAGTAAGGCTCGATCCCACAGAGATTGTTGGTATGAAGCAAGCTATGGTCACCTTGTAAATCTCACTTAGGCAGATTAAATTTGTTTATGGTTTCGAAAATTAATAATAAAATGAAAATAAAAGGGATAGAAATACTTATGTAATTCAATAGTGGAAATTTCAGATAGGCGTATGGAGGTGCTGTGCTCCTCTTGAAACTTTACTTCACTACTCACTCTTTCTTCAATCCTTCTTACTCCTTTCCATGGCAAGCTGTATGTAGGGCATCACCATCATTGGTGGCGACTTTCAATCCTCTCGGGAAAATGATCCTATGCGCTGTCACTGCACGGCTAATCGTCTGGAGGCATCACCCTTGGTTAATGGCTACATCCCATCCTCTCAGTGAAAATGTTCCTATGCTCTGTCACAGCACGGCTAATCATCTGTCGGTTCTCAATCAGGTTGGAATAGAATCCATTGATTCTTTTGCGTTTGTCACTAACGCCCAGCCTTCAGGAGTTTGAAGCTCGTCACAGTCATTCAATACCGGAATCCTACTCGGAATACCACAGACAAGGTTAGACTTTCCGGATCCTCATGAATGCCGCCATCTATCTAGCTTATACCATGAAGATTCTATTGGGGAATCTAAGAGATATGCGCCCGGCCTAAGGTAGAACGGAAGTGGTTGTCAGTCACGTGCGTTCATAGGTGAGAATGATGATGAGTGTCACGGATCATCACATTCATCAAGTTAAGTATAACGTATATCTTGGAATAAGAATAAAAGAGAATTGAATAAAAAGTAATAGTGATTGTATTGAAACTTGAGGTACAGCAGAGCTCCACACCCTTAATCTATGGTGTGCAGAAACTCCACTGTTGAAAATACATAAGTAAAAGGTTCAGGCATGGCCGAATGGCCAGCCCCCTTGAGTGATAAAGAGACCGAATAATCAAAGGCTAAACAGTCAAGAGATTAAACTGTCAAAAGATGTCTAATACAATAGTAACTTATCCTATTTATACTAGACTAGCTACTAGGGTTTACATGAGTAAGTAATTGATGCATAAATCCACTTCCGGGGCCCACTTGGTGTATGCTTGGGCTGAGCTTGATCTATCCACGAGCTGAGGCTTTTCTTGGAGTTGAACTCCAAGTTATGACGTGTTTTGGGCGTTCAACTCCGGATCATGACGTTTTTCTGGCGTTTAACTCCAGACAGCAGCATGTACTTGGCGTTCAACGCCAAGTTACGTCGTCAATTCCCGAACAAAGTATGGACTATTATATATTGCTGGAAAGCTCTGGATGTCTACCTTCCAACGCCTTTAAGAGCGCGCCAATTGGAGTTCTGTAGCTCCAGAAAATCCATTTTGAGTGCAGGGAGGTCAGATTCCAATAGCATCAGCAGTCCTTTTGTCAGCCTTTTTCAGAGTTTTGCTCAAGTCACTCAATTTCAGCTAGAATTTACCTGAAATCACAGAAAAACACACAAACTCATAGTAAAGTCCAGAAATGTGAATTTAACATAAAAACCAATGAAAACATCCCTAAAAGTAGCTTGAACTTACTAAAAACTACCTAAAAACAATGCCAAAAAGCGTATAAATTATCCGCTCATCACAACACCAAACTTAAATTGTTGCTTGTCCCCAAGCAACTGAAAATCAAATAGGATAAAAGAAGAGAATATACTATAAATTCCAGCATATCAATGAATATTAATTATAATTAGATGAGCGGAACTTGTAGCTTTTTGCTTCTGAACAGTTTTGGCATCTCACTTTTTCCTTTGAAGTTCAGAGTGATTGGCGTCTCTGGGAACTTAGAATTTTGGATAGTGTTATTGACTTTCCTAGTTAAGCATGTTGATTCTTGAACACAGCTACTTATGAGTCTTGGCCGTGGCCCTAAGCATTTTGTTTTCCAGTATTACCACCGAATACATAAATGCCACAGACACATAACTGGGTGAACCTTTTCAGATTGTGACTCAGCTTTGCTAGAGTCCCCAGTTAGTGGTGTCCATAGCTCTTAAGCACACTCTTTTTGCTTAGGATCACGACTTTAACCACTCAGTCTCAAGCTTTTCACTTGGACCTTCATGACACAAGCACATGGTTAGGGACAGCTTGGTTTAGCCGCTTAGGCCTGGATTTTATTTCCTTGGGCCCTCCTATCCATTGATGCTCAAAGCCTTGGATCCTTTTTACCCTTGCCTTTTGGTTTTAAGGGCTATTGGCTTTTTCTGCTTGCTTTTTCTTTTTTTTTTTCTTTTTTTTTTGCTATTTTTTTTGCCAAATATATATATTTTTTTTCGCAAGCTTCTTCTTGTTCACTGCTTTTTCTTGCTTCAAGAATCAATTTCATGATTTTTCAGATCATCAATAACATTTCTCTTTGTTCATCATTCTTTCAAGAGCCAACAATTTTAACACTCATAAACAACAATATCAAAAGACATATGCACTGTTCAATCATTCATTCAGAAAACAGAAAGTATTGTCACCACATCAATATAATTAAATTAAATTCAAGGATGAATTCGAAATTCATGTACTTCTTATTCTTTTGAATTAAAACATTTTTCATTTAAGAGAGGTGAAGGGTTAATGGATTTTATTCATAGCTTTAAGGCATGGTTATATACTAATGATCATGAAGTAGAGACACAAAACATAGATAAACACAATATTAAAAACCAAAAACAGAAAGAAATAAAGAACAAGGAATGAATCCACCTTTAGTGGCGTCTTCTTCTTGAAGGACCAACAATGTCCTTAAGCTCTTCTATGTCCCTTCCTTGCCTTTGTTGCTCCTCCCTCATTGCTCTTTTGTCTTCTCTTATTTCTTGGAGAATGATGGAGTGCTCATGATGTTCCACCCTTAATTGTTCCACATTGTGGCTCAAATCTTCTAAGGAGGTGTTGAGTTGCTCCCAATAGTTGTTGGGAGGAAAGTGGATCCCTTGAGGCATCTCAGGGATTTCTTGATGATGAGCTTCCTCATGCATCTCTTGAGAACCGTGCATGGTCTCTCTTGCTTGCTCCATCCTCTTCTTGGTGATGGGCTTATCCTCTTCAATGGGGATATCTCCTTCTATGATAACTCCAGCTGAGTAACACAGATGGCAAATAAGGTGAGGAAAAGCTAGCCTTGCCATGGTGGAGGACTTATCGGCTATTTTGTAGATTTCATTGGAGATGACCTCATGAACTTCTACTTCCTCTCCAATCATGATGCTATGAATCATGATGGCCCGATCCACAGTAACTTCAGATCGGTTGCTAGTAGGAATGATGGAGCGTTGAATGAACTCCAACCATCCTCTAGCCACAGGCTTGAGGTCCAGTCTTCTTAGTTGAACTGGCTTGCCTTTGGAGTCTATTCTCCATTGAGCTCCTTCCACACATATGTCCATTAGGACTTGGTCCAACCTTTGATTAAAGTTGACCCTTCTAGTGTAGGGGCGTTCATCTTCTTGCATCATGGGCAAGTGAAACGCCAACCTCACATTTTCCGGACTAAAATCTAAGTATTTCCCCCGAACCATTGTGAGATAATTCTTTGGGTTTGGGTTCATACTTTGATCATGGTTCCTAGTGATCCATGCATTGGCATAGAACTCTTGAACCATTAAGATTCTGACTTGTTGCATTGGGTTGGTTAAGACTTCCCAACCTCTTCTTCGGATCTCATGTCGGATCTCCGGATACTCATTCCTTTTGACCTTGAAAGGGACCTCAGGGATCACCTTCTTCTTTGCCACAACATCATAGAAGTGGTCTTGATGGCTCTTGGAGATGAATCTTTCTATCTCCCATGACTCGGAGGTGGAAGCTTTTGTCTTCCCTTTTCCTTTTCTAGAGGATACTCTGGCCTTAGGTGCCATTGATGGTAATGGAAAAACAAAAAGCTTATGCTTTTACCACACCAAACTTAAAATATTGCTTGCCCTCGAGCAATAAAGAAAAGAAGAGAAGAAGAAGAAGAAGAAAATATGGTAGAGAGGGAGAGATGTAGGTTCGGTTAAGTGGGAGAAGAGGGGTTTGTGTTGTGTGAAAATGAAGGAGAATGGAAGGGTATTTATAGGGAGAGGGGGTAGTGTGCATTCGGCCATTTAGGGTGGGAATGGGTAGGAAATTGATTTTGAATTTTTGAAGGTAGGTGGGGTTTATGGGGAAGAGTGGATGGATGTAAATGGTGAAGGGGGTGATTGGGAAGAGGAATTGAGGTGATTGGTGAGGAGTGTTGGGAATTGTGACATGGGGAATACAAATCACAAAAATAGGATTAGGATGTAAGGTGGGAATATAGTAAGTGGGGATCCTGTGGGGTCCACAGATCTTGAGGTGATCCTGTGGGGTCCACGGGTCCTGAGGTGTCAAGGAATTCCATCCCTGCACCAAATAGGCATGTAAAATGCCTTGGCACACCATTCTAGCATTTAAACGCCCATTGGTGCACGTTCTGGGCGTTCAACGCCCATGTAAAGCATGTTTCTGGCGTTGAACGCCAGTTTCATGCTTGTTACTGGCGTTCAGCGCCAGCTTTTCTTCTCTGGGCACATTCCTGGTGTTCAGCGCCAGAATGTTGCTTGTTTCTGGTGTTCAGCGCAAGAATGGTGCTCTGTTCTGGCGTTGAACGCCGGCCAGATGCATCTTACTGGCGTTGAATGCCAGCCTGTGCGTCCTCCGGGGTGTGATTTTTTTCTTCTGCTGTTTTTGATTCTGTTTTTAATTTTTATGATTTTTTTCGTGACTCCTCATGATCATGTACCTAATAAAACACAAAATAACAATAAAATAAAAATTAGATAAATAAAATTGGGTTGCCTCCCAACAAGCGTTTCTTTAATGTCAATAGCTTGACAGTGGGCTCTCATGGAGCCACAAGGTGATCAGGTCAATGTTGTATAGTGCCAACACCAAACTTAGAGTTTGGATATGGGATCTTAACACCAAACTTAGAGTTTGGTTGTGGCCTCACAACACCAAACTTAGAGTTTGACTGTGTGGGCTCTTCTTGACTCTGAACTGAGAGAAGCTCTTCACGCTTACTCTCTTTTGTCACAGAGGGATGGCCATGTGCTTTAAACACAAGGTAGTCCCCATTCAATTGAAGGACTAATTCACCTCTGTTGACATCTATCACAGCTTCTGCTGTGGCTAGGAAAGGTCTTCCAAGGATGATGCAATCATCCTTTTCCTTCCTAGTGTCTAAGATTATGAAATCAGCAGGGATGTAAAGGCCTTCAACCTTTACTAACACGTCGTCTACTATTCCATAAACTTGTCTCAATGACTTGTCTGCCAATTGTAATGAGAACAAGGCAGGTTGTACCTCAATGATCCCCAGCTTTTCCATTACAGAGAGTGGCATAAGATTTATTCCTGACCCCAGATCACATAGAGCTTTTTCAAAGCTCATGGTGCCTATGGTACAAGGTATTAAGAACTTGCCAGGATCTTGTTTCTTTTGAGGTAGAATTTGCTGAATCCAGGTATCTAGTTCACTAATGAGCAAGGGAGGTTCACTTTCCCAAGTTTCATTACCAAACAGCTTGGCATTCAGCTTCATGATAGCTCCTAAATATTGAGCAACTTGCTCTCCGGTCACATCTTCATCCTCTTCAGAGGAAGAATAGCCTTCAGAGCTCATGAATGGCAGAAGGCGATTTAATGGAATCTCTATGGTCTCTATATGAGCCTCAGATTCCTTTGGATCCTTAATGGGAAACTCCTTCTTGCTTGAAGGACGTCCCAGGAAGTCTTCCTCACTAGGATTTTCATCCTCCTCCTCCCTTGTGCATTCGGCCACATTGATCACATCAATGGCCTTGCACTCTCCTTTTGGATTCTCTTCTGTGTTGCTTGGGAGAATACTGGGAGGAGTTTCAATGACTTTCTTACTCAGCTGGCCTACTTGTACCTCCAGATTTCTGATGGAGGATCTTGTTTCATTCATGAAACTGAAAGTGGCCTTTGACAGATCAGAGACTAGATTGGCTAAATTAGAAGTGTTTTGTTCAGAGTTCTCTGTTTGTTGCTGAGAAGATGATGGATATGGCTTGCTATTGCTCAGCCTATTGCGTCCACCATTGTTAAAGCCTTGTTGAGGCTTTTGTTGATCCTTCCATGAGAAATTTAGATGATTTCTCCATGATGAGTTATAGGTGTTTCCATAAGGTTTACCCATGTAATTAACCTCTGCCATGGCAGGGTTTTCAGGATCATAAGCTTCTTCAGAAGCTGCCTCTCTAGTACTGTTGGATGCATGTTGCCATCCATTCAGATTTTGAGAGATCATGTTGACCTGTTGAGTCAACACTTTGTTATGAGCCAATATGGCATTCAAAGCATCAATTTCAAGAACTCCTTTCTTCTGAGGTATCCCATTATTCACGAAATTCCTCTCAGAGGTGTACATAAATTGGTTGTTTGCAACCATGTCAATGAGTTCTTGAGCCTCTTCAGGCGTTTTCTTTAGGTGAATAGATCCACCTGCAGAATAATCCAATGACATTTTCAAAAATTCAGAGAGACCATAGTAGAATATATCTAATATGGTCAATTCTGAAAACATGTCAGATGGACATCTTTTGGTCAGCTGCTTGTATCTTTCCCAAGCTTCATAGAGGGATTCACCATCTTTTTGTTTGAAGGTTTGAACATCCACTCTCAGCTTGCTCAGCTTTTGAGGAGGAAAAAATTTATCCAAGAAGGCAGTGACCAGCTTATCCCAGGAGTCCAGGCTATCCTTAGGTTGTGAATCCAACCATATTCTAGCTCTGTCTCTTACAGAAAAAGGGAAAAGCATGAGTCTGTAAGAACTCAGTTAAAAACTGATAAGGATCTTCAGATGGAAGTCCATAAAACTTGCAGTTTTGTTGCATTAAGGCAACTAGTTGAGGCTTAAGCTCAAAATTATTGGCTCCAATGGCAGGAATGGAGATGCTTCTTCCATCAAACTTGGACGTTGGCTTTGTGAAGTCACCAAGCATTCTCCTTGCATTATTATTATTTTTGGCTGCCATCTCCTTCTCTTGTTCAAAAATTTCTGAAAGGTTGTTTCTGGATTGTTGTAATTTAGCTTCTCTTAATTTTCTCTTCAGAGTCCTTTCAGGTTCTGGATCAATTTCAACAAGAGTGCCTTTTTCCCTGTTCCTGCTCATATGAAAGAGAAGAAAACAAGAAAAAAAAAGAGGAATCCTCTATGTCACAGTATAGAGATTCCTTTATGTTAGTAGAAGAAGAAAGGGGATAGAAGAATGGAGATGGAGATTCGGATTTTTGGATGAAGAGAGGTGAAGAGAAGTGTTAGTAATTAAATAATTAAATAGAAGAAGAAAAGAGAAGGGAAATTTCGAAAATAATTTTGAAAAAGAGGTTAGTAATTTTCGAAAATTAGAAATAAAATGTAATTAAGATTTAAAACATGAAACAATTAGTTAATTAAAAAGAACTTTTGAAAAAGGGGTGAGATATTTTCGAAAATTAGAGAGGGAAAAGTAGTTAGGTGGTTTTGAAAAAGATAAGAAACAAACAAAAAGTTTGTTAGTTGATTGAAAAAGATTTGAAATCAAATTTGAAAAAGATAAGAAGATAAAAAGTTAGATAAGATATTTTGAAATCAAATTTTAAAAAAGATAAAATTTTTGGAAAAGATAAGATAAAAGATAAAAAGATCTAATTTTTAAAATGACTTGACTAACAAGAAACTACAAGATAAGATTCTATAACTTAAAGATTGAACCTTTCTTAACAAGAAAGTAACAAACTTCAAATTTTTGAACCAATCACATTAATTGGTAGCTAATTTTCGAAAATATGATATAAAGATAAGAAAAAGATTTTGAAAATATTTTGAGAAAGATTTTTGAAATTTTCGAAAATTATAAAAAATGAAAAATATATGATTTTTGAAAAAGATTTTGAAAAGATAAGATTTTTAAAATTGAAATTTTGACTTGACTTGTAAGAAATAACTAATTTTAAAAATTTTTGACCAAGTCAACCCAAAATTTCGAAAATTTGGAGGGAAATAAGGAAAAGATATATTTTTTTTGATTTTTGAATTTTTAATTATGAGAGAGAAAAACAACAAAAATACTCAATGCATGAAATTTTTAGATCAAAACAATGAATGCATGCAAGAATGCTATGAATGTCAAGATGAACACCAAGAACACTTTGAAGATCATGATGAACATCAAGAACATATTTTTGAAAAATTTTTAATGCAAAGAAAACATGTAAGACACCAAACTTAGAAATCTTTAATGCATGAAAAATATGAATGCAAAGATGCACATGAAAAACAAGAAAAGACACAAAACAAGAAATCATCAAGATCAAACAAGAAGACTTGTCAAGAACAACTTGAAGATCATGAAGAACACTATGAATGCATGGATTTTTCGAAAAATGCAAGGAAAGATTTTTAAAGCATGCAATTGACACCAAACTTAAAAATTGACTCAAGACTCAAACAAGAACACAAAATATTTTTTGGTTTTTATGATTTTATGATTTTTTGTATTTTAATTGATTTTTTTTTCGAAAAACATGGTTAGAAAAACGAAAAAGAAAATAAAAATTTTGAAAAATATTTTTGAAAAGAAAATTACCTAATCTGAGCAACAAGATGAACCGTCAGTTGTCCATACTCGAACAATCCCCGGCAACGGCGCCAAAAACTTGGTGGACGAAATTGTGATCCATATTCTTTTGTACCTCTATGAAATCATTATTATGGCACCAGTTGAATTCACAACTCCGTTCAACTAACCAGCAAGTGTACTGGGTCGTCCAAGTAATAAACCTTACGTGAGTAAGGGTCGATCCCACAGAGATTGTTGGTATGAAGCAAGCTATGGTCACCTTGTAAATCTCAGTTAGGCAGATTAAATTTGTTTATGGTTTCGAAAATTAATAATAAAAAGAAAATAAAAGGGATAGAAATACTTATGTAATTCAATAGTGGAAATTTCAGATAGGCGTATGGAGGTGCTGTGCTCCTCTTGAAACTCTACTTCACTACTCACTCTTTCTTCAATCCTTCTTACTCCTTTCCATGGCAAGCTGTATGTAGGGCATCACCATCATCGGTGGCTACTTTCAATCCTCTCGGGAAAATGATCCTATGCGCTGTCCCTGCACAGCTAATCGTCTGGAGGCATCACCCTTGGTTGATGGCTACATCCCATCCTCTCAGTGAAAACGTTCCTGTGCTCTGTCACAGCACGGCTAATCATCTGTCGGTTCTCAATCAGGTTGGAATAGAATCCATTGATTCTTTTGTGTTTGTCACTAACGCCCAGCCTTCAGGAGTTTGAAGCTCGTCACAGTCATTCAATACCGGAATCCTACTCGGAATACCACAGATAAGGTTAGACTTTCCGGATTCCCAGGATCCTACTCGAAATACCACAGACAAGGTTAGACATTCCGGATCCTCATGAATTCCGCCATCTATCTAGTTTATACCACGAAGATTCTGTTGTGGAATCTAAGAGATATGTGCCCGGCCTAAGGTAGAACGGAAGTGGTTGTCAGTCACGTGCGTTCATAGGTGAGAATGATGATGAGTGTCACGGATCATCACATTCATCAAGTTAAGTATAACATATATCTTGGAATAAGAATAAAAGAGAATTGAATAAAAAGTAATAGTGATTGTATTGAAACTTGAGGTACAGCAGAGCTCTACACCCTTAATCTATGGTGTGCAGAAACTCCACTGTTGAAAATACATAAGTAAAAGGTTCAGGCATGGCCGAATGGCCAGCCCCCTTGAGTGATCAAGAGACCGAATAATCAAAGGCTAAACAGTCAAGAGATTAAACTGTCAAAAGATGTCTAATACAATAGTAACTTATCCTATTTATACTTGACTAGCTACTAGGGTTTACATGAGTAAGTAATTGACGCATAAATCCACTTCCGGGGCCCACTTGGTGTATGCTTGGGCTGAGCTTGATCTATCCACGAGCTGAGGCTTTTCTTGGAGTTGAACTCCAAGTTATGACGTGTTTTGGGCGTTCAACTCCGGATCATGACGTTTTTCTGGCGTTTAACTCCAGACAGCAGCATGTACTTGGCGTTCAACGCCAAGTTACATCGTCAATTCCCGAACAAAGTATGGACTATTATATATTTCTGGAAAGCTTTGGATGTCTACCTTCCAACGCCTTTGAGAGCGCGCCAATTGGAGTTCTGTAGCTCCAGAAAATCCATTTTGAGTGCAGGGAGGTCAGATTCCAATAGCATCAGCAGTCCTTTTGTCAGCCTTTTTCAGAGTTTTGCTCAAGTCACTCAATTTCAGCCAGAATTTACCTGAAATCACAGAAAAACACACAAACTCATAGTAAAGTCCAGAAATGTGAATTTAACATAAAAACCAATGAAAACATCCCTAAAAGTAGCTTGAACTTACTAAAAACTACCTAAAAACAATGCCAAAACGCGTATAAATTATCCGCTCATCACTACCCCGTATCATCCACAGACAAATGGGCAAGCTGAAGTCTCTAACAGAGAGCTAAAAAGAATCTTAGAACGGACTGTAATAGCCCGAAGGAAGGATTGGGCAAGGAGCTTGGATGATGCTCTGTGGGCATACAGAACAGCATTCAAGACTCCAATAGGAACCTCACCATACCAACTTGTGTATGGCAAGCGTGGAACTGGAACATAAAGCCTACTGGGCAACCAGATTCCTAAACCTGGATGCCAAGTTAGCTGGTGAAAAGAGATTACTCCAGCTAAATGAGCTAGATGAATTTAGACTCAATGCCTTTGAAAATGCAAAGATTTATAAGGAAAAGGCAAAGAAGTGGCATGACAAGAAGTTGTCATCCAGAGTCTTTGAGCCAGGACAAAAAGTTCTGCTCTTCAACTCTAGGCTCAAATTGTTCCCAGGAAAACTAAAATCCCGCTGGAGGGGTCCGTATGTGATTACAGGAGTATCACCATATGGATATGTTGAGCTTCAGGATACTGATTCGGACAAGAAGTTCATTGTTAATGGACAGAGGATCAAGCATTATCTTTAAAGCAACTTTGAGCAGGACTGCTCAAAACTGAGGCTGGAATGATCCTCAGTGAAGGTCCAGCTAAAGACATTAAAGAAGCGCTTGCTGGGAGGCAACCCAGTCATTAGCAGGTTATATGTTTTGTTTCTACAAGGGCAATTATCAAAATTTAAGGAATTCACAGAGTTACAGAAGGATTCAGTGCAAAAAGCAGAGAAAAGGAGCTTACTGGCGAAAAAATGCCAGTAAGGGGTACTTTGGGCGTTAAACGCCAGAATGGGCACCATTCTGGGCGTTTAACGCCAGGTGTGCAGCATCCTGGGCATTTAGCAAAACGTCCAGTGATAAAGGGATTCCTGGCGTTTAACGCCAGCCAGGGTACCTAGTTGGGCGTTAAACGCCCAAATTGGCCAACAAATGGGCGTTAAACGCCAGAATGGATACCATTCTGGGCGTTTAACGCCAGAAAGGCAAGGGGAGGAGATTTTGTTTCCCACTTCAAATTTTTTCAAACTTTCTTGTTTTGATCCATATTTTTCTGCATAAACACATTACAAACTTTCATCATTCACCTTCCAATTTCAAAAATCAAATCTTCTTCAAATCTATCTCAAATCCTTTCCTAGGCTCTTTCAAAAACTCTATTATCTCGTCAATTTTTTTCCATATCTTCTCAAATCTCCCTCAAATTTTCGAAAAATCTCTCCTCCTCCCCTATTTAAACACGTTCGGCCACCCCTCTCTCCCCACACCATTCGAATTTTCTCTCCTCCTCTCTCCCCTCTTTCCTTTCTTTCGCTTGAGGACAAGCAAACCTCTAAGTTTGGTGTGCTTTTCCGTGATCACTAAGCCAAGATTCATCAAGATCATGGCTCCTAAGGGAAAATAAACCAATTTAAGAGGAAAGAAAGAGAATAATCCAAAGAATCTTTGGAATCAAGAGAAGTTCTTAATCAAAGAACATGAAGACCATTATCACAAAATAATGGGTCTGAGGTCAGTGATCCCGGAAGTCAAATTCGATCTGAAAGAAGATGAATATCCGGGGATCCAAGAGCAAATTCGAAACAGAGGATGGGAAGTTCTAACCAATCATGAGATAAAGGTTGGAAGAAATATGGTTCAGGAATTCTACTCAAATCTGTGGTTGACAGATAGCAGAGAATGACTGGAACTGCTTTCCATACTTACAGAACCATGGTCAGAGGGAAAGTTATCTACTTCCATCTGGACAAAATAAGAGAGATCTTCAAATTGCTTCAACTGTAAGATGATCCTAAATCCTTTAATAGGAGAATGGTGAGAGCAGATAAAGAGTTGGATCAAGTTCTAGAGGACATATGCCTCCCTGGAACTAAGTGGATAACCAATTCAAAAGGTGTCCCAAACCAACTCAAGAGGGGAGACCTCAAACCAATTGCAAGAGGTTGGCTAGACTTTATTGGGCATTCCATATTGCCCACTTGCAACCGTTCTGAGGTCACTATCAAGAGAGTAGTGATGATTCATTGCATTATGCTTGGAAAAGAAGTGGAGGTTCATCATCTGATTGCTTGTGAGATCTACACAATTGCAAATAAGAATTCCACTGAAGCCAAACTGGCTTACCCAAGCTTGATCTCCTTGCTCTGTAAAGAGGCTGGGGTAAAGATGGGAGTAGATGAATTCATACCCATTGAACATCCAATCACCAAGAAGTCAATGGAAGGACAAATGCAAGACAACTCTATCAAAAAGAGGGCGCAGGAGTTCCTCCCTGAATTTCCTGAAATTGACTACTGGGCCAGCCTAGAAGCATCTATCACCAAGTTGCAAGAAACTATGGAGCAACTTAAGGAAGAACAGTAGAATCAGAACTGCATGCTCTGCAAATTGCTGAAGGAACAAGAGAAGCAGGGGCGTGAACTTCAAGAATTGAAACGCCAAAAGTTCTCCCCTCAATTTGAGGGAGCATCCACTTCTCAAAATCAAGGTTGTTGAGTCCTAACTCTTGATAACCTCTATCATTAGGAGCCTATTTAAATTTTTGTTTTCTATTCTTACTAGTCTCATCTTATATCTATTTTTGAGTATTGTTCTTAATTCATGATTAATAAAAATTAAAGTTCATGTCTTAAAGCTATGAATGTCCTATGAATCCATCACCTCTCTTAAATGAAAAGTGCTTTAATCACAAAAGAACAAGAAGTACATGATTTCAAATTTATCTTTGAAACTAGTTGAATTAGATTGATGTGGTGACAATACTTTTTGTTTTCTAAATGAATGCCTGAACAGTGCATATGTCTTTTGAATTTGTTGTTTTAAGAATGTTAAAATTGTTGGCTCTTGAAAGAATGAGGAAAAAGATAACTGTTATTGAGGATCTGAAAAATCATCAAATTGATTCTTGAAGCAAGAAAAAGCAGTGATTCAAAAAAAAACGAAGAAAAAGATAGAAGAAAAAGAAAGAAATAAAGTTGTGATCCAAGGCAAAAAGAGTGTGCTTAAGAACCCTGGACACCTCTAATTGGGGACTCTAGCAAAGCTGCGTCACAATCTGAAAAGGTTCACCCAAGTATGTGTCTGTGGCATGTATGTATCCGGTGGTAATACTGGAAGACAAAGTGCTTTGGGCCACAGCCAAGACTCATAAAATAGCTATGTTCAAGAATCATTATACTTAACTAGGAGAATCAATAACACTATCTGAGTTCTGAGTTCCTATAGATGCCAATCATTCTGAACCTCAAAGGATAAAGTGAGATGCCAAAACTGTTCGGAAGCAAAAAGCTACTAGTCCCGCTCATCTAATTGGAGCTAAGTTTCCTTGATATTTTGGAGTCTATAGTATATTCTCTTCTTTTATCCTATTTTGATTTTCAGTTGCTTGGGGATAAGCAACAATTTAAGTTTGGTGTTGTGATGAGCGGATAATTTATACGCTTTTTGGCATTGTTTTCAGTATGTTTTTAGTATGTTTTAATTAGTTTTTATTATATTTTTATTAGTTTTTAGTTAAAATTCACTTTCCTGGACTTTACTATGAGTTTGTCTGTTTTTCTGTGATTTCAGGTATTTTCTGGCTGAAATTGAGGGTCCTGAGCAAAAATCTAATTCAGAGGCTGAAAAGGACTGTAGATGCTATTGGATTCTGACCTCCCTACACTCGAAGTGGATTTTCTGGAGCTACAGATGCCCAATTGGCGCGCTCTCAATGGCGTTGGAAAGTAGACATTCTGGGCTTTCCAGCAATGTATAATAGTCCATACTTTGTCCGAGTTTTGATGGCCCAAACCGGCATTGTAAATCAGCTTTAAAATTCCCAGCGTTTAACACTAGAATTGGCATAAAAATTGGAGTTAAACGCCCAAACTGGCATAAAAGCTGGCGTTTAACTCCAGAAAAAGTCTCTACACATGAAAGCTTCAATGATCAGCCCAAGCACACACTAAGTGGACCCAGAAGTGGATTTTTACGTCATTTACTCATTTCTGTATACCCTAGGTTACTAGTTCACTATTAATAGGATCTTTTGACATTGTATCTGTACCTCATGACACTTTACACGTTTCTCATTGTATCTTCTATAGCATGAGTCTCTAAACCCCATGGTTGGGGGTGAGGAGCTCTGTTGTGTCTTGATGGATTAATGCAATTACTACTGTTTTTCATTCAATCATGCTTGCTTCCATTCTAAGATATCACTTGTTCTTAAACCTGATGAATGTGATGATCCGTGACACTCATCATCATTCTCAACTATGAACATGTGCCTGACAACCACCTCCGTTCTACTTTAGATTGAGTAGATATCTCTTGGATTCCTTAATCAAAATCTTCGTGGTATAAGCTAGAATTGATAGCGGCATTCAAGAGAATCCGAAAGGTCTAAACCTTGTCTGTGGTATTCTGAGTAGGATTCAATGATTGAATGACTGTGACGAGCTTCAAACTCGCGATTGTGGGGCGTTAGTGACAGACGCAAAAGAATCACTGGATTCTATTCCGACATGATCGAGAACCGACAGCTGAATAGCCGTGCCGTGACAGGGTGCGTTGAACATTTTCACTGAGAGGATGGGAGGTAGCCATTGACAATGGTGAAACCCTACATACAGCTTGCCATGGAAGGAGCCTTGCGTGCTTGAAGAAGAAGACAGTAGGAAAACAGAGATTCAGAAGATAGAGCATCTCCAAAACCTCAACCTGTTCTCCATTACTGCAAAACAAGTACTTATTTCATGTTCTTTTACTTTTCACAATCAACCCTGATAATTATTGATATCCTGACTAAGAGTTACAAAATAACCATAGCTTGCTTCAAGCCGACAATCTCCGTGGGATCGACCCTTACTCGCGTAAGGTATTACTTGGACGACCCAGTGCACTTGCTGGTTAGTTGTGCGGAATTGCAAAAGTGTGATTGCAATTTCGTGCACCAGGGAGCTTGGTTCAACCTTTGGTTTGAGTTATCTCTCCACCCTTGGTTTTGATTACCTCCATGTTGGTAGGGTCCTTGGTTGTAATTGGTCCTTTGTGGATAAGGATTAGCAACCGCCAATGTAATGTCCTCTTGGATTTGAGGGCACTCATCTGTGTAATGAGTAGTACAAGCACAAACACCACATATCCTTGGTGGTTCTTCAATCCTAGGAGGTTGAGGGGGAGCATTTATCAAAGCTTGAGGGATTTTTTGACCTTGGGTGATTTGACGCAACAAGATCGTCATTTCACTAAGGGTCTTAGTCAAAATAGCATCTCCAGACGGAGAAACTTCACTCAATGCTTTTGGATGTGGAGTCCTTGCCCGGGAGTGTTTTTGGTCAATGATCCCCCACTCGCGGCATCTAGGAGAAGCTTATCTTGGTGTTGCATCCCTTGACAGAAATAACTGATCAGAACCAACTCATCAATCTGGTGGTGAGGGTAAGCTTCTAATAATTTCTTGAATCTTTCCCAGTATTCATACAAGGTCTTTCCATCTTGTTGCACAATACAAGAGATCTCTCTTCGAAACATGTCTGTTTTCTGAGGAGGGTAGAACTTTTCCAAGAAATCCTTACGCAACAAGTCCCAGTTGGATCTAATTTCACTCAGCTAAGTATAAAACCATTCCTTTGCTTTCCCTTCCAAAGATAAAGGGAAAGCAAAGACCAACACTGCAGATTCATCTACCCCATGTCTCCTTGCGGTTGCACATGCAACTTGGAAATCCTTAAGGTGCTTTAGCAGATCTTCCCCAGGTAGCCCATTGTACTTCAGCGGATCTTCGTGGAGGGTCCGCCATGATAGCGTCACCTGAGTCACTCAAAGAGAATTCAGTACTCCCCATAGATGAATATAGAGTTTCCTCGTTGATCAAAGAATTAGAGTCACGAATGGTTGGTGATAGTGAATGGGAGTGATCCTCATGGGAACCCGATTCACTATTCACAAAAGCTAGCCGGCGCCGAGCTTGCCTTATACGAGTTAAAGCATGGGTTTGAAAGCGACCGTGTCATTCAACTGAGGAGGCAACGAAAGCATGTAATTATGAAAAGCAAAACACAAGCAGGCAAGTTAACAAACGCTAACTTAACAACTTATAACTACTAAAATTACTAAAGAGGAAAGTAGTACATACAACTAGTGCCAAGTAGCAAACCAGAAATCAAGTATTCACACCATTCACATATTTACACAACCAAAATCATGGCACTCATTGCACTCAAAGTGAAATCCCCAGCAACGGCGCCAAATTTGACGAGTGGCCAAATTGCATAGGTTAGGAATTTGATCATCAAAATGGTGTCGGCGTTGTAAGTATAGTCCTAACCCAACAAATTGACCATCGATCAAATGTTATCACAATTCAAACAAAATATCAATCAAGAGTATTTAGCTCCCGGGTCGTTCTCCCTGGGAATCACTCAATGGCAATGAGTGTGCAAATTTTGGTTGTAGTGATCAAGGGGTTTTCAATTAAGAGATGAACATATAAAGCAGTAAAAGAACATGCAAAATTGTAATGATTGAACTAATGAAGCAATTAAAGAACCAAGTGTGTAATATAAACAAGTAAAATATGAAAGAGATTAACATAACAAAATATGAAAGATTGAAAGCATAAAAAGGGGTCTTGGCTTGGAGTGAGCTAGAGATCCTTTCCTTGTTAGAACCACATCTATGACAATTATAATGGATTAGTCTCACTTGATCAACCCTCACATCAGAAGATAAGTTAAATGAGCATAAGTGTCCTTAATGCACATGTCTCAGAACTCTTCTCCTTTGATTCTTCATGTTTCCTCCACTTTGCATGCTCTCTTTCCATTTTTTCCAACACATTCCTACCTTATACACCTAAAATCACTAACAAACAACATCAAGACATCGAATGGAAGGCAAATGGAATAAAAATAGATCAAATAAAGCATCAAAGAGCATGTTTTTCACAATCAAGCACAATTTGGGAGGAAAGATCAAAAGCATGCTATTCAAGGGAATAAGTGCAAGTTTATGTGATGAATTCCATTCAATTCTAACCAAAAATCATCATCAATTATGGATTCATCATCTGGCTTCTTTATGTCAGTCCTGTCTAAGTTATTTTTAGTAATCCATTTTATTTAGACCTTGTCAGGTCTCTTATTATGGATTACTTTTTATAACTTTTGTAGCTTGTTAGGCCGACTTCGTCACGTCGGTCCTTTCTAAGTTATTTCTAGTAATCCATTTTATTTGGACCTTGTCAGGTCTCTTTTCATGGATTACTTTTTATAACTTTTGTAGCTTTTTAGGCCGACTTCATCATGTCGGTCCTTTCTAAGTTATTTCTAGGAATCCATTTTATTTGGACCTTGTCAGGTCTCTTTTTATGGATTACTTTTTATAACTTTTGTAGCTTTTTAGGCCAACTTCGTCATGTCGGTCCTTTCTAAGTTATTTCTAGTAATCCATTTTCAGCGCTGGCCAGACACCTTTTCTATGGATTTAGTTTTTATAACTTTTGCTGTTTGACTGGTCCGACTTCTTTATATCGGTCCGTCTTTAAGTTATTTCTAGCAACCTATTTTTGTTAAGACCTCGTCAGGTCTTTTCCTATCGATCACTTTTGATAACTTCTTGCATTATTCTATTTTCATCGCTTTTCATCTTTGTCGATTTTGTATAAATTGGGTAGTGCATTTCGCTTGGCTGACTTTGGATGAATTCGGTTTTCATTTTGTTGACCTTGTCATGTTGTGAATTTGGTTTTCACTTTGCCGATCTGTAGCTTTATAATCGGGCGATGAATTTTTGCATTTTCATATTAATGCTTCTTGGTGAAGAGAATTTGTAGAAAATCTAAAAAAACTTTATTTGAAATAAAAAATATGCAAATATATACATGTGGGTGCTTACCCTATTTAAGTCAAGTAATTTTGCAGAACTTTGTCTTGGTGCCTCGTTAAAAAACCTTTTTAGAAAAAAGAGTGCACTTCTGACCTAAGATCTTTTTATTACCTCTAACTATAATACCTTCTTAGGTTGCAGGCGTGCTGATGAGCGGATAATTTATACGCTTTTTGGCATTGTTTTTAGGTAGTTTTTAGTAAGTTCAAGCTACTTTCAGGGATGTTTTCATTAGTTTTTATGTTAAATTCACATTTCTGGACTTTACTATGAGTTTGTGTGTTTTTCTGTGATTTCAGGTAATTTTTGGCTGATATTGAGGGATTTGAGTAAAACTCTGAAAAAGGCTGACAAAAGGACTGCTGATGCTGTTGGAATCTGACCTCCCTGTACTCGAAATAGATTTTCTGGAGCTACAGAACTCTAATTGGCGCGCTCTCAACGGAGTTGGAAAGTAGACATCCAGAGCTTTCCAGCAATATATAATAGTCTATACTTTATTCGAAAATTGATGACGTAACTTGGCGTTGAACGCCAAGTACATGCTGTTATCTGGAGTTAAACGCCAGAAAAACGTCATGATCCGGAGTTGAACGCCCAAAATACGTTATAACTTGGAGTTCAACTCCAAGAAAAGCCTCAGCTCGTGGATAGATCAAGCTCAGTCCAAACATACACCAAGTGGGCCCCGGAAGTGAATTTATGCATCAAATACTTACTCATGTAAACCCTAGTAGCTAGTCTAGTATAAATAGGATACGTTACTATTGTATTAGACATCTTTAGTCTCAGTTTTGTTTTATTCTTCATCTTAAGAGGCTATTGATCACGTTTTAGGGGGCTGGCTATTCGGCCATGCCTGAACCTTTCACTTATGTATTTTCAACAGTGGAGTTTCTGCACACCATAGATCAAGGGTGTGGAGCTCTACTGTACCTCAAGTTTCAATACAATTACTATTACTTTTTATTCAATTCTCTTTTATTCTTATTCCAAGATATACGTTGCACTTCAACCTGATGAATGTGATGATCTGTGACACTCATCATCATTCTCACCTATGAACGCGCGTGACTGACAACCACTTCCGTTCTACTCTAGACTGGGCGCATATCTCTTAGATTCCCCAACAGAATCTTCGTGGTATAAGCTAGATAGATGGCGGCATTCATGAGAGTCCGGAAAGTCTAAACCTTGTCTGTGGTATTCCGAGTAGGATTCTGGGATTGAATGACTGTGACGAGCTTCAAACTCCTGAAGGCTGGGCGTGATGACAAACGCAAAAGAATCAAGGGATTCTATTCCAACCTAATTGAGAACCGACAAATGATTAGCCGTGCTGTGACAGAGCATAGGAACATTTTCACTGAGAGGATGGGATGTAGCCATTGACAACGGTGATGCCCTACATACAGCTTGCCATGGAAAGGAGTAAAAAGGATTGGATGAATGTAATAAGAAAGTAGAGATTCAAGAGGAGCACAGTATCTCCATACGCTTATCTAAAATTTCCACTATTGATTTACATAAGTATTTCTATCCCTTTTTTATTTTCTATTTATTTTTAATTTTCGAACTCATCATAAACCAATTTAATCTGTCTAACTGAGATTTACAAGGTGACCATAACTTGCTTCATACCAACAATCTCTGTGGGATCGACCCTTACTCACGTAAGGTATTACTTGGATGACCCAGTACACTTGCTGGTTAAGTTGAACGGATTTGTGGAAGAAAAAGCTTCTCTAACAGTACCTGGAACTCTTGTATCACAATTTCGTCCACCAAGTTTTTGGCGCCGTTGCCGGGGATTGTTCGAGTATGGACAACTGACGGTTCATCTTGTTGCTCAGATTAGGTAATTTTCTTTTCAAAACTTTTCAAAAATCTTTTTCAAAATTTTTCTTTTCTTTTTCGTTTCTCCAAAAATATTTTTGAAAATGAAGTAACAAAAATACAAAAAAATTAGAAAATCATAAAAATAAAAAATATTTCATATTTCTTGTTTGAGTCTTGTGTTAATTTTTAAGTTTGGTGTCAATTGCATGCTTTTAAAATTTTTCTTGCATTTTTTGAAATTCCATGCATTCATAGTGTTCTTCATGATCTTCAAGTTGTTCTTGGTAAGTCTTCTTGTTTGATCTTGATTTTTTCTTGCTTTGTGTTGTTTGTTGTTTTTCATATGCATTTTTTGTTTGTTAGAGTCCGTGCATTAAAGATTTCTAAGTTTGGTGTCTTGCATGTTTTCTTTGCATAAAAAATTTTTCAAAATTATGTTCTTGATGTTCATCATGATCTTTAAAGTGTTCTTGGTGTTCATCTTGACATTCATAGTGTTCTTGCATGCATTATGTGTTTGATCCAAAATTTTTATATTTTGGGTCATTTTTGTGTTTTTCGCTCTCATAATAAAAATTCAAAAATAAAAAAAAAATATCTTTTCCTTATTTCCCTCCAAATTTTCAAAATTTTGGGTTGACTTGGTCAAAAAATTTTAAAATTAGTTATTTCTTACAAGTCAAGTCAAAATTTCAATTTTAAAAATCTTATCTTTTCAAAATCTTTTTCAAAAATTATATCTTTTTCAATTTTTTCTATTTTTCGAAAATTTCAAAAATATTTTTCAAAATATTTTCAAAACCGTTTTCTAATCTTTACATCTAATTTTTGAAAATTCACTAATAATTAATGTGATTGATTCAAAAATTTGAAGTTTGTTACTTTCTTGTTAAGAAAGGTTCAATCTTTAAGTTCTAGAATCTTATCTTGAAGTTTCTTATTAGTTAAGTAAGTAATTTTAAATTTAAAAATTAAATATTTTTATCTTTTATCATATCTTTTTAAAAAATTTTATCTTTTTCAAAATTTGATTTCAAAATATCTTATCTAACTTCTTATCTTTTTTAAATTTGATTTTGATATCTTTTTCAATCAACTAACTAACTTTTTGTTTGTTTCTTATCTTTTTCAAAACTAACTAACTACTTTTACCTCTCTAATTTTTGAAAATATCTCATCTCTTTTTCAAAAATTATTTTTTGCTTTAAATTTTAATTTTAATCTTATCTTATCTCTAATTTTCGAAAATTACTAACCCCTTTTTAAAATTATTTTCGAAATTCTCCATCTCTTTTCTTATTCTATTTAATTATTTATTAACACCTCTCTTCACCTCTCTTTATCTAAAGATCCGAACCCAGTCTATCCCTTGAGTTTGGATTCTTCTTCACTCTTCTCCCCTTCTTCTTCTACTAACATAAAGGAATCTCTATACTGTGACATAGAGGATTCATCTTCTTTTCTTGTTTTCTTCTCTTTCATATGAGCAGGAACAAGGAAAAAGGCACTCTTGTTGACATTGATCCAGAACCTGAAAGGACTCTGAAGAGAAAATTAAGAGAAGCTAAATTACAACAATCTAAAGGTAACCTTTCAGAAATATTGGAACAAGAGAAGGAGATGGCAGCCGAAAATAATAATAATGCAAGGAGAATGCTTGGTGACTTCACAAAGCCAACATCCAAGTTTGATGGAAGAAGCATCTCCATTCCTGCCATTGGAGCCAACAACTTTGAGCTGAAACCTCAACTAGTTTCCTTAATGCAACAAAACTGCAAGTTTTATGGACTTCCATCTAAAGATCCCTACCAGTTTAACTGAGTTCTTGCAGATCTGTGAGACTGTAAAGATGAATGGAGTTGATCCTAAAGTCTACAGACTCATGTTTTTCCCCTTTGCTGTAAGAGACAGAGTTAGAATATGGTTGGATTCACAACCCAAGGATAGCCTGGACTCATGGGATAAGCTGGTCACTGCCTTCTTGGATAAATTCTTCCCTCCTCAAAAGCTAAGCAAGCTGAGAGTGGATGTTCAAACCTTCAAACAAAAAGATGGTGAATCCCTCTATGAAGCTTGGGAAAGATACAAGCAGCTGACCAAAAGATATCCACCTGACATGTTTTCAGAATGGACCATATTAGATATATTCTATTATGGTCTATCTGAATTTTCGAAAATATCATTAGACCATTCTGCAGGTGGATCTATTCACCTAAAGAAAACGCCTGAAGAGGCTCAAGAACTCATTGACATGGTTGCAAACAACCAATTCATGTACACTTCTGAGAAGAATTCCGTGAATAATGGGATACCTCAGAAGAAATGAGTTCTTGAAATTGATGCTCTGAATGCCATATTGGCTCAGAAGAAATTGTTGACTCAACAGGTCAACATGATCTCTCAAAGTCTGAATGGATGGCAACATGCATCCAACAGTACTAAAGAGGCAGCTTCTGAAGAAGCTTATGATCCTGAGAACCCTGCCATGGCAGAGGTTAATTACATGGGTGAACCTTATGGAAACACCTATAATCCATCAGGGAGAAATCATCCAAATTTCTCATGGAAGGATCAACAAAAGCCTCAACAAGGCTTTAACAGTGGTGGACGCACTAGGTTGAGCAATAGCAAGCCATATCCATCATCTTCTCAGCAACAGACAGAGAATTCTGAACAAAACACTTCTAATTTAGCCAATCTAGTCTCTGATCAGTCAAAGGCCACTTTCAGTTTCATGAATGAAACAATATCCTCCATCAGAAATCTGGAGGCACAAGTGGGCCAGCTAAGTAAGAAAGTCATTGAAACTCCTCCCAGTATTCTCCCAAGCAATACAGAAGAGAATCCAAAAGGAGAGTGCAAGGCCATTGATGTGATCAATATGGCCGAATGCACAAGGGAGGAGGAGGACAAAAATCATAGTGAGGAAGACCTCCTGGGACGTCCTTCAAGCAAGAAGGAGTTTCCTATTAAGGATCCAAAAGAATCTGAGGCTCATACAGAGACCATAGAGATTCCATTAAATCTCCTTCTGCCATTCATGAGCTCTGAAGACTATTCTTCCTCTGAAGAAGATGAAGATGTAACTGGAGAGCAAGTTGCTCAATATTTAGGAGCTATCATGAAGCTGAATGCCAAGTTGTTTGTTAATGAGACTTGGGAAAGTGAACCTCCCTTGCTCATTAATGAACTAGATACCTGGATTCAGCAAACTCTACCTCAAAAGAAACAAGATCCTGGCAAGTTCTTAATACCTTGTACCATAGGCACCATGACCTTTGAAAAAGCTCTGTGTGATATTGGGTCAGGGATAAATCTTATGCCACTCTCTGTAATGGAGAAGCTGGGGATCATTGAGGTACAACCTGCCTTGTTCTCATTACAATTGGCAGACAAGTCATTGAGATAAGCTTATGGAATAGTGGAGGACGTGTTAGTAAAGGTTGAAGGCCTTTACATCCCTGCTGATTTCATAATCTTAGACACTAGGAAGGAAGAGGATGAATGCATCATCCTTGGAAGACCTTTCCTAGCCACAGCAGGAGCTGTGATAGATGTCAATAAAGGTGAATTAGTCCTTCAATTGAATGGGGACTACCTTGTGTTTAAAGCACATGGCCATCCCTCTGTGACACAAGAGAGTAAGCATGAAGAGCTTCTCTCAGTTCAGAGTCAAGAAGAGCCCCCACAATCAAACTCTAAGTTTGGTGTTGTGAGGCCACAACCAAACTCTAAGTTTGGTGTTAAGATCCCATATCCAAACTCGAAGTTTGGTGTTGGGACTATACAACATTGACCTGATCACCTTGTGGCTCCATGAGAGCCACTGTCAAGCTATTGACATTAAAGAAGCGCTTGTTGGGAGGCAACCCAGTTTTATTTATCTAATTTTTATTTTATTTTATTTTATTATTATTTTGTGTTTTATTAGGTACATGATTGGTGCACGAAATTGCAATCACACGTTTGCAATTCCACACAACTAACCAGCAAGTGCACTGGGTCGTCCAAGTAATACCTTACGTGAGTAAGGGTCGATCCCACGGAGATTGTCGGCTTGAAGCAAGCTATGGTTATCTTGTAACTCTTAGTCAGGATATCAATAATTATCAGGGTTGATTGTAAAAAGCAAAAGAACATGAAATAAGTACTTGTTTTGCAGTAATGGGGAATAGGTTGAGGTTTTGGAGATGCTCTATCTTCTGAATCTCTGCTTTCCTACTGTCTTCTTCTTCAAGCACGCAAGGCTCCTTCCATGGCAAGCTATATGTAGGGTTTCACTGTTGTCAATGGCTACCTCCCATCCTCTCAGTGAAAATGTTCAACGCGCTCTGTCACAGCACGGCTAATCATCTGTCGATTCTCAATCGGGTTGGAATAAAATCCAGTGATTCTTTTGCGTCTGTCACTAACGCCCAACCCTCAGGAGTTTGAAGCTTGTCACAGTCATTCAATCCTTGAATCCTACTCAGAATACCACAGACAAGGTTTAGACCTTCCGGATTCTCTTGAATGCCACCATCAGTTCTAGCTTATACCACGAAGATTCTAATTAAGGAATCCAAGAGATATCTACTCAATCTAAGGTAGAACGGAGGTGGTTGTCAGGCACACGTTCATAGGTGAGAATGATGATGAGTGTCATGGATCATCACATTCATCAAGTTTAGGAACAAGTGATATCTTAGAATAGAAGCAAGCGTGATTGAATGAAAAACAGTAGTAATTGCATTAATCCATCAAGACACAGCAGAGCTCCTCACCTCCAACCATGGGGTTTAGAGACTCATGCTGTAGAAGATACAATGAGAAACGTGTAAAGTGTCATGAGGTGTAGATACAATGTCAAAAGATCCTATTAATAGTGAACTAGTAACCTAGGGTATACAGAAATGAGTAAATGACGTAAAAATCCACTTCTGGGTCCACTTAGTGTGTGCTTGGGCTGAGCATTGAAGCTTTCATGTTTAGAGACTTTTTCTGGAGTTAAACGCCAGCTTTTATGCCAGTTTGTGCGTTTAACTCCAATTTTTATGCCAGTTTCAGCGTTAAACGCTGGGAATTCTGAAGCTGATTTGCAACGCCGGTTTGGGCCATCAAATCTCGGGCAAAGTATGGACTATTATACATTGCTGGAAAGCCCAGGATGTCTACTTTCCAACTCCGTTTACAGAAAACCCGCTTCGAGTGCAGGGAGGTCAGAATCCAACAGCATCTGCAGTCCTTTTCAGCCTCTGAATCAGATTTTTGCTCAGGACCCTCAATTTCAACCAGAAAATACCTGAAATCACAGAAAAATACACAAACTCATAGTAAAGTCCAGAAAAGTGAATTTTAACTAAAAACTAATAAAAATGTAATAAAAACTAATTAAAACATACTAAAAACATACTGAAAAGAATGCCAAAAAGCGCATAAATTATCCGCTCATCACAACACCAAACTTAAATTGTTGCTTGTCTCCAAGCAACTGAAAATCAAAATAGAATAAAAAAAAAAGAGAATATACTATAGACTCCAAAATATCAAAGAAACTTAGCTCCAATTAGATGAGCGGGACTATTAGCTTTTTGCTTCCGAACAGTTTTGGCATCTCGCTTTATCCTTTGAAGTTCAGAATGATTGGCATCCATAGGAACTCAGAACGCAGATAGTGTTATTGATTCTCCTAGTTAAGTATAATGATTCTTGAACATAGCTATTTTATGAGTCTTGGCTGTGGCCCAAAGCACTCTGTCTTCCAATATTACCACCGGATACATACATGCCACAGACACATACTTGGGTGAACCTTTTCAGATTGTGACTCAGCTTTGCTAGAGTCCCCAATTAGAGGTGTCCAGGGTTCTTAAGCACACTCTTTTTGCCTTGGATCACAACTTTATTTCTCCTTTTTTTTATTTTTTTTCGTTTTTTTTTCAGATTTTTGAATCACTGCTTTTTCTTGCTTCAAGAATCAATTTGATGATTTTTCAGATCCTCAATAACAGTTCTCCTTTTCCCTCATTCTTTCAAGAGCCAACAATTTTAACATTCTTAAATCAACAAATTCAAAAGACATATGCACTGTTCAAGCATTCATTCAGAAAATAAAAAGTATTGTCACCACATCAAACTAATTCAACTAGTTTCAAAGATGAATTCGAAATCCTGTACTTCCTGTTCTTTTGTGATTAAAGCACTTTTCATTTAAGAGAGGTGATGGATTCATAGGACATTCATAGCTTTAAGACATGAACTTTAAATTTTATTAATCATGAATTAAGAACAAGACTCAAAAATAGATATAAGATGAGACTAGTAGGAATAGAAAACAAAAATTTAAATAGGCTCCTAATGATAGAGGTTATCACAGAGTTAGGACTCAACAACCTTGATTTTGAGAAGTGGATGCTCCCTCAAATTGAGAGGAGAACTTTTGGCGTTTCAACTCTTAAAGTTCACGCCCCTACTTCTCTTGTTCCTTCAGCAATTTGCAGAGCATGCAGTTCTGATTCTGCTGTTCTTCCTTAAGTTGCTCCATAGTTTCTTACAACTTGGTGATAGATGCTTCTAGGCTGGCCCAGTAGTCAATTTCAGAAAATTCAGGGAGGAACTCCTGTGCCCTCTTTTTGATAGAGTTGTCTTGCATTTGTCCTTCCATTGACTTTTTGGTGATTGGATGTTCAATTGGGATGAATTCATCTACTCCCATCTTCACCCCAGCCTCTTTGCAGAGCAAGGAGATCAAGCTTGGGTACGCCAGTTTGGCTTCAGTGGAATTCTTGTTTGCAATTGTGTAGATCTCACAAGCAATCAGATGATGAACCTCCACTTCTTTTCCCAACATAATGCAATGAATCATCACTGCTCTCTTGATAGTGACCTCAGAACGGTTGCTAGTGGGCAATATGGAACGCCCAATAAAGTCTAGCCAACCTCTTGCAATTGGTTTGAGGTCTCCCCTCTTGAGTTGGTTTGGGACACCTTTTGAATTGGTTATCCACTTAGTTCCAGAGAGGCATATGTCCTCTAGAACTTGATCCAACCCTTTATCTGCTCTCACCATCCTCCTATTAAAGGATTCAGGATCATCTTGCAGTTGAGGCAATTTGAAGACCTCTCTTATTTTGTCCAGATGGAAGTAAATAATTCTCCCTCTGACCATGGTTCTGTAGGTATGAAAAGCAGTTCCAGTCATTCTCTGCTTATCTGTCAGCCACAGATTTGAGTAGAATTCCTGAACCATGTTCCTTCCAACCTTTGTCTCAGGGTTGGTTAGAACTTCCCATCCTCTGTTTCGAATTTGCTCTTGGATCTCTGGATATTCATCTTCTTTCAGATTGAATTTGACTTCTGGGATCACTGACCTCAGACCCATTATTTTGTGGTAATGGTCTGCATGTTCTTTGGTTAAGAACTTCTCTTGACTCCAGACATCCTTTGGATTATTCTCTTTCTTGCCTCTTGAATTGGTTTGTTTTCCGCTAGGAGCCATGATCTTGGTAAATCTTGGCCTAGTGATCATGGAAAGCACACCAAACTTAGAGGTTTGCTTGTCCTCAAGCAAAAGAAGCCAAAGTGGGGAGAGAGGAGGAGAGCAAATTCGAATGGTGTAGGGAAAGAGGGTGGCCGAACGTGTTTAAATAGGAGAGGAGGAGAGATTTTCGAAAATTTGAGGGAGATTTGAGAAGATATGGAAAAAAAAATTGAGGAGATAATGGAGTTTTTGAAAGAGCCTAGGAAAGGATTTGAAATAGATTTGAAGAAGATTTTAATTTTTGAAATTGGAAGGTGAATGATGAAAGTTTGTAATGTGTGTATGCAGAAAAATATGGATCAAAACAAGAAAGTTTGAAAAAATTTGAAGTGGGAACCAAAATCTCCTCCCCCTGCCTTTCTGGCGTTAAACGCCCATTTGTTGGCCAATTTGGGCGTTTAACGCCCAGCCAGGTACCCTGGCTGGCGTTAAACGCCAGAAATCCCTTTATCACTAGGCGTTTTACTAAACGCCCAGGATGCTGCACACCTGGCGTTAAACCCCCAGAATGGTGCCCATTCTGGCGTTTAACGCCCAAAGTACCCCTTACTGGCATTTTTTCGCCAGTAAGCTCTTTTTCTCTGCTTTTTGCACTGAATCCTTCTGTAACTCTGTGAATTCCTTCAATTTTGATAATTGCCCTTTTAGAATATGTATAAAACCTTTATTAAGCAGAACAGATACCCTGCCAATCACTGGGTTGCCTTCCAGCAAGCGCTTCTTTATTGTCTTTAGCTGGACCTTCACTGAGAATCACTCAAGTCTCAGTTTTGAGCACTCTTGCTCAAAATTGCTTTCAAGATAATGCTTGATCCTCTGTCCATTAACAATGAACTTCTTGTCAGAATCAGTATCCTGAAGCTCAACATATCCATATGGTGATACTCCTGTAATCACATACGGACCCCTCCAGTGGGATTTAAGTTTTCCTGGGAACAATCTGAGCCTAGAGTTGAAGAGCAGGACTTTTTGTCCTGGCTCAAAGACTCTGGATGACAACTTCTTGTCATGCCACTTCTTTGCCTTTTCCTTATAAATTTTTGCATTTTCAAAGGCACTGAGTCTGAACTCCTCTAGCTCATTTAGCTGGAGCAATCTTTTTTCACCAGCTAACTTAGCATCCATGTTTAGGAATCTGGTTGCCCAGTAGGCTTTATGTTCCAGTTCCACGGGCAGATGACAGGCCTTCCCATACACCAGTTGGTATGGAGAGGTTCCTATAGGAGTCCTGAATGCTGTTCTGTATGCCCACAGAGCATCATCCAAGCTCTTTGCCCAATCCTTTCTATGGGCAACAACAGTCCGTTCCAGGATTCTTTTGATCTCTCTGTTAGAGACCTCAGCTTGCCCATTTGTGTGTGGGTGATACGGAGTTGCTACTTTATGGCTAATTCCATATCTAACCATAGCAGAGTACAGTTGTTTATTGCAGAAATGAGTGCCCCCATCACTGATTAGTACTCTGGGAACACCAAACCTGCTGAAGATGTGTTTCTGGAGGAATTTCAGCACGGTCTTGGTATCATTATTGGGTGTGGCAATTGCTTCCACCCATTTAGATACATAGTCTACTGCCACTAGAATATAAGTGTTTGAGTATGATGGTAGGAAGGGGCCCATGAAGTCAATTCCCCATACATCAAATAATTCAATCTCTAAGATCCCTTGCTGAGGCATGGCATAACCATGTGGCAAGTTACAAGCTCTTTGGCAACTGTCACAGTTACGCACAAATTCTCGGGCATCTCTATAGAGAGTAGGCCAGTAGAATCCGCATTGGAGGACCTTGGTTGCTGTTCGCTCACCTCCAAAGTGTCTTCCATATTGTGATCCATGGCAATGCCACAGGATTCTTTGTGCTTCCTCTTTGGGTACACATCTGCGGATTATTCCGTCTGCACATCGCTTAAAGAGGTATGGCTCATCCCACAGGTAGTACTTGGCATCTGGAATCAATTTCTTTCTTTGCACCCTGCTGTACTCCTGGGGTATGAACCTCACAGCTTTGTAATTTACAATATCTGTAAACCATGGAGCTTCCTGAATGGCAAAAAGTTGCTCATCTGAAAAGGTCTCAGAGATCTCAGTAGGAGGGAGGGACGCCCCAACTACTGGTTCTATTCGGGACAGATGATCAGCTACTTAGTTCTCTGTCCCTTTTCTATCTCTTATTTCTATGTCAAACTCTTGCAGAAGCAACACCCATCTTATGAGCCTGGGTTTTGAATCCTGCTTTGTGAGTAAGTAATTAAGAGCAGCATGGTCAGTGTACACAATCACCTTTGATCCCACTAGATAGGATCTAAACTTGTCAATGGCATAGACCACTGCAAGTAACTCTTTTTCTGTGGTTGTGTAATTCTTCTATGCATCATTTAGAACACGGCTGGCATAATAAATGACGTGCAGAAGCTTGTTATGCCTCTGTCCCAACACTGCACCAATGGCATGGTCACTGGCATCACACATTAGTTCGAATGGCAATGTCCAATCTGGTGCTGAAATGACTGGTGCTGTGACCATTTTGGTTTTCAGGGTCTCAAATGCCTGCAGACATTGTGTGTCAAACACAAATGGTGTGTCAGCAGCTAGCAGGTTGCTTAAAGGTTTTGCAATTTTCAAAAAATCCTTTATAAACCTTCTGTAGAATCCTGCATGCCCCAGAAAGCTTCTGATTGCCTTAACATTGGCAGGTGGTGGCAATTTTTCAATTACCTCTACCTTTGCTTTATCCACCTCTATTCCCTTGCTTGAAATTTTGTGCCCAAGGACAATTCCTTCAGTCACCATAAAGTGACATTTCTCCCAGTTTAAAACCAAGTTAGTCTCTTGGCACCTTTTCAGGACAAGTGCTAGGTGATTAAGACAGGAGCTGAATGAGTCTCCATATACTGAGAAGTCATCCATGAAGACTTCCAGGAATTTCTCCACCATATCAGAGAAGATGGATAACATGCATCTCTGAAAAGTTGCAGGAGCATTACACAGACCAAAAGGCATTCTCCTGTAGGCAAACATGCCAGAAGGGCAAGTGAATGCTGTTTTCTCTTGGTCCTGAGGATCTACTGTAATTTGGTTGTAGCCTGAATAGCCATCCAAAAAGCAGTAATAATCATGACCAGCTAGTCTTTCTAGTATTTGGTCTATGAATGGTAAAGGAAAATGATCCTTTCTGGTGGCTGTATTGAGCCTTCTGTAGTCAATACACATACGCCACCCTGTGACTGTTCTTGTAGGAACCAGTTCATTTTTTTCATTATGAACTACTGTCATGCCTCCCTTCTTGGGGACAACTTAGACAGGGCTCACCCAGGGGCTATCAGAAATAGGATAAATAATCCCAGCCTCTAGTAATTTAGTGACCTCTTTCTGCACCACCTCCTTCATGGATGGATTTAGCCGCCTTTGTGGTTGGACCACTGGTTTGGCATTATCCTCCAATAGGATCTTGTGCATGCATCTTGCTGGGCTAATGCCCTTAAGATCACCTATGGACCACCCAAGAGCTGTCTTGTGTGTCCTTAGCACTTGAATCAGTGCTTCCTCTTCCTGTGGATTTAAAGCAGAGCTTATAATCACTGGAAACGTGTCACCCTTTCCCAGAAATGCATACTTCAGGGATGGTGGTAGTGGTTTGAGTTCAGGTTTGGGAGGCTTATCCTCCTCCTGGGGAATTTTCAAAAATTCTTTTGTTTCCTCTGGTTCTTCCTGATCAGGCTGAGCATCCTTGAAGATGTTCTCAAGCTCTGATTATAGACTTTCAGTCATATTGATCTCTTCCACCAAAGAGTCAACAATGTCAGCGCCCATGCAGTCATTTGGTGTGTCTGGATGCTGCATAGCTTTTACAGCATTCAACTTGAACTCATCCTCATTAACTCTCAGGGTTACTTCCCCTTTTTGTACATCAATGAGAGTTCGTCCAGTTGCTAGGAAAGGCCTTCCTAGAATGAGAGTTGCACTCTTGTGCTCCTCCATTTCCAGCACTACAAAGTCAGTTGGAAAGGCGAATGGCCCAACCTTGACAATCATGTCCTCAATTATGCCTGATGGATATTTAGTGGAGCCATCAGCAAGTTGGAGGCATATCCGGGTTGGTTTGACTTCTTCAGTCAACCCAAGCCTTCTGATAGTGGATGCAGGTATTAGATTGATACTTGCTCCAAGGTCACACAGGGCTGTCTTGATGCAAGCACCTTCTAATGTGCATGGTATCATAAAGCTTCCTGGATCTTGAAGCTTTTCTGGTAAGCTTTTCAGAATGACTGCACTGCATTCTTCAGTGAGAAACACTTTTTCAGTTTCTCTCCAATCCTTCTTATGGCTTAAGATCTCTTTCATGAACTTAGCATAAAGAAGGTATTTGCTCAAGTGCCTCTGCAAACGGAATCTTTATTTCAAGAGTCCTTAGATAGTCTGCAAAGCGGGCAAATTGCTTATCCTGTTCCGCTTGGCGGAGTTTCTAAGGATAAGGCATCTTGACTTTATATTCTACAACCTTAGTTGCTGCAGGTTTATTCCTTACAGAAGTGGTTGGAGAAGCCTTTTTAGAGGGGTTATTATCAGCACTCTCAGGTGTCTGATCCTCCATTGGCATTTGAACGCCAGGATTGGGTGAGGAATGGGCATTTAACGCCAAGTTTTCCCCCTTTTCTGGCGTTTGAACGCCAGAACTGGGCAGGGAATGGGCGTTTAACGCCAGCTTTCCCCCCCCCCCCTTTCTGGCGTTTCAACGCCAAGAGTATTCCTCTCTGGGCTCTTACTGTCCTCAGAGGGATTTTGGACAGTGGTTTGGTTATCCTCTGTCAATTGTTCCTTTGTTGGCTTTTTGCTACTTTGAGCAGTGTTATTCAATGTCTTCCCACTCTTCAGTTGAACTGCTTGGCATTCTTCTGTTATCTGTTTAGATAACTGTGTTTTGCCTGATTCAACTGTGATTCTATGTTCTTGTTAGCAATTTTAGTTTCTTGGAGCATCTCTTTAAATTCTGCTAACTGTTTTGTCATTAGGTGTAATTGTTGATTAAGCTCAACCATCTGTTCTTGAGGATTAGGGTCAGTGGCTACTGTCATAACTTCTTCTTTTATAGAGGACTCATTGTTAGAGTACAAATGTTGATTTCTAGCAACAGTATCTATAAGCTCTTGAGCCTCCTCAATCGTCTTCCTCATATGTATAGATCCACCAGCTGACTGGTCTAGAGACATCTGAGCATTTTCTGTAAGCCCATAGTAGAAGATGTCTAACTATACCCACTCTGAAAACATTTCAGAGGGGCATTTTCTTAGCATACCTCTATACCTCTCCCAAGCATTGTAAAGGGATTCATTATCCTCTTGTTTAAAGCCTTGGATGTCCAGCCTTAGCTGTGTCATCCTTTTTGGAGGGTAAAATTGATTCAGGAATTTGTCTGATAACTGTTTCCATGTCTTTATGCTTGCTGTAGGTTGGTTATTTAACCACCTCTTAGCTTGATCTTTTACAGCAAATGGAAACAGTAATAATCTGTAGACATCCTGATCCACCTCTTTATCATGTACTGTGTCAGCAAGTTATAAGAATTGTGCCAGAAACTCAGTAGGTTCTTCCTGTGGAAGACCGGAATACTGGCAATTTTGCTGCACCATGATAATGAGTTGAGGGTTTAGCTCAAAGCTGCTTGCTTTGATGGGAGGTATACAGATGCTACTCCCATATGCAGCTGTAATGGCGTTAGCATATGACCCCAGAGTCCTTTTGGACTGTTCATTCCCATTTATGTCCATGATGGAGAAAAGGGAATTGATGTGAATAGTAATCAAGATATATATGTATATATATATATTTTTTTGAAAAGAGGAAAGATAAAAACAACAAAGAGACACCAAACTTAAAATTTTTCAGAAAATCAAACATAAATTTTCGAAAACCTAAAGAAAAACACAAAGAAGACACCAAACTTAGAATTTTTAAAGATCAAAAAGGGACTAAGAACAAGTAATTTCGAAAATTTAAAAGAAAAACAAAAGTATGCAATTGACACCAAACTTAAAATATGAAACTAGACTCAAATAAAAGACTCTAAATCAACAAAAATAAAACAGTCCTAATCTAAGCAACAAGATAAGCCGTCAGTTGTCCAAACTCAAACAATCCCCGGAAACGGCGCCAAAAACTTGGTGCACGAAATTGCAATCACACTTTTGCAATTACGCACAACTAACCAGCAAGTGCACTGGGTCGTCCAAGTAATACCTTACGTGAGTAAAGGTCGATCCCACGGAGATTGTCGGCTTGAAGCAAGCTATGGTTATCTTGTAACTCTTAGACAGGATATCAATAATTATCAGGGTTGATTGTAAAAAGCAAAAGAACATGAAATAAGTACTTGTTTTGCAGTAATGGGGAACAGGTTGAGGTTTTGGAGATGCTCTATCTTCTGAATCTCTACTTTCCTACTGTCTTCTTCTTCAAGCACGCAAGGCTCCTTCCATGGCAAGTGGTGGACGAAATTGTGATCAACTCTCTTTAAGTTGTTTGTCTTTGTATGAAATCATTATTATGGCACTGGTTGAATTCACAACTCCGTTCAACTAACCAGCAAGTGTACTGGGTCGTCCAAGTAATAAACCTTACGTGAGTAAGGGTCGATCCCACAGAGATTGTTGGTATGAAGCAAGCTATGGTCACCTTCTAAATTTCAGTTAGGCAGATTAAATGGTTTATGGGTTTCGAAAATAAAGATAAAAGAATAGATTAAATAAAAGGATAGAAGACTTATGTAGATTCATTGGTGAGAATTTCAGATAAGCGCATGGAGATGCTGTATGGCTCAAGGACGCCTGCTCTCCTACTGCTTCTATTCAATCCTTCTTACTCCTTTCCATGGCAAGCTTTGTATAGGGGTTCACCATCAGATGTGGCTACTTTCTTTCCTCTCGGGAAAATGATCCTATGCGGTTGTCAGTCGCACGGCTAATCGTCTGGAGGCATCACCCATGGTTGATGGCTACATCCCATCCTCGCAGTGAAAACTAATGCTCACGCACTCTGTCACAGTACGGCTAATCACTGGTTGGTTCCCGCTCCTACTGGAATAAAATCCCTTGATTCTTTTGCGTCTGTCACTAACGCCCAGCAGGTTACAAGTTTGAAGCACGTCACAGTCATTCATTACCGGAATCCTACTCGGAATACCACAGACAAGGTTAGACTTTCCGGATTCCCATAAATGCCGCCATCTATCTAGCTTATACCACAGTACGGCTAACTTGTTGCATGTAGAACGGAAGTGGTTGTCAATCACGCGCGTTCATAAGTGAGAATGATAATGAGGGTTACTTATCATCCCATTCATCATGTTCTTGGGTACGAATGAATATCTTGGAATAAGAATAAGAGAGATTTGAATAAAAGAAAATAGAACTTCATTAATACTTGAGGTACAGCAGAGCTCCACACCCTTAATCTATGGTGTGCAGAAACTCCACCGTTGAAAATACATAAGTATAAGAGGTTCAGGCATGGCCGAATGGCCAGCCTTCTCCATGATCAAGTGACCGAATGATTAAAGACTTAGAGTGGTCAAAAGATGTCTAATACAATAGATAAATGTCCTATCACTACAAGAAAAATACCCATTCAGCCACACTTTTTTTAGGCTACATTTGAAAAGCGTAGCCTATTCATAGAATAGGCTACGCTTTTTCCCGTGTTGCCTTTTTATAAGAGAAAAGAATACACAAATGCGGCATCATTTAAAAAGCGTAGCCTTAGGTATTTTAGAAATCACTTATAAAGCGTAGCCGTTGGTTGATATCTATAGGTTCACTTTTCGTATCAAAGGAGACGCTTTTAAAGGGTAGCCTATTTGTTAAGTTTTGGGTGCATTTTAAAAGTGATGCCTAATGTATCTAGAGCAAAAAACTTAACACTTAGTAAATTTTTTCATTTTTTTCTTGAAAGCAAACTGATGAGTTACTAGTTACTAGCTCGTACATTTTTTATGTTTCAGTAATATTTAATATACTTTGTAAGACATCACGTGGTCAATTATCTTGTCTCTAAATTTAGTCTAATTTATAAAACTTATTTTTTAAATTAAATATTTAATATTTAAAATTCATTTTTTAATAATTTTAAATTAAATATTAATTTTTTATTTTTAATAAATTAAGCACTAAATTTTAGGAATAGGCTACGCTTTTCTCCGTATTTCTTTTTTGTAGGAGAATAAAAAACACATTTGTAGCATCACTTGAAAAGTGTAGCCTTAAGTATTATAAATATTACTTATAAAACGTAGCCTTATCTTAAAAGTTATGGGTTCACTTTTTATACCAAAAAATACACTTTTAAAGAGTAACCTATTTATCAAATTTCAAGAACGCTTTAAAAATGTTGCTTAATGTATTTCAAATCAAATATCCGACACTTAGTAAAATTTTTTTCAATATTCAGCAAATGATACACATACAAACACTTAGCCAAATAAAATGAAAACATAAAACCCCACCTTAGTTTTTCCCTTCTTCGCGCCACCCCCAAATCAGAGAAGACTCTGCGCCATCACCACTCATTGTAACATCCCTAATTTCTAACCCTAAATTCCAAAATCCCCAAATTAGCTCAGAAAATCCTAATTTCCCAGTTTCTGACCCTAACATCTGCAACCTCACCCTCCTTCAACGTACAAACAAAAGCAGCACTGTAGAGAGAAGAGGGATCGGGAGAAGAAGAGAAGAGAGGAAAGGCCTGCCCAGCCGTCACCACCGCAGTGCCGCTGCAACTATTGCCACCTTCAGAGCTGCGGAAAGTCGTCCTCCCTGCCGTCGAATGCCGCCGTCGTGTCGCACATGAGAGAGAGAGAGAGAGAGGAGCTACCCACGATAGCTGCCGTCGAAGCCAGGCTCGTCGCCGTCACCACCCACGAAGCTGCGAGGAGCCGCTGTCGTGCTCGTGTCGCTGTGCGCCGTCAAGCTTCCCTCACCCTGAGCTGTCGATCTGTTGCCACCGCTACAAGGGCTTGTCGCTGGAGCCACGACTGTCAATGAGCTTCCGTCGCCACTGCCGTTCAAGCCGCTGCTGCCGTCGATTTGGAGTTGCTGCGATTGGAGCCACTAGTGGGGGTGAGTTGCTACTTCCCTGTTGCCGTCCTAATCATATTCAGCGTCCACTGCCCTGAGCTATTTCTGCCCTTGAGTTCGTTGAGTTCGGATTCCTTGTGCTACTGTAACTGTCATTACTGCTGTGGGAACCAACGTTTCTGTTTGGCTGCTGTTGAAGGTCTTCCACCATCACTGGAGCTGCCCAGAATCATCGTGGAAGCTGCCAAGATATATGGTTGATTTCTAATTATGCCAAGACATCATCACTAATTAAGTTTCATGTTGATTTTTTATTTTATTTTATGTCCTGACTGCATTATAACTTGTGAATCCCATTTCCTTTTTGATATTCAATGTTTTGACAAACTGCCATGGTTTATAATCTATTGATACTTGCCTTTTTCATGCTTAATCAGTCTGATTTAGAGATATTTTGGAGCTAACTAAGGCTTTTAACATGAAAGAGACTGAGGCAAAGGCATATATATATTTAAAATCCAGACTGAGGCAAAGGCAAAGGCTTTATGATTTTGCACTTACAGACTATGTTTGTTCAAGCTTAGTAGTAAGTCCTGTATGGCTGTATAATCTTTCTTTCACGTGTTAATATTTCTTTCAGAATGTTGGCACAAAAAATGTAAAATGGTTGTCATATTGATATTGTATTTGTACTGATATTCCCATTTCTCGGGTATTCCTAGAATAGTAATTCTTTTTTAATTTTTAGTGAAAAAAGTAATTTAACCTCTCTGAACTTTAAGCTCACATGCACTTTACACCCAAAATCAATTTACTTTTTGTAACATTTTGATTTAGTGCCTATTTATTAACTCACTGCCTCCCCTTATTTGTCAGTTATCTGTTTTGAAGCATGAAAACGAAGCATTATCAAATGCAGAAAAGCGAGCATCTGATGAGGTTCATAGTTTATCTGAAAGGGTGCAGCGCCTGCAGGTACTGCTCATTTCTTATTTGTGTTTCTTTGATATGGCCTAGGAACAAATGAGTCCCGTAATGAGGTTTGGGTGAGATTGTGGGGTTATGGTAAGGATAAGAGGATGAAAGCATTTTGTAGATTGAACCCTTTTGATCTTCTGTGTTTTTTCCAGTTCTAACTGACTAAACAAGTAAGAGACTACTTGCTATATTATGCATATTCAAGATGATGCTTATCTTAGCTTGCTATATTATGTTTATTCAAGATGATGCTTATCTTATGCTTCTGTTGCAGGCTAGCCTAGGTACCATACAGAGTGCTAAGGAAGTTTGAGAGGTGTGTTATTGCTATTATTATTATGTACAACTCACTTCGATTTTGCTTTCATAATTTTCTTATGGAAGTTTTATTAGTTCATAGATTACACAATTGAATTCTGAATCTAACTTGAATCCATATCTACAATTACCATTTCATGATCCTCACTGCTGGTTGTAAATGGTGCACAAAGGATGTACATAAAGCTTGCTGCAAAAGCTGTATATGAATTTGCTTTTGGCCATGAAATCCAAGGGTTGTGTTCGATTTTTATCTCACCTCCCCACCACCCGAAAATTAACTGAGTTCATTTTCCTTTAAAGAGCCTTCATGAGAACAGATTATTAGAAAATTATGCATTGCTCTTATGACTCTTATTTTTCTTTACTCTGATCTGATCATGATGGCTGCATGCATTGTTTTGTTCCTTTTTTAGAACTGCTCATTTGCATAGTTATTAGTTCTTTTTTGCCATGGCCTTATGCTTATACACTCAATATTTCATAACTTAGCTTGTTTATCTAATATCCTTATACCACATTTGTGAATTAGTTGTTTATGTTGTGTGGATGCTTAAATAAGCAATAGTTTTAAACTTGGACTACTATTGAGTAATTCAGATGCATCAGCTATAGTTAAAAGTTTGGTGGATTAAGTTTAGAATTTTAATATGCTTAAAATTTTATGGTTGTAGATCATGGGAAGGTCAGGTCAGAATTTGGATTGGATACTAAATGAAATTTGATTTCCAGCAATGTCCTTCCATCTTGATTTCATGAAGTTGAATGAATCCATTTTCTAAATTTATAGCTCTGTGCCTTTCTTCTACTCATAAGCACTAAAATAATTTTTTTTGTATTCTTTTAGGAACAAGTAAAGCTGAAAAATTCTTGAGAGCCAATTGAATTTCTCTTTTCAAAGTACCAGAAGAAACAGCAGAGCTACTTGAGAAATCTGACCTGTATTTCTTTAGCCCTGAGCATCCTCCATTGACCGAACCAGCTCAGAAAGCCCTTGACTGGGCCGGATGAGAAATTGAAGTCAGGTATTATGGTTTCTGCCTTTCAGTTCCATGCCAAAATTTGTTCAATAAATGAGTTAGACTCATTGTCAGTTCAGATTTTCCATTTCGTGTTGTACTACTTTGCAAGTTACTGTTGCACGAAATTAAAATGAACTGAAAGGAAACTTTGAGTTGTCTTGTGCCCCATCTGAAAATGATTTTAATCTGTGTATGACTGTGGTAATATTACATGTCAGAAACATATAGGATTTTAATCTCTTTATGTACTTCTTTGAAACTTACTTGGTGGAAAAGACAGATTGCAATATTAACCGCTTGACATTGCTGCTCTTTTACTCAGCCTTATGTACAAGAATCTGATAACAACTTTGAATGGACCAGTGTTAAAGAAAACTGCTCTGAAATATATGGTGATCATGGAAAAAGAAAAATTTTTCTACTGCCTTTTCACTTTCATACTAACTACTTTTGTTGAATTTGATCTTTCCAGGATTTTGGGAACTCCAACTGAGGAGCAATGGCCGGGAGTTACTTTGCTTCGTGATTGGCATACCTACCCAAAGTGGGAACCTCAGAACTTGGCGAGGACTGTGCCAACTTTGGGACCTGATGGAGTAGACCTTCTCACGGTTAGTGTTCCTCTATAAAAGCATTATTCTAATGAGTTCCTAAGAATAGGATCCTCTAAAGTGAGGACAGATAACTGTAAAGCAACAATGTTAGGGCCTAAACACAATGAAGTTATTGATGCAAGGGTGCAAGATGATTAGTTTCTCACTTTACATTCTAATAGCGGTAGAAACTCGCAGTTCTAATATTAGTTCAAAGGTTGAACTGGTCTGGACTGGACTTGAATAGAATTTGTTAAACAGTGCTCTACATAGTAATATATCTAAAGTTTTTTAAGTTATCTGAAGTAGCTCACAAGGTGTTGCTTGGGAAGTATTATCTATTGTAGCATTTGAAATAACTAGAATTCATGTTACCTTCAATTTGGCTATAATAATATGTTTACTTATCTTCTGTACAAACTTAGGACTGACTATACTAGATATTTTGTCGTGCAGAAAATGCTCTAGTATAATCCTGTTGAGAGAATCTCTGCCAAGGCAGCACTTGATCATCCTTACTTTGACAGTCTTGACAAGTCTCAGTTTTAACAGCAGATACTGTCCAATGCTTTTGTGCAGATGTTGTATGTGAATGATAGTGATATATGGAAGTAAATGAAAGTTCACTCCTGGCGTGGAATTTAAGCATATGTGAGATTGATGTTGTTTGGTGTTAAGTAATAGTTTGTCATCATCATCTTGGTGATATGATCAGCTAAGTAGAAACTCTACTGAACCTTTATCACTCTGTATTACTCATGTAGGCTGTGCATGATCACCATTGTCCTTGTGTACTTGAAAAAATGTCCTTGTGAGATGTATGAATTTTTACAATTAATTTCATTCTAGTATTTTTGGATCATTATTATAAATATATTTTGGTTAGAGATAATTTTTATTATTTAAAAAAATTATTTAGTATAATTATGTATTTATTTTTATTTTATAATATTCAACTTATTTAAATAAAAATGCAGAATTATTATACATGTAATCATATTAACTATCATATTAACTATTATGTTATATATATATATATATATATATATATATATATATATATATATATATATAGAGAGAGAGAGAGAGAGAGAGAGAGAGAAAATGAGACTTAAGGCTACATTTATATACAGTAGCTATAGTATACAAAAAAAGAGACCTAAGGCTACACTTATATACAGTAGCTATAGTATATAAAAAAAAAAACAAGGGACCTAAGGCTACACTTAAAAAATATAGCCATGGTATACAATGTGGCTACGCTTTACAAGTGATGCAGTAGTGTTGAAAAGCGTAGCCTATTCTGGCAAAAATGGAAGCTGAAAAGCGTAGCCTTTGGTCCTGGACAGCATCACTTGAAAAGCGTAGCCTATTCCCAAACGCCAAAAGCGTAGCCCTTGGTGCAGAAAAGCGTAGCCTTTGAGAATAGGCAACGGCCGAATAGGAATCACTTCAGAAAGCGTAGCCGTAGCCCAGAAAGCGTAGCCGTAGCCTAAGGCATCATTTTTTTTCACTTTTGGCTACACTTTTCAAATGTACTTGAATGGGTATTTTTCTTGTAGTGTATATATACTAGACTAGCTTCTAGGGTTTACATGAGTAAGTAATTGATGCATAAATCCACTTCCGGGGCCCACTTGGTGTATGCTTGGGCTGAGCTTGATTAATCCACGAGCTGAGGCATTTCCTGGAGTTGAACTCCGAGTTATGACGTGTTTTGGGCGTTCAACTCCGGATCATGACGTTTTTCTGGCGTTTAACTCTAGACAGCAGCGTGTACTTGGCGTTCAACGCCAAGTTACGTCGTCAATCTTCGAATAAAGTATAGACTATTATATATTGCTGGAAAGCCCTGGATGTCTACTTTCCAACGCCGTTGAGAGCGCGCCAATTGGAGTTCTGTAGCTCCAGAAAATCTATTTCGAGTGCAGGGAGGTCAGATTCCAACAGCATCAGCAGTCCTTTTGTCAGCCTTCTTCAGAGTTTTGCTCAGATCCCTCAATTTCAGTCAGAATTTACCTGAAATCACAGAAAAATACACAAACTCATAGTAAAGTCCAGAAATGTGAATTTAACATAAAAACTAGTGAAAACATCCCTAAAAGTAGCTTAAACTTACTAAAAACTGTATAAAAACAATGCCAAAAAGCGTATAAATTATCCGCTCATCACAACACCAAACTTAAATTGTTGCTTGTCCCCAAGCAACTGAAAATCAAATAGGATAAAAAGAAGAGAATATACTATAAATTCCAGAATATCAGTGAATATTAATTTAATTAGATGAGCGGGACTTGTAGCATTTTGCTTCTTAACGGTTTTGGCATCTCACTTTTTCCTTTGTAGTTTAGAGTGATTGGCTTCTCTAGGAACTTAGAATTTCGGATAGTGTTATTGACTCTCCTAGTTAAGCATGTTGATTCTTGAACACAGCTACTTATGAGTCTTGGCTGTGGCCCTAAGCACTTTGTCTTCCAGTATTACCACCGGATACACAAATGCCACAGACACATAACTGGGTGAACCTTTTCAGATTGTGATTCAGCTTTGCTAAAGTCCCCAGTTAGTGGTGTCCAGAGCTCTTAAGCACACTCTTTTGGATCACGACTTTAACCACTCAGTCTCAAGCTTTTCACTTGGACCTTCATGACACAAGCACATGGTTAGGGACAGCTTGATTTAGCCGCTTAGGCCTGGATTTAACTTCCTTGGGCCCTCCTATCCATTGATGCTCAAAGCCTTGGATCTTTGCTACCCTTGCCTTTTGGTTTTAAGGGCTATTGGCTTTTTCTGCTTGCTTTTTCTTTCTAATTTTTTCGCCACTTTTTTTTTCACTGCTTTTTCTTGCTTCAAGAATCAATTCATGAATTTTTCAGTTCATCAATAACATTTCTCTTTGTTCATCATTCTTTCAAGAGCCAACAATTTTAACACTCATAAACAACAAGATCAAAAATATGCACTGTTCAAGCATTCATTCAGAAAACAAAAATTATTGCCACCACATCAATATAATTAAATTAAATTCAATAATAATTTCGAAATTTATGTACTTCTTGTTCTTTTGAATTAAAACATTTTTCATTTAAGAGAGGTGAAGGACTAATGGATTTTATTCATAGCTTTAAGGCATGGTTACATACTAATGATCATGAAATAAAGACACAAAACATAGATAAACATAATACTAAAAACCGAAAAATAGAAAGAAAATAAAGAACAAGGAATGAATCCACCTTTTAGTGGCGTCTTCTTCTTGAAGGACCAACAATGTTCTTAAGCTCTTCTATGTCCCTTCCTTGCCTTTGTTGCTCCTCCCTCATTGCTCTTTGATCTTCTCTTATTTCTTGGAGAATGATGGAGTGTTCATGGTGTTCCACCCTTAATTGTTCAACATTATGACTCAAATCTTCTAAAGAGGTATTGAGTTGCTCCCAATAGTTGTTGGGAGGAAAGTGCATTCCTTGAGGCATTTGTTGATGATGAACTTCCTCATGTTCTTCTTGAGGGCCGTGAGGAACTTCTCTTGTTTGCTCCATCCTTTTCTTGGTGATGGGCTTGTCTTCTTCAATGGAGACATCTCCATCTATGATAACTCCAGCTGAGTAACATAGATGACATATAAGGTGGGGGAAGGCTAGCCGTGCCATGTGTGAAGGCTTGTCAGCTGTTTTGTAGAGTTCATTGGAGATGACTTCATGAACGTCCACTTCCTCTCCAATCATGATGCTATGAATCATGATGGCCCGATCCACAGTAACTTCAGATCGGTTGCTTGTAGGAATGATGGATCTTTGGATGAACTCCAACCATCCTCTAGCTACAGGCTTGAGGTCCAGTCTTCTTAGTTGGACTGGTTTGCCTTTGGAGTCTATTCTCCATTGGGCGCCTGCCACACATATGTCCACAAGGACTTGGTCCAACCTTTGATTAAAGTTGACCCTTCTTGTGTAGGGGCGTTCATCACCTTGCATCATGGGTAAGTGAAACGCCAACCTCACATTTTCCGGACTAAAATCCAAGTATTTCCCCCGAACCATTGTGAGATAGTTCTTTGGATTCGGGTTCATACTTTGATCATGGTTCCTAGTGATCCATGCATTGGCATAGAACTCTTGAACCATCAATATTCTGACTTGTTGCATAGGGTTGGTTATGACTTCCCAACCTCTTCTTTGAATTTCATGTCGGATTTCCGGATACTCGTTCTTTTTTAGCTTGAAAGGGACCTCGGAGATCACCTTCTTCTTTGCCACAACATCATAGAAGTGGTCTTGATGGCTATTGGAGATGAATCTCTCCTTCTCCCATGACTCGGAGGTGGAGGCTTTTGCCTTCCCTTTCCCTTTTCTTGAGAATACTCCGGTCTTAGGTGCCATTGATGGTGATGAAAAATAAAAAGCTTAGGCTTTTTATCACACCAAACTTAAAATTTGCTCGCCCTCGAGCAAGAAAGAAAAGAAAAGTAGAAGAAGAAGAAGAGAATTTGGTAGAGGAGGAGAGAGGTGGGTTCGGCTATATGGGAGAAGAAGGGGTTTGTGTTGTGTGAAGATGAAGAAGAAAGGAAAGGTATTTATAGGGAGAGGGGGGGTGGTAGTTCGGCCATTTTGGGTGGGAAAGGGTGGGAAATTGAATTTGAATGTTATGGAGGTAGGTGGGGTTTATGGGGAAGAGGAGGTTGATGTGAATGGTGCATTGGGTAATTGGGAAGATGAATTGAGTTGATTGGTGAAGGTTTTTAGGAAGAGTGACATGGGGAAGAGTGAGAATGAGATTTAGATTAGGAGAGTGTGATTAGGATTAAAAGAAAAGGTAGGTGGGGATCCTGTGGGGTCCACAGATCCTGAGGTGAGGATCATGTGGGGTCCACAGATCCTGAGGTGAAAAGAAATACCATTCCTTCACCATATAGGCATGTAAATTGCCTCTATGCATCATTCTGGCGTTCAAACGCCCATTGGTGCATGTTCTGGGCGTTAAACGCCCATGTAATGCCTGTTTCTGGCGTTGAACGCTAGTTTCATGCTTGTTTCTGGCGTTCAGCGCCAGATTGTCCTCTGTGTGCACATCCTGGCGTTAAACGCCAGGTTGTTGCTTGTTTCTAGCGTTCAGCGCCAGAATGGTGCTCTGTTCTGGCGTTGAACGCCAGCCAGATGCATCTTACTGGCGTTGAACGCCAGTCTGCGCTGCCTCCAGGGTGAAAATTTTTTTCTTCTGTTTTTGACTCTGTTTTTAATTTTTTTGATTTTTTTCGTGACTCCTCAGGATCATGTACCTAATTAAACACAAAAATAACAAAGAAACAAAATAAAATAAAATTAGATAAATAAAATTGGGTTGCCTCCCAACAAGCGCTTCTTTAATGTCAATAGCTTGACAGTGGCTCTCATGGAGCCACAAGGTGATCAGGTCAATGTTGTATAGTTGTCCACACCAAACTTAGAGTTTGGATATGGGATCTTAACACCAAACTTAGAGTTTGGTTGTGGCCTCACAACACCAAACTTAGAATTTGACTGTGTGGGCTCTTCTTGACTCTGAACTGTGAGAAGCTCTTCATGCTTACTCTCTTTTGTCACAGAGGGATGGCCATGTGCTTTAAACACAAGGTAGTCCCCATTCAATTGAAGGACTAACTCACCTCTGTTAACATCTATCACAGCTTCTGCTGTGGCTAGGAAAGGTCTTCCTTGGATGATGCATTCATCATCTTCCTTCCTAGTGTCTAGGATTATGAAATCAGCAGGGATGTAAAGGCCTTCAACCTTTACTAGCACGTCCTCTACTATTCCATAAGCTTGTCTCACTGACTTGTCTGCCAATTGTAATGAGAACAAGGCAGGTTGTACCTCAATGATCCCCAGCTTCTCCATTACAGAGAGTGGCATAAGATTTATCCCTGACCCCAGATCACATAGAGCTTTTTCAAAGCTCATGGTGCCAATGGTACAAGGTATTAAGAATTTGCCAGGATCTTGTTTCTTTTGAGGTAGAGTTTTCTGAATCCAAGTATCTAGTTCACTAATGAGCAAGGGAGGTTCACTTTCCCAAGTCTCATTACCAAACAGCTGGGCATTCAGCTTCATGATAGCTCCTAAATATTGAGCAACTTGCTCTCCAGTGACATCTTCATCCTCTTCAGAGGATGAATAGTCTTCAAAGCTCATGAATGGCAGAAGGAGGTTTAATGGAATCTCTATGGTTTCTGTATGAGCCTCAGATTCCTCTGGATCCTCAATAGGAAACTCCTTCTTGCTTGAAGGACGTCCCAGGAGGTCTTCCTCACTAGGATTTTCGTCCTCCTCCTCCCTAGTGCATTCGGCCACTTTGATCAAATCAATGGCCTTGCACTCTCCTTTTGGATTTTCTTCTGTATTGCTTGGGAGAGTACTGGGAGGAGTTTCAATAACTTTCTTACTCAGCTGGCCCACTTGTGCTTCCAAATTTCTAATGGAAGATCTGGTTTCATTCATGAAACCGAAAGTGGCCTTTGACAGATCAGAGACTATATTGGCTAAATTAGAAGTGTTTTGTTCAGAGTTCTCTGTCTGTTGCTGAGAAGATGATGGATATGGCTTGCTATTGCCCAGCCTATTGCGTCCACCATTGTTAAAGCCTTGTTGAGGCTTTTGTTGATCCTTCCAGGAGAAATTTGGGTGATTTCTCCATGATGGGTTATAGGTGTTTCCATATGGTTCACCCATGTAATTAACCTCTGCCATGGCAGGGTTCTCAGGATCATAAGCTTCTTCAGAAGCTACCTCTCTAGTACTGTTGGATGCATGTTGCAATCCATTCAGATTTTGAGAGATTATGTTGACCTGTTGAGTCAACATTTTGTTCTGAGCCAATATGGCATTCAGAGCATCAATTTCAAGAACTCCTTTCTTCTGAGGTATCCCATTATTCACGGAATTCCTCTCAGAGGTATACATGAATTGGTTGTTTGCAACCATGTCAATGAGTTCTTGAGCCTCTTCAGGCGTTTTCTTCAGGTGAATAGATCCACCTGCAGAATGGTCCAATGACATTTTCGAAAATTCAGAGAGACCATAATAGAATATATCTAATAGGGTCCATTCTGAAAACATGTCAGATGGACATCTTTTGGTCAGCTGCTTGTATCTTTCCCAAGCTTCATAGAGGGATTCACCATCTTTTTGTTTGAAGGTTTGAACATCCACTCTTAGCTTGCTCAGCTTTTGAGGAGGAAAGAATTTATCTAAGAAGGCAGTGACCAGCTTATCCCATGAGTCCAGGCTATCCTTAGGTTGTGAATCCAACCATATTCTAGCTCTGTCTCTTACAGCAAAAGGGAAAAGCATGAGTCTGTAGACTTCAGGATCAACTCCATTCGTCTTTACAGTCTCACAGATCTGCAAGAACTCAGTTAAGAACTGATAAGGATCTTCAGATGGAAGTCCATAAAACTTGCAGTTTTGTTGCATTAATGCAACTAGCTGAGGCTTAAGCTCAAAGTTATTGGCTCCAATGGCAGGAATGGAGATGCTTCTTCCATCAAACTTGGATGTTGGCTTTGTGAAGTCACCAAGCATTCTCCTTGCATTATTATTATTATTATTTTCGGCTGCCATGTCCTTCTCTTGTTCGAAAATTTCTGAAAGGTTGTTTCTGGATTGTTGTAATTTAGCTTCTCTTAATTTTCTCTTCAGAGTCCTTTCAGGTTCTGGATCAACTTCAACAAGAGTGCCCTTTTCCCTGTTCCTGCTCATATGAAAGAGAAGAAAACAAGAAAAGAAAGAGGAATCCTCTATGTCACAGTATAGAGATTCCCTTATGTTAGTAGAAGAAGAAAGAGGTAGAAGAATGAAGAAGGGGATTCGGATTTGTGGATGAAGAAAGGTGAAGAGAAGTGTTAGTAATTAATTAATTAAATAGAATAAGAGAAGAGAATGAAATTTTCGAAAATAATTTTGAAAAAGAGGTTAGTAATTTTCGAAAATTAAAGATAAGATATAATTAAAATTAAAATTTAAAACAAAAAGAATTTTTGAAAAAGAGAGGGAGAATTTTCGAAAATTAGAGAGGGAAAAGTAGTTAGGTGGTTTTGAAAAAGATAAGAAACAAACAAAAAAAGTTAGTTAGTTGATTGAAAAAGATTTGAAATCAAATTTTTAAAAAGATAAGAAGATAGGAAGTTAGGTAAAAGATTTGAAATCAAATTTTGAAAAAGATAAAGTTTTTGAAAAATATAAGATAAAAAGATAAAAAGATTTTTAAGAAAAAGATATTTTGAAAAAGATTTAATTTTTAAAATTACTTAACTAACAAGAAACTACAAGATAAGATTCTAGAACTTAAAGATTGAACCTTTCTTAACAAGAAAGTAACAAACTTCAAATTTTTGAACCAATCACATTACTTGTTAGTTAATTTTCGAAAATTTGATAAAAATATAAGAAAAAGATTTTGAAAAACATTTTGAAAAATAATTTTTTGAAATTTTCAAAAATTATATAAAAAATGAAAAAGATATGATTTTTGAAAAAGATTTTGAAAAGATAAGATTTTTGAAATTGAAATTTTAACTTGACTTGTGAGAAACAACTAATTTTAAAAATTTTTGACCAAGTCAACCCAAAATTTCGAAAATTTGGAGGAAAATAAGGAAAAGATATTTTTGATTTTTAAATTTTTAATGAAAAACACAAAAATGACCCAAAACATGAAGATTTTGGATCAAGACACAAGATGCATGCAAGAACACTATGAATGTCATGATGAACACCAAGAACACTTTGAAGATCATGATGAACATCAAGAACATAATTTTGAAAAAATTTTTAATGCAAAGAAAACATGCAAGACACCAAACTTAGAAATCTTTAATGCATGGAAAATATGAATGCAAAAGTGCACATGAAAAACAACAAAAGACACAAAACAAGAAATCATCAAGATCAAACAAGAAGACTTGTCAAGAACAACTTGAAGATCATGAAGAACACTATGAATGCATGAGATTTTCGAAAAAATGCAAGAAAAATTTTAAAAGCATGCAATTGACACCAAACTTTAAAATTAACACAAGACTCAAACAAGAAACACAAAATATTTTTGATTTTTATGATTTTCTAATTTTTTTGTATTTTTATTGATTTTTTCGAAAAGAATTTTTTTGAAAAACGAAAAATAAAAGAAAAATTTTTGAAAAAGATTTTTGGAAAGAAAATTACCTAATCTGAGCAACAAGATGAACCGTCAGTTGTCCATACTCGAACAATCCCCGGCAACGGCGCCAAAAACTTGGTGCACGAAATTGTGATTCATTCTTTTCTAACTCGAAACAATCCCCGGCAACGGCCAAAAACTTGGTGGACGAAATTGTGATCAATTCTCTTTAAGTTGTTTGTCTTTGTATGAAATCATTATTATGGCACTGGTTGAATTCACAACTCCGTTCAACTAACCAGCAAGTGTACTGGGTCGTCCAAGTAATAAACCTTACGTGAGTACGGGTCGATCCCACAGAGATTGTTGGTATGAAGCAAGCTATGGTCACCTTGTAAATTTCAGTTAGGCAGATTAAATGGTTTATGGGTTTCGAAAATAAAGATAAAAGAATATATTAAATAAAAGGATAGAAGACTTATGTAGATTCATTGGTGAGAATTTCAGATAAGCGCATGGAGATGCTGTATGGCTCAAGGACGCCTGCTCTCCTACTGCTTCTATTCAATCCTTCTTACTCCTTTCCATGGCAAGCTTTGTATAGGGGTTCACCATCAGCTGTGGCTACTTTCTTTCCTCTCGGGAAAATGATCCTATGCGGTTGTCAGTCGCACGGCTAATCGTCTGGAGGCATCACCCATGGTTAATGGCTACATCCCATCCTCGCAGTGAAAACTAATGCTCACGCACTCTGTCACAGTACGGCTAATCATTGGTTGGTTCCCGCTCCTACTGGAATAAAATCCCTTGATTCTTTTGCGTCTGTCACTAACGCCCAGCAGGTTACAAGTTTGAAGCACGTCACAGTCATTCATTACCGGAATCCTACTCGGAATACCACAGACAGGGTTAGACTTTCCGGATTCCCATAAATGCCGCCATCTATCTAGCTTATACCACGAAGATTCTGTTGGGGAATCTAAGAGATACGCATTCAAGCTCTGTTGCATGTAGAACGGAAGTGGTCCTCAATCACGCGCGTTCATAAGTGAGAATGATAATGAGGGTTACTTATCATCACATTCATCATGTTTAGGAACAAGTGATATCTTAGAATAGAAGCAAGCGTGATTGAATGAAAAATACTAGTAATTGCATTAATCTATCAAGACACAACAGAGCTCCTCATCCCCAACCATGGGGTTTAGAGACTCATGCTGTAGAAGATACAATGAGAAACGTGTAAAGTGTCATGAGGTGTAGATACAATGTCAAAAGATCCTATTAATAGTGAACTAGTAACCTAGGGTATACAGAAATGAGTAAATGACGTAAAAATCCACTTCTGGGTCCACTTAGTGTGTGCTTGGGCTGAGCATTGAAGCTTTCATGTGTAGAGATTTTTTCTGGAGTTAAACGCTAGCTTTTATGCCAGTTTGGGCGTTTAACTCCAATTTTTATGCCAGTTCCAGCGTTAAACGCTGGGAATTCTGAAGCTGATTTGCAACGCCGGTTTGGGTATCAAATCTCGGGCAAAGTATGAACTATTATACAGTGCTGGAAAGCCCAGGATGTATACTTTCCAACACTGTTGAGAGCGCACCAATTGGGCTTCTGTAGCTCCAGAAAATCTGCTTCGAGTGCAAGAAGGTCAGAATCCAACAGCATCTGCAGTCCTTTTCAGCCTCTAAATCAGATTTTTGCTCAGGACCCTCAATTTCAGCCAGAAAATACCTGAAATCACAGAAAAACACACAAACTCATAGTAAAGTCCAGAAAAGTGAATTTTAACTAAAAAATAATAAAAATATAATAAAAACTAATTAAAACATACTAAAAACATACTGAAAACAATGTCAAAAAGCGTATAAATTATCCGCTCATTAATAATCATGAGGAGTCACAAAAAAAATCATAAAAATTAAAAACAGAATCAAAAACAACAGAAGAAAAAAATCACACCCTGGAGGAAGCACAGGTTGGCGTTCAACGCCAGTAAGATGCATCTGGCCGGCGTTCAACGCCAGAACAGAGCATCGTTCTGGTGCTGAACGCCAGAAACAAGCCACATTCTGGCGCTGAACGCCAGGAATGTGCCTAAGAGGAAGAGCTGGTGCTGAACGCCAGCAACAAGCATCAAACTGGCGTTCAACGCCAGAAACATGCTTTACATGGGCGTTGAATGCCCAGAATGTGCACCACTCGGCCTTTAATCGCCAGAATGGTGTGCAAAGGCAATTTACATGCCTATTTAGTGCAGGGATGGAATTCCTTGACACCTCAGGATCTGTGGACCCCACAGGATCACCTCAAGATCTGTGGACCCCACAGGATCCCCACCTACTATATTCCCACCTTACCTCTTAATCCTATTTTTGTGATTTGTATTCCCCATGTCACACTTCCCAACACTCTTCACCAATCACCTCAATTCCTCTTCCCAATCACCCCATTCACCACTCAAATCCATCCACTCTTCCCCATAAACCCCACCTACCTTCCAAAATTCAAAACCATTTTCCCACCTATTCCCACCCTAAATGGCCGAACATACACTCCCCCCTCTCCCTATATATACCCTTCCATTCTATTTCATTTTCACACAACACAACCCCCTCTTCTTTACCTTGGCCGAACCCATATCTCTCCCTCTCTACCATATTCTCTTCTTCTTCTTCTCTTCTTTCTTCTATTGCTCGAGGACGAGCAATATTTTAAGTTTGGTGTGGTCAAAGCACAATCTTTTTTGTTTTCCACTACCATCAATGGCACCTAAGGCCGGAAAAGGAAAAGGGAAGACAAAAGCTTCCACCTCCGAGTCATGGGAGATGGAAAGATTTATCTCCAAGAGCCATCAAGACCACTTATATGATGTTGTGGCAAAGAAGAAGGTGATCCCTGAGGTCCCTTTCTAGCTCAAGAAAAATGAGTATCCGGAGATCCGACATGAAATCCGAAGAAGAGGTTGGGAAGTCTTAACCAACCCCATACAACAAGTCGGAATCTTAATGGTTCAAGAGTTCTATGCCAATGCATGGATCACTAGGAACCATGATCAAAGTATGAACCCGAACCCAAAGAATTATCTCACAATGGTTCGGGGGAAATATTTAGATTTTAGTCCGGAAAATGTGAGGTCGGCATTTCACTTGCCCATGATGCAAGAAGATGAACGCCCCTACACTAGAAGGGTCAACTTTAATCAAAGGTTAGACCAAGTCCTAATGGACATATGTGTGGAAGGAGCCCAATGAAGAATAGACTCCAAAGGCAAGCCAGTTCAACTAAGAAGACTGGACCTCAAGCCTGTGGCTAGAGGATGGTTGGAGTTCATTCAACGCTCCATCATTCCTACTAGCAACCGATTTGAAGTTACTGTGGATCGGGCCATCATGATTCATAGCATCATGATTAGAGAGGAAGTAGAAGTTCATGAGGTCATCTCCAATGAAATCTACAAAATAGCCGACAAGTCCTCCACCATGGCACGGCTAGCTTTTCCTCACTTTATTTGCCATCTATGTTACTCAGCTGGAGTTATCATAGAAGGAGACATCTCCATTGAAGAGGATAAGCCCATCACCAAGAAGAGGATAGAGCAAGCAAGAGAGATCCTTCACGGTTCTCAAGAGATGCATGAGGAAGCTCATCATCAACAAATCCCTGAGATGCCTCAAGGGATGCACTTTCCTCCTAGCAACTATTGGGAGCAACTCAACACCTCCTTAGAAGATTTGAGCCACAATGTGGAACAATTAAGGGTGGAACATCATGAGCACTCCATCATTCTCCAAGAAATAAGAGAAGATCAAAGAGCAATGAGGGAGGAGCAACAAAGGCAAGGAAGGGACATAGAAGAGCTTAAGGACATTGTTGGTCCTTCAAGAAGAAGACGCCACTAAAGGTGGATTCATTCCTTGTTCTTATTTCTTTCTGTTTTTCCGTTTTTAATGTTGTGTTTATCTATGTTTTGTGTCTCTACTTCATGATCATTAGTATGTAGTAACCATGTCTTAAAGCTATGAATAAAATCCATTAATCCTTCACCTCTCTTAAATGAAAAATATTTTAATTCAAAAGAACAAGAAGTACATGAATTTCAAATTTATCCTTGAATTTAATTTAATTATATTGATGTGGTGACAATACTTTTGTTTTCTGAATGAATGCTTGAACAGTGCATATTTTTGATCTTGTTGTTTATGAATGTTAAAACTGTTGGCTCTTGAAAGAATGATGAACAAAGAGAAATGTTATTGATGATCTAAAAAATCATGAAATTGATCCTTGAAGCAAGAAAAAGCAGTGAAAAGTAAAAAGCTTGCGAAAAAAAAGAAGTGGCGAAAAAAATAGAAAGAAAAAGAAAAAGCAAGCAGAAAAAGCCAATAGCCCTTAAAACCAAAAGGCAAGGGTAAAAAGGATCCAAGGCTTTGAGCATCAATGGATAGGAGGGCCCAAGGAAATAAAATCCAGGCCTAAGCGACTAAATCAAGTTGTCCCAAACCATGTGCTTGTGTCATGAAGGTCCAAGTGAAAAGCATGAGACTGAGTGGTTAAAGTCGTGATCCAAAGCAAAAAGAGTGTGCTTAAGTGCTCTGGACACCTCTAACTGGGGACTCTAGCAAAGCTGAGTCACAATCTGAAAAGGTTCACCCAGTCATGTGTCTGTGGCATTTATGTATCCGGTGGTAATACTGGAAAACAAAGTGCTTAGGGCCACGGCCATGACTCATAAGTAGCTGTGTTCAAGAATCAACATACTTAACTAGGAGAATCAATAACACTATCCGAAATTCTAAGTTCCTAGAGAAGCCAATCATTCTAAACTTCAAAGGAAAAAAGTGAGATGCCAAAACTGTTCAATAGCAAAAAAGCTACAAGTCCCGCTCATCTAATTATAACTAATATTCATTAATATTTTGGAATTTATAGTATATTCTCTTCTTTTTATCCTAATTGATTTTCAGTTGCTTGGGGACAAGCAACAATTTAAGTTTGGTGTTGTGATGAGTGGATAATTTATACGCTTTTTGGCATTGTTTTTAGGTAGTTTTTAGTAAGTTCAAGCTACTTTCAGGGATGTTTTCATTAGTTTTTATGTTAAATTCACATTTCTGGACTTTACTATGAGTTTGTGTATTTTTCTGTGATTTCAGGTAATTTCTGGCTGAAATTGAGGGATTTGAGCAAAACTCTGAAAAAGGCTGACAAAAGGACTGCTGATGCTGTTGGAATCTGACCTCCCTATACTCGAAATGGATTTTCTGGAGCTACAGAACTCCAATTGGCGCGCTCTCAACGGCGTTGGAAAGTAGACATTCAGAGCTTTCCAGCAATATATAATAATCTATACTTTATTCGGAAATTGACGACGTAACTTGGCGTTGAACGCCAAGTACATGCTGCTGTCTGGAGTTAAACGCCAGAAAAACGTCATGATCCGGAGTTGAACGCCCAAAACATGTTATAACTTAGAGTTCAACTCCAAGAAAAGCCTCAGCTCGTGGATAGATCAAGCTCAGCCCAAACATACACCAAGTGGGCCCCGGAAGTGAATTTATGCATCAAATACTTACTCATGTAAACCCTAGTAGCTAGTCTAGTATAAATAGGATAAGTTACTATTGTATTAGACATCTTTGGTCTCAGTTTTGTTTTATTCTTCATCTTAAGAGGCTATTGATCACGTTTTAGGGGGCTGGCCATTTGGCCATGCCTGAACCTTTCACTTATGTATTTTCAACAGTGGAGTTTCTGCACACCATAGATCAAGGGTGTGGAGCTCTGCTGTACCTCAGGTTTCAATACAATTACTATTACTTTTTATTCAATTCTCTTTTATTCTTATTCCAAGATATACGTTGCACTTCAACTTGATGAATGTGATGATCCGTGACACTCATCATCATTCTCACCTATGAACGCGCGTGATTGACAACCACTTCCGTTCTACTCTAGACTAGGCGCATATCTCTTAGATTCCCCAACAGAATCTTCGTGGTATAAGCTAGATAGATGGCGGCATTCATGAGAGTCCAGAAAGTCTAAACCTTGTCTGTGGTATTCTGAGTAGGATTCTGGGATTGAATGACTGTGACGAGCTTCAAACTCCTGAAGGCTGGGCGTGATGACAAACGCAAAAGAATCAAGGGATTCTATTCCAACCTGATTGAGAACCGACAGATGATTAGCCGTGCTGTGACAGAGCATAGGAACATTTTCACTGAGAGGATGAGATGTAGCCATTGACAACGGTGATGCCCTACATACAGCTTGCCATGGAAAGGAGTAAGAAGGATTGGATGAATGTAATAAGAAAGTAGAGATTCAAGAGGAGCACAGCATCTCCATACGCTTATCTGAAATTTCCACTATTGATTTACATAAGTATTTCTATCCCTTTTTTATTTTCTATTTATTATTAATTTTCGAACTCATCATAAACCAATTTAATTTGCCTAACTGAGATTTACAAGGTGACCATAGCTTGCTTCATACCAACAATCTCTGTGGGATCGACCCTTACTCACGTAAGGTATTACTTGGGTGACCCAGTACACTTGCTGGTTAAGTTGAACGGAGTTGTGGAAAGAAAAAGCTTCTCTAACAGTACCTGGAACTCTTGTATCAGAATTTTGTCCACCACGTGCCATGACCTTGGTAGCTCTCGCTCCTTGAGTTCGGACACTTTGTAGTAGCCTTTTTCCAGCACCTCTGTGACTCGGTAGGGTCCTTTCCAGTTAGCCGCTAGCTTTCCCTCACTGGGTCGACTTGTTCCGATATCATTTTGGATTAAGATAAGGTCATTGTTGACGAAGCTTTGCTGCACTACCTTTCGATTGTACCTTGAGGCCATACGACGTTTTAACGCTTCTTCTCTGATCCGAGCTCTTTCTCGGACTTTCGGAAGTTGGTCGAGCTCTTCCTTTTGAAGTTGGGAGTTGGCTTCATCGCTGTAGAGGATCGTTCTGGGAGATCCTTCTTCAACTTCTACCGGTATCATTGCCTCCATTCCATAAGCCAATCGGAAGGGTGATTCCTTTGTGGTGGAATGTGGAGTTATCCGATATGCCCATAGGACTTGTGGGAGCTCTTCAGCCAAGGCTTCGTTTGCGTCCTGTCGCCTCCGTTTTAACCCGGCTAGTATGACTTTATTGGCAGCTTCTGCTTGTCCATTAGCCTGTGGGTGTTCTACGGATGTGAATTGGTGCTTTATTTTCAAGTCGGCTACCAACTTTCTAAAGCCTGCGTCTGTGAATTGAGTGCCATTGTCTGTGGTGATGGAGTAAGGGACCCCAAACCTTGTGATAATATTTCTATATAGGAATTTTCGACTTCTTTGCGCCGTGGCATTGGCTAGGGGCTCTTTCTCAATCCATTTTGTAAATTAATCTACCCCTACAATGAGAAACTTGACCTGTCCCGATCCTTGGGGGAAGGGCCCGAGGAGGTCAAATCCCCACTTTGCAAATGGCCAAGGGGATGTTATGCTGATGAGTTCCTCTGGTGGGGCGATATGGAAGTTAGCATGTTTTTGACATGGTGGACATGACTTAACGAACTCAATGGCGTTTTTTTGCAAAGTCGGCCAAAAGAATCCGGCTCGAATTACTTTCTTGGCAAGAGCTCGTGCTTCGAGATGGTTGCCGCATGTGCCACTGTGTATTTCTTCCAAGACCTCTTTTGTGTTAGAGGTCGGCACACATTTTAGTAGAGGCGTCGAGATCCCTCTCTTGTATAGGATATTATTTATGATGGTGTAATACTGTGCCTCTCGCTTTAACCTCTTTGCCTCTTTCTTGTCTGTAGGGAGTATCTCGAATTTGAGGTAGCTGATTATGGGAGTCATCCATCCTTGATCCTGACCAGATATGGCTAGGATTTTTTCTTCTCCTAAGATTGACGGGTTTTGCAGTATTTCCTGCATGAGGCTCCTATTATTGCCCCCTGGTTTGGTGCAGGCTAATTTTGAGAGTGCGTCAGCTTGAACATTCTGTTCTCGAGGTATATATCGGATCTTATATTCCTAGAATTGTCCGAGTTGTTCCCTGGTTTTGTCCAGGTACTTTTTCATGGCAGGATCTGTGGCTTGGTAGGTCCCTGCTATTTGTGAGGTGATGACCTGTGAATCACTGAAGATAACTAGTTTTTAGGCTCCGACCTCTTTAGCCAGTTTTAAACCAGCCAATAGCACCTCATACTCAGCCTGACTATTGGAAGCAGGGAACTTAAACTTCAAGGAGAGCTCGATTTGGGTTCCCTGATTACTTTCTATTATCACACCTGCTCCACTTCCAATTTTATTTGAAGAGCCGTCCACATAGAGATTCCAATTTGTGGGGATTTTCGGGGTGTCAGTATACTCTGCAATGAAGTCAGCCATATACTGTGATTTGATGGCTGTCCGAGCATTATATTGAAGATTGAATTTGAACAATTAGACTGCCCACTGTAGGATTCTTCCTGCTAAATATGTTTTCTGCAAAATGCCTTTCATGGGCTGGTTGGTCCGAACTTTGATGGTGTGAGCCTGGAAGTATGGGCAAAGTCGTCGAGAGGTTAATATGAGAGTGTATGCGAACTTTTCTATCTTTTGATAGTGCTTTACTGATAAAGTATATAGGTTGTTGTCCACTTTCGTCTTCTCTGACTATTGCTAAGGCTACTGCCCAACTTCCTACTGCAAAGTATAATATGAGTGCTTCTCCTTCCCGTGGTCGGGTAAGAATGGGTCGTTGTCCCAGGAATCTTTTGAAATCCTAGAAGGCTTGTTCGCACTCCGGTGTCCATTCGAACTTCTTTCCCTACCTTAGTGTGGCGTAGAAAGGGAGAGATTTTATGGTTGATCCGGCTAGAAAGCTGGATAAGGCTGCCAGTCGCCCATTGAGTTGTTGCACTTCTTTGACACAGGTCGGGTTTTTCATGTCGAGTATTGATGACTTACATCATCTACCCTTTTTCTTGCATAAAAAGGACAATAAAAGAGGCATAATCTCATTTGATCATTGCAATTCATGCCTTAATTGATGAATATCATAGTACATTTCTTTGAAATTAGTTTGTGTTGAATGTCAGGCGAAAAAGACATCAAAAATAGGAAGGAAACAACTAAACAAGTGGGCGTGTGAAGCAGGCGTGCCACTTGGAACAAATGCCACAAAAACATGTATTGGCATGGCACGCCAGAAGCTGGGCATGGCACGCTGGTACAACATTCCAGAGAGCAACAATGAAGACCATCAAAGGGGCGTGGCATGCCAGAAGCTGGGCATCGCACTCCAACTAATCACCTAGAAGAGTCATCACTAGGGCGTGCCACTTTGTGTCGAAGGCGTGGCAAGCCAGCTCCAGAATTCACTTGGGCGTGCCACTTGAGGATCAAGGCGTGGCACGCCAAGCCTAAGAGACCCATAATTGAATGGGCGTGCCACTTGAGCTACATGGCGTGGCATGCTGGTACAACAATCCAGAGAAGCGGTTGAAGGCTAATGAGGTCTGGGCGTGCCACTTGAGCAACCAGGCGTGGCACGCCAATGAACAAGAAGGCAAAGCAAAAAGCTGGGCGTGCCACTTGGTGTCGAAGGCGTGGCACGCCAGCTCAAGAAGCCTCACTAAGGCGTGCCACTTGAATGATCAAGCGTGGCACGTCAACACTGAAGGAGGCCAAACAAAGCTGGGAGTGCCACTTGGTATCGAAGGTGTGGCACGCCAGCTCAATTGTCCCACTTTGGCGTGCCACTTGAACATCCAGGCATGGCACGCCAACCTTTGGAACCAAGGCAAGTGAAGGGCGTGGCACACCAGTCTCATTAGAACTGGGTGTGCCACTTGGATGATGAGGCATGGCACGTCAGCAAGAGGATGAAGCATTTAGAGGGGCGTGGCATGCCAGACCCTAGGCGTCCCATGCTGGTACAAGTTTCCAGAAGCATGAAGATGTGAAAAATGGCTTGGGCGTGCCACTTTGGCTCGAAGGCGTGGCACGCCAAGATACTTGGGTCAATTAAAATGCCATGGGCGTGCCACTTTGGCTCGAAGGCATGGCGCGCCAGGGATGTGATGGAGGAAGGCGTGCCACTTGGAGGGTGAGGTGTGGCACGCCAAGCTTGAAATGAAGAAAGCGTGACACGCCAGGGGAACGCCAGTCACACGCCAGCTGGAAGATCATATTTGTTGAGTTTCTTTTCCCTTCAAATTGTAAATTTCTTTTCACTTTTGTAATTTCCTTTATTTTTTAGATCTAGGAGTAGTATAAATACCCTTGGAAGCATTAGATACAAAGAACGGATACACAGATCACCATCTCAATGGGATTGTGGAGTTTGAGTTTTTTACTTTTTACACTTCATCTCTTCCATCTTTTGTACTTTCTTTCTGAGCTATGAGTAGCTAAATTCCCTCTCATTGAGAGAGGGAGCTCTATTGTACTTGATGGATTAATGATAGTGAATTTCTTCTTCTCTTCATCTTCTCTTTGATTTACTAGAAGGGATTTCGATTTTCATGCTTAGTGTTCAATTATCTTGGAAAAGATATTGAATGCAAAATGGGTTTCATGGGAACCTTGGAAAAGGAAACATGAAGCCATGCTAGAAATCTCTTCTCAAACTTGAGTAGAATCTGGGTTTTGGTATTTGGATATGGTGACATATAATCCTCCCTCTACTTGGACCTACAAGGATGTGTGGTAAAATCAGGGACCAAGCATATCTCTCTTCATGAGCAATTAGACCAAGGAATTGGCTATTGGTCAAGATCTAAGAGATTGGGTCACCAAGGGATTAGGGCTCAATCAATCATGATTGCCAAGAGGTTAATGAGTTGCATGATTGTAGAGGATATAAGCTGGATTTAATCCAAAGAGACAATATCTCTTGATCTCAATGAATTCCCTCATTCTTATCTCTCCCATTCTTTTATAGCTTTCATTTACATTCTGCAAATTCCCGCTCTTTTTTACATTCTTGCCATTTCTAATTCTGCACTTTATTGCTTTCATTTATTCTTTTGCCATTTATGTTTCCACCATTTATGTTTCTGCACTCACAACTTGTTCTGTCTAAGCTTAATTAATTCACCCATTAATTAAAATTGTTTCAATCTACCAATCTCTGTGGATACGATCCCACTCCACTGTGGGTTATTAGTTAACGATAATTTTGGTGCGCTTGCCAAAGAGCGGACTCATCAATTTTATTAGGAGGGGAGTGAATCCGAACTCATCAAATTTTATGGCGCCGTTGTCGGGGATTGGTTTGAATTTGACAATGATTAAATTGATTGGAGAGCTAGATTAAGCACTTTCATCTACCTTGTTGTTTTCTTTTTCTTTTTTTTTTGGTAATCTTTAAATTCCCTTCTAATCTCTGTTTTTCTTTCTCTTTTTTTGGGATCATTTTTTTACTATTCAGTGTTTATATTTTCACTCTTCTAAATGTTTGATTAATTGCATCAACCAAGCTAACCACTAATCTTAATTAAGCGATTCTTTCACTTGTCCTTTACTTGCTGTACATTAAGTGTATGACAGGCAGAAGAGGAGAACCTTCATCCTCTTTTGATAGTGAACCTGAGAGAACCTTCCTTAGATTGAGGAGGGAGGTTAGAGGCAAAGGCATAGTTGGAGAAGAAACAGTGGAAGAAGATCTAACAACCGCAATGAAAGACGAAGTGTACGATAATGTTGAAGGAGGTGCTGGAAATCAAGCTGGGCAAGAGAGGAGATTCTTAGGCTCCTACATCAACCCAAATCTAGGAAACTGTGGCAGCAGCATCCTCAAGCAAACAATTAATGCTAACAACTTTGAGTTGAAACCTCAACTCATCACACTAATCCAGAATAATTGTTCATATGGAGGAAGTGTCCAAGAAGATCTAAATCAACATCTCAGCACATTCTTGAGGATATGTGATACTGTAAAATCTAATAGAGTACACCTTGACACCTACAAACTACTCTTGTTACCTTTCTCACTCAGAGATAAGGCAACAAAGTGGTTAGAAGCATTTCCCAAGGAGAGCCTAACCACATGGGAAGATGTTGTGAACAAATTTCTAGCAAGATTTTACCCTCCACAGAGGATCAACAGGCTAAGAGCTGAGGTGTAAACCTTCAGACAGCTAGATGGTGAAACACTCTATGAGGCTTGGGAGAGGTTCAAGGATTTAACAAGAAAATGCCCACCAAATATGTTTAATGAATGGGTTCAGCTCCACATTTTTTATGAAGGACTAACCTATGAATCAAAGAAGGTTGTGGACCACTTTTCAGGGGGTTCACTCAACAAGAAGAAGACCATTGAGGAAGCCATAGATATCATTGAAATTGTAGCTGAAAAAGACTACTTCTATGCTTCAAAAAGGGGCCAAAAGAAGGGGATGCTGGAACATAACTCTGTAGATACCCTGTTGGCACAAAATAAGAAAATTACAGCACAACTAGCCACCTTGACTAAGAAGATAGAGAACAATCAAGTTGCAGTGGTTCAAGCTCAAGCACCACCCCAAGAAGGAGTGACGTGGCAGAAATTGGCGAGTTAAGAATTTATTAATTGAAATACGTTGCAAGTACAGTCCTTAACCAGCCAAAAATCTGCTTATCAATTTAAAAAGGGTTGTCACAATATTGAAATTAAAATACTGGGAGTATGAATCCCAGGTCATCTCCCAACGAGTTGCAGAGAAATGTGCTATTTTATCAATCAGGTGTTTTTCAAAAATGGTTGAGTTGATAAACAGGAAATTAAATTAGAGAATTTAGTTAATCTTAAATAAAGCCTTGACTGGGAGGAGATTAGTTGGAAGCCCTATTCTAGTTGAAGTACTCTTAAAATTAATTAATAATTGGAAGTTGCTATGCTCAGTTATCCTTTACTAGGTAAAGGAAAGTCAAGCAAGTTAGAAAGTTGTTTCTAATCACAAGTCCTAATCCTCTCCCTTGGGGAGGACTAGTGTCAATGATTAAAAGTTGACCAAACAATGATTCCAATTATAATTTCTCTCTTGAGTAATTAAACTCAAGGTTTCCTTTCAATCATCTCCTAATCAAGTTATGGAACTACTCACTCATCATAATTATAAACTTCACAGAATTAATGGGGAAAATAAAAGAAGACATGATAAATAATAATGAAAAGGTTTAATTGAAAATAAAAATAGTCTATATTAATAACTTGTAAAAAAATCCAATGTCAACTCTAGGGGAATTAAGAATATGGAATAACAAATGAAAAGTAATTGACAGAATATAAGGACTAGTACCGGAGGTAGACTCTTCTCAAAAGCTAAAGCCAAAATCTTCAAAATCCTAACTATGAATGTTCAAGTGAGTAAAACCTAGGGGAGGAGCAATTTCAGATCTAGAAAACTAAACATTATGCAGAATGAATGTTGTTTTCTGTCCCTGCATGTTTCCTGGCTCTAATCTGTGTTTCTGGGCCAAAAACTGGGTTGAAATCTGGCCCAGAAACTCTGCCAGCGATTTCTGAAATTCTACAGATTATGCACGTCACGCGGCCACGTCATCCACGCGTTCGTGTCACTCGGCGTTTCTCGTACCACGCGTGTGCGTCGTCCATGCATTCGCGTCATTCATGCAGCTTCCAATCCACGCGGTTGCGTCAGGTACGCGAGCGCGTCACTATTATTTCTTCTATCTCGCGCGGTCGCGTCAGCCATGCGACTGCGTGACTTCTCACTGGTTATCTCCTTAATTCTTTGTGTTCCTTCCATTTTTGCATGCTTCCTTTCCAATCTCCCCTTCATTCTTGCCCTATAAAGCCTGAAACACTTAACATACAGATCACGGCATCAAATGGAATAAAGGAGAATTAAAATATCTAATTAAAAGTCTCTAGGAAATACGTTTTCAATCATGTAATAATTTTAGGAAGGAAATATAAATGCATGCTAATTATATGAATAAGTGGGTAAAGATCATGATAAAACCACACAATTAAGCACATTGTAAACCATAAAATAGTGGTTTATCAAGGAGATACACCAGAAGTCGAATGTGAGCAAGCAAACTATGTACAACCCCTCTCGACCACCATATGATCCTAACTCCAAGACATATATCTCAGGATGGAAGAACCACCAAAATTTCTGGTGGGAGAACCAACAAGGTCAAAACCAAGATCATAACAAGCCATACCAAGCCAATCACTACCGAAATCACAACTCTAGCCATCAATCAAACAACAACAGATCATACCACAATCCAACTCACACAGCATACCCTTCCACCCAGCAAACACACCACCATCAAGACACATTAACCTCAACCTCACAACCATGCAAGATCAGAGGTAATTTTAAGAGAGTAGAGGCTGCAATAGCACAGCTATCATCACAGCGCACAAGGGCTATTTCCACCCTTTTGGAGAGACAAGCACAGGCTGAAAAGAAGATAGATGCCAACCAAGAAGAATACAGATCTAATCTGAAGAATCAAGGTGTAGCAATCTCAAAGCTAGAAGCACAAGTGGGGATCTTATTCAAGAAAATTCCAATGCCTACACACCCATTTCCAGTAACACCATGGCCAACCCAAGAGCGGAATGCAAGGCCATCATACTTAGGAGTGGAAAGGTGGTAGAAGAGGCAACCCTAAGCCAGGAGAACCACGAAGAAGATGCTGCAGAAAAGCCTGAAAATAAGAAGAAGGAAGAGACCCCTGGCCTATCTTCACCAAAGCCAGTCTTGAAGCCTTATGTGCCAAAGGCACTATACCCACAAAGGCTAAGGAAGGATGGGAAGGATAGCCAGTTTTCCAGATTCTTGGAAATCTTCAAAAAGCTCCAAATCAATATACCATTTGCTGAAGCACTAGAGCAAATGCCCCTCTACGCCAAGTTCTTGAAGGAACTCATGACAAGAAAAAGAAACTAGGGGGAAAAGGAGACTGTAGTCTTAACTGAGGAGTGTAGTGCCATCATACAAAAGAAACTCCCCTAGAAAATGAAAGACCCAGGGAGTTTCCAAATCCCCTGCATCATAGGGGATATCAATATTGAGAAGGCCTTATGCGACTTGGAGGCTAGCATCAATCTCATGTCCTTGAACATGATGAGAAGGATGAGAATTGAAGAAGCCAAACCAACAAGAATGGCACTCCAACTAGCTGACAGAACATTCAAGTTTCCACATGGAGTAGAGGAAGACTTATTGGTGAAAGTGGGAAAATTCATTTTCTCAGCTAACTTTGTTGTGCTGGATATAGAAGAAGAGGCTAACACTTCAATTACCCTAGGAAGGTCATTCCTAGCTACTACTGGAGTCATCATTGATGTGCAAAAAGGGGAACTAGTCTTGAGATTGCATGAAGAGAAGATGATCTTCAATGTCTTCAAGGCAATGAGTTACCCCAAGGAACCAATAGGAGAATGCATAATGGTGGACACCATAGAACAGATAGTTCAAGGAGTTTTGGAGGAAGAGCAATGTGAAGGAACTATGGAATTAGAGCAACAAACATCACGTGGAGAACTACCATAAGGAACCATGGGAAGTTCAATCATGACAAATTACAAAGACAACAAATGGAGAAGAGACACCAAAACTAGAGCTGAAAACCTTACCTTCAAGCTTGAAATATGCATATCTGGGTGACAATAGCACCTACCCAGTGATCATCAACTCAAGTTTGAGTAAGGAGCAAGAAGAGAAACTCATCTAAGTGCTGAAACAACACAAGGATGCTATAGGCTGGACACTCACAGACTTAAAGGGGATCAGCCCCTCAATGTGCATGCACAAGATCTTGCATGAGGAGGATGCTAAGCCCTCAAGAAAACAACAAAGAAGGCTGAACCCAACTATGAATGAAGTGGTACAGAAGGAGGTGTTTAAGTTGTGGCAAGCTGGGGTGATCTACCCCATCTCAGATAACCCTTGGGTGAGCCCTGTACAAGTAGTTCCAAAGAAGGGAGGAGTCACTGTTGTACCAAATGAGAAGAATGAGCTGATACCAACAAGAATGGTGATTGGTTGGCGCACGTGCATCGACTACAGGAAGCTCAATGAAGCCACCAGGAAGGACCACTTCCCCCTACCATTTATGGACCAGATGCTTGAGAGGCTGGCTGGACATGAATATTACTGCTTTCTTGATGGTTATTCGGGTTACAACTAGATAGTTCTAGACCCCAAGGACTAGGAGAAAACTTCTTTCACTTGTCCATATGGTGTCTTTGCTTATAGGAGAATGCCCTTTAGATTCTGCAATGCATCTGCAACATTCCAAAGGTGCATGCTCTCCATATTTTCAGATATGATTGAAAGGTTCATTGAGGTATTTATGGATGACTTCTCTGTATTTAGTAACTCATATTCTGATTGACTACATCACTTGGCCTTGGTGCTAAAGAGATGCCAAGAGACCAACCTTGTCTTAAATTGGGAAAAATTCCATTTCATAGTTACAGAGGGGGTGTTTCTTGGTCGTAAAATCTCAAAAAGGGGCATGGAAGTGGACAAGGAAAAAGTGGAGGTGATTGAAAAGTTACCCCCACCTTGCAATGTCAAGGCAATCAGGAGTTTTCTAGGACATGCTGGCTTCTATAGGAGGTTTATTAGGGACGTTTCTAAGGTTGCCAAACCCTTGAGCAACCTGCTTGTTTCTAATGTGCCTTTTGTTTTTGATAATGAATGCATGTTTGCTTTTGAGGAACTTAAGAACAAACTTTCCTCTGCACCTATCATAATACCACCATGTTGGGATTTGCCCTTTAAGTTGATGTGTGATGCATCAGATTTTGCAGTGAGTGCTATTTTAGGACAGAGGAAAGATAAATTGGTGCATGTGATTTACTATGCCAGCAAAGTTCTTAATGAGAATCAAAGGAACTACACTACTACAGAGAAGGAATCACTTACCATTGTCTTTGCTTTTGATAAATTTAGATCATACCTCATTGGTTCTAAAGTAATTGTATTTACTGATCATGCAGCACTCAAATACTTGCTTACCAAATAAGAGTCCAAGCCAAGACTAATAAGATGGACCCTACTACTCTAAGAGTTTGACATCGAAATTAAAGACAGGAGTGGGGCAGAGAATAAAGTAGCTGACCACCTCTCAAGAATTCCACAAGAAGAAGGAGGAGAACTGGTACACGGAATCGTGATTTCACACTTTTCTCACAACTCCGCGCAGTTGACCAGCAAGTGCATTGGGTCGTCCAAGTAATACCTTACGTGAGTAAGGGTCAATCCCATGGAGATTGTCGACTTGAAGCAAGCTATGGTTATCTTGTAAATCTCAGTCAGGCGAATTCAAATAGTTATGAGGTTTGATAATAAAAAGATAAATAAAGCGAAAAATAAAATAAGGTTACTTATGTAGTTTCTTGGTGGGAATTTCAGTTAAGCGTTTAAAGATGCTTTGTTGCATCTGAACCTCTGCTTTCCTATTGTCCTCATCCAATCATGTGTACTTCCTTCCATGGCAAGCTGTATGTTGGTGGATCACCGTTGTCAATAGCTACCATCCGTCCTCTCAGTGAAAACATGTCCTCTACGGTTCCCTGCATGGCTAATCAGCTGTCGGTTCTCGATCATGTCGGAATAGAATACATTTATTCTTTTGCACACTATCACTGCGCCCAACAGTCATGATTTTGAAGCTCGTCACAGTCATCCCATCCCGGATCCTACTCGGAATACCACAGATAAGGTTTAGAATTTTTGGATCTCAAGAACGCTACTAATTGATTCTAGCTTATAACACGAAGATTCTAATGTCACGGATTCGAATGCTCTGTTATCAGGAGAGGTGATTCAGATTCGTGAGTCAGAGACCAAAGAGAGTATACTCCAGCTGTCATCCAATGACTATGTTGAACATCATGTAGACCGCTTTGTGGTTGTCAGGCACGCGGATCTTGGCTAAGCAAGAAACGAAGATTGGGTGATTGTCACGGGTCACCCCTTTATTCTGACTTAACTGAATTAAGTATAAGAGTATATCTTGGAGGAGAAGTAGGCGTGAATTGAAGGAAAAACAATAGTACTTGCATTAATACTCGAGGAATAGCAGAGCTCCTCACCTTAATCTGTGAGGTATAGAAACTCCACTGTTGGAAAATATATAAGAACAAGGTCTAGGCATGGCCGAATGGCCAGCCTCCCAAATGGCATAATACAATCGAAATAGGGTTCAAAGACCTGATCAAAGGATCGAAAAGTGGTCCAAAGATATGAATACAATAGTAAAAAGTGCTATTTATACTAAACTAGTAAACTAGGTTTACAGAAAATGAGTAGATAGTGCAGAAATCCACTTTTGGGGCCCACTTGGTGTGTGTTTGGGCTGAGCATTGAAGCTTTCACATGCATAAGCTCTTCTTGGAGGTTAAATGCCAATTTTGGTGCCAGTTTGGGCGTTTAACTCCATCTTTGGTGCCAGTTCTGGCGTTTTACGCCAGAAAAGGGTCGCTGGTGGGTATTTGGACGGCAGTTTGGGCCATCTAATCTCGGGTAAAATATGGACTATTATACATTTCTGGAAAGCCCAAGATGTCTACTTTCTAACGCAATTGAGAGCGCACCAATTGGGTTTCTGTAACGCCAGAAAATCTACTTCGAGTGCAGGGAGGTCAGAATCCAACAGCATCTACAGTCCTTTCTCAGCCTCTGAATCAGATTTTTGCTCAGGTCTCTCAATTTCAGCCAGAAAATACCTGAAATCACAGAAAAACACACAAACTCGTAGTAAAGTCCAGAAATGTGAATTTTTCATAAAAACTAATAAAAATATACTAAAAATTAACTAAAACATACTAGAAACTACCTAAAAACAATGCCAAAAAGCGTATAAATTATCCGCTCATCACAACACCAAACTTAAATTGTTGCTTGTCCCCAAGCAACTAAAAACAATATAAGATAAAAATAAGAGAATATACAATAATTCCCAAAATATCAATGAAGCTTAGTTCTAATTTGATGAGCGGGACTTGTAGCGTTTTGCTTCTGAGCAATTTTGGCATCTCACTTTATCCTTTGAAATTCAGAATGATTGGCATCTATAAGAACTCAGAATTAAGATAGTGTTATTGATTCTCCTAGTTTAGTATGTTGATTCTTGAACACAGCTACTTATGAGTCTTAGCCGTGACCCTAAGCATCTTGTTTTCCAGTATTACCACCGGATACATAAATGCCACAGACACATAACTGGGTGAACCTTTTTAGATTGTGACTCAGCTTTGCTAGAGTCCCCAGTTAGAGGTGTCCAGAGTTCTTAAGCACACTCTTTTTGCTTTTCACTTGGACCTTCATGACACAAGGACATGGTTAGGGACAGCTTGATTTAGCCGTTTAGGCCAGGATTTTATTCCTTTGGGCCCTTGATGAGCGGATAATTTATACGCTTTTTGGCATTGTTTTTAGGTAGTTTTTAGTAGGATCTAGCTACTTTTAGGGATGTTTTCATTAGTTTTGATGCTAAATTCACATTTCTGGACTTTACTATGAGTTTGTGTGTTTTTTTGTGATTTCATGTAATTTCTGGCTGAAATTGAGGGACCTGAGCAAAACTCTGATAAAAGACTGACAAAGGACTGCGGATGCTGTTGGATTCTGACCTCCCTGCACTCGAAATGGATTTTCTGGTGCTACAAAACTTTAAATGGCGCGCTCTCAACGGCGTTGGAAAGTAAACATCCAGAGCTTTCCAGCAATATATAATAGTCCATACTTTATTCGTGATTAGACGACGTAAACTGGCGCTCAACGCCAGTTCCATGCTGCATTCTGGAGTCAAACGCCAGAAACACGTCACGAACCAGAGTTGAATGCCAAAAACATGTTACAACTTGGCGTTCAACTCCAAAAGAAGCCTCTGCATGTGTAAAGCTCATGCTCAACCCAAGCACACACCAAGTGGGCCCCAAAAGTGCATTTCTGCATCAATTACTTACTTCTGTAAACCCTAGTAGCTAGTCTAGTATAAATAGGACTTTTTACTATCATATTAGACATCCTGGATTGTATTTTTGATCCTGTGATCACGTTTTGGGGGCTGGCCATTCGGCCATGCCTGAACCTTCATCACTTATGTATTTTCAAGGGTGGAGTTTCTACACACCATAGATTAAGGGTGTGGAGCTCTGCTGTACCTCAAGTTTTAATGCAATTACTACTATTTTCTATTCAATTCCGCTTGTTCTTATTCTAAGATATTCGTTGCACTTCAACATGATGAATGTGATGATCTGTGACACTCATCATCATTTTCACCTATGAACGCGTGACTGCAACCACTTCCATTCTACCTTAGACCGGACACATATCTCTTAGATTCATTAATCAGAATCTTCATGGTATAAGCTAGATTGATGGCGGCATTCATGAGAATCCAGAAAGTCTAAACCTTGTCTGTGGTATTACGAGTAGGATTCAGGGATTAAATGACTGTGATGAGCTTCAAACTCGCGATTTTTGGGCATAATGACAAACACAAAAGAATCAAGGGATTCTATTCTGACATGATCGAGAACCGACAGATGATTAACCGTGCCGTGACAGAGCATTTGGACCTTTTTTCACTGAGAGGATGGAATGTAGCCATTGACAACGGTGATGCCCTACATACAGCTTGCCATGGAAAGGAGTAAGAAGGATCGGATGAAAGCAGTAGGAAAGCAGAGATTCCGAAGGAACACAGCACCTCCATGCACTTATCTGAAATTCTCACCATTGAATTACATGAGTAACTCCATCTTTATTTTCTGTTTATTATTTATTATTATTCAAAAACTCCATAACCAATTATTTTCCGCCTGACTGAGATTTACAAGATGACCATAGCTTGCTTCATACCAACAATCTCTGTGGGATTGACCCTTACTCACATAAGGTTTATTACTTGGACGACCCAGTACACTTGCTGGTTAGTTGTGCGGAGTTGTGACTAAGTGTGATTCACGTTTGAGAGCACTACCAAGTTTTTGGCACCATTGTTGATGATCACAATTTCTTCCACCATCCCTCCTATCCATTGATGCTCAAAGCCTTGGATCCTCTTTACCCTTGCCTTTTGGTTTAAAGAGCTACTGGCTTTTTCTGATTGCTTCTTTTTTTTCTTTCTCTTTCTCTTTTTTTTTTTGCTATTTTTTTCGCAAGCTTTGTATTTTTCACTGCTTTTTCTTGCTTCAAGAATTAATTTTATGATTTTTCAGATTATCAATAATATTTCTCTTTTTTCATTATTCTTTCAAGAGCCAACAATTTTAACATTCATAAACTTCAGTATAAAAAATATGCACTGTTCAAGCATTCATTTAGAAAACAAAAAGTATTGCCACCACATCAAAATAATTAAACTAATTTGAAGATAAAATTAAAAATTCATGTACTTCTTGTTCTTTTGTAATTAGAAACATTTTTCATTTAAGAAAAATGAAGGATTCATAGGACATTCATAGCTTTAAGACATAGACACTAGACACTAATGATCATGTAATGAAGACACAAACATAGACAAAACATAAAGCATAAGGAACAAAAAACATAAAAACAAATAACAAGGAAATTAAAGAACAGGTCCACCTAGTGATGGCGGCTAGTTCTTCCTCTTGAAGATCCTATGGAGTGCTTGAGCTCTTCAATGTCTCTTCCTTGCCTTTGTTGCTCTTTCCTCATGGCTCTTTGGTCCTCTCTATTCTCATGGAGAATAATGGAATGCTCTTGGTGCTCCATCCTTAGTTGCTCCATGTTGGAACTCAAATCTCCTAGAGAAGTGTTGAGTTGTTCCCAATAGTTGTGTGGAGGAAATTTCATCCCTTGAGGACTCTCAGGGATCTCTTGATGAGGGACTTCTTCATGCGCTTGTTGAGGTCCATAAGTGAGTTCTCTTGTTTGCTCCATCCTCTTTTTAGTGATGGGCTTGTCCTTTTCAATGAGGATGTCTTCTTCTATGACAATTCTGGCTAAATTGCATAGGTGACAAATGAGATGAGGAAAGGCTAACCTTGCAAAAGTGGAGGGCTTGTCATCCACCTTGTATAGTTCTAGAGGTATGATCTCATGAACGTCCACTTCCTCTCCAATCATGATACTATGGATCATGATAGCCCGATCCATAATTACTTCGGATCGGTTGCTAGTAGGAATGATAGAGCGTTGCATGAACTCCAACCATCCTTTAGCCACAGGCTTAAGGTCCGGCCTTCTCAGTTGGACCGGCATGCCTTTGGAATCTCTCTTCCATTGAGCTCCTTCCACACAGATGTCCTTGAGGACTTGGTCCAACCTTTGATCAAAGTTGACTCTTCTAGTGAAAAGATGAGAATCTCTTCTCATGATTGGCAAGTTAAACCCTAATCTCACATTATCCGGACTGAAATCTAAGTATCTCCCCCGGACCATTGTGAGCTAATTCTTTGGGTCCGGGTTCATTCTTTGATCATGGTTCTTAGTGATCCATGCATTAGCATAGAACTCTTGAACCATTAAGATTCTGACTTGTTGAATGGGATTAGTGAGAGCTTCCAATCCTCTTCTCCTAATCTCATGTCAGATCATCGGATATTTGCTCCTTTTGAGCTTGAAGGGGACCTCGGGATCACTATTTTTTTGGCCACAACTTCATAGAAGTGGTCTTGATGGACCTTTGAGATAAATTTCTCCATCTCTCATGACTCAGAGATAGAAGCAATTGCCTTCTCTTTCCCCTTTCTTGAGGTTTCTTCGGTCCTAGGTGCCATTAGTGGTTATGAAAAATTAAAAAGAAAGGCTTTTTCCATAACAAAATTAAGAAGTTTGTTCGTCCTCGAGCAAAAGAAGAAAGAGGAGAGTAGAAGAAAACAAAGAAAGTGGAAGATGGAAGCTTGAGAGGGTCCAGCCAAGGAGGGTTTTGAGTGTATGGGATGTGTGAAAAATGAAGGAGTAAGGAGAGGTATTTATAGGGTAAGAGAGGGATTTGGTTCATGTGAGAAGGGGTGGGTTTGGGAGAGAAACGGTTTGAATTTGAGTGGGTGGGGGTAGGTGGGGTTTTATGATGCGTTTTTGGGAATTAGGGGATGGATGTGAGTAGTGAAGAGAATATGGGGAAGAGGGTAAGATTTTATAGGTGAGTGGTATTTTGGGTAGAGTGTTATAGAGAGGTGTGAAGAGGAGAGAGAGTGAGGTGGGGTAGGTAGGGATCCTGTGGGGTCCACAGATCCTTAGGTGTCAAGGATTTTTCATCCCTGCACTTCCTTGGCGTTAAACGCCCTCTGTGTGGCCTTTCTGGTGTTAAACGCCAGTCTACTGCCTTTTTCTGGCATTTAAACACCAGTTTGTTGCCCTTTTCTAGCGTTTAATCGCCAGTCTACATGCCAGTTCTGGTGTTTAACGCCCAGAATGGTGCCAGACTGGGCGTTTAAATGCCCATTTTTCTTCCTTTACTAGCGTTTAAATGCCAGTTTGCCTGCTAGTTCTGGCGTTTAATGCCCAGAATGGTGCCAGGCTGGGCGTTAAATGCCCATTTTGATATCCTTACTGGCGTTTAAACGCCAGTAGGCTCGTCCTCCAGGGTGTGCTATTTTTTATGCTATTTTTTATTTTACTTTAATTTTTGCAGTTGTTTTTGTGACTCCACATTTTCATCATCCTAAGAAAACATAAAATAACAATGGAAAACAAAATGAAAAGAGTAATTAATATAGATAAATAAAATTGGGTTGCCTCCCAAAAAGCGCTTCTTTAATGTCAATATCTTGACAGGAAGCTCGCACAGAGCTTTACAGATGCTCAGAGCTTTACAGATGCTCAGAGCATGATTGTGGCCTCCCAACACCAAACTTAGAAGTTGGATGTGGGGGCTTTGCTTGACTCTGCATGGAGAGAGTTGGATGAAGCTGTTCATGCTTCTTCTCCATGTTTTCAGAGGAAGATCCTTGAGCCTTAAACAAAAGGTAGTCCTCATTCAACTGAAGGACTAACTCTGCTCTGTCCACATCAATTACAGCCTTTGATGTGGCTAGGAAGAGTCTTCCAAGGATAATGGATTTATCCTTATCCTTCCCAGTGTCTAGGATTATGAAGTCAGCAGGGATGTAAAGGCCTTCAACCTTCACTAAGACATCCTCTACAAGTCTATAAGCCTGTTTCTTTGATTTGTCTGCCATCTCTAGTGAGATTCTTGTAGCTTGTACCTCAAAGATCCCTAGTTTCTCCATTACAGAGAGTGGCATGAGGTTTACACTTGACCCCAGGTCACACAGAGCCTTCTCAAAGGTCATGGTGCCAATGATGCAAGGTATTAAGAACCTTCCGGGATCCAATTTCTTTTGAGCTATCTTCAGCTGAACCAAGGCGTTTAGTTCATTAATGAGCAATGGAGGTTCATCCTCCCAAGTCTCATTACCAAATAACTTGGCATTCAGCTTCATGATTGCTCCTAAATACTGAGCAACTTGCTCGTCAATAATAACTTCATCTTCTTCAGAGGAAGAATACTCATCTGAGCTCATGAATGGTAATAGAAAATTCAGTAGAATATCTATGGTCTCTAGAAGAGCCTCAGACTCCTTTGGTTCCTCAATAGGGAACTCCTTGTTGGCCAGTGGACGTCCCATGAGGTCTTCCTCACTGGGAATCACTTCCTTTCCCTCCTCTACAGGTTCGGCCATGTTGAACGTGTAGATGGCCTTGCACTCTCTTTTTGGATTCTCTTCTGTATTGCTTGGGAGAGTACTAGGAGGAGTTTTAGTAACTCTTTTACTCAACTGACCCACTTGTGCCTCTAAATTTCTGATGGAGGACCGTGCCTCAGTCATGAAACTGAGAGTGGCCTTAGATAGATCAGAGACTATGTTGGCTAAGCCAAAGAGGCTATACTCAGAATTCTCTGTCTGTTGCTGAGAAGATGATGGAAAAGGTTTGTTATTGCCAAACCTATTTCTCCCACCATTATTGTTATTGAAGCCTTGTTGAGGCTTCTGTTGATCTATCCATGAGAAATTTGGATGATTTCTCCATGAAGGATTATAGGTGTTTCCATAGGATTCTCCCATATAATTCACCTCTTCCATTGCAGGATTCTCAGGGTCATAAGCTTCTCCTTCAGAGGAGGCTTCTTTAGCACTGCCGGATGCAGCTTGCAATCTAGTCAGATTCTGAGAAATCATATTGACTTGTTGAGTCAATATTTTATTCTGAGCCAATATGGCATTAAGAGTATCAATCTCAAGAATTCCTTTCTTCTAAGTCGTCCCATTATTCACAGGATTTCTTTCAGAAGTGTACATGAACTGGTTATTTGCAACCATCTCAATGAGTTCCTGGGCTTCTACAGGCATTTTCAGATGAAATGATCCACCAGCAGAATAATCTAGTGACATCTTTGACATTTCAGACAGACCATCATAGAATATACATATGATGCTCCATTCTGGAAACATGTCAGAAGGACACCTTTTGGTTAATTGCTTGTATCTTTCCCAAGGTTCATAGAGGGATTCACCTTTCTTCTGTCTAAAGGTTTGGACGTCCACTCTGAGCTTAGTCATCTTTTGAGGTGGAAAGAATTTGGTCAAGAAAGCACTGACTAGCTTGTCCCAAGAGTTCAGGCTTTCTCTAGGTTGTGAGTCCAACCATGTCCTAGCTCTGTCTCTTACAGCAAAGGGGAAAAGCATAAGTCTGTAGACCTCGGGATCAACCCCATTGGTCTTAACAGTATCACAAATCTGTAAGAATTCAGATAAGAACTGATGAGGATCTTCTGATGGAAGTCCATGAAACCTGCAGTTCTGCTGCATTAGAGAAACTAATTGAGGCTTAAGCTCAAAGTTGTTTGCTCCAATGGTAGGAATTGAGATGCTTCTTCCATAGAAGTTGGAAGTCGGTGCAGCATAGTCACCAAGCATCTTCCTTGCATCTCTAGCCTTGTTGTTATTTTCGGCTGCCATGTCTTCTTCTTTTTCGAAATTTTTTGTCAGGTCCTCTCCAAAGAGTTGTGCTTTAGCTTCTCTTAGCTTCCTCTTCAGAGTCCTTTCAGGTTCAAGATCGGCTTCAACAAGAATATCTTTATCCTTGTTCCTGCTCATGTGAAAAAGAAGAGAACAGAAAAGAAGAGGAATCATTTATGTCACAGTATAGAGATTTCTTTATGTGAGTAGAAGAAGAGAGGAAGAGAAGAATGAGGTAGAGAGAAAATAAAGAGAATTCAAGCACAGAGAGGGAGAGAGGGTTCGAATTTTAAGAAGGAGAGAAGTGTTAGTAAATAAATAAATAAATAGAAAGAGATGAGAGAGAAGAGAAATTTGAAAATTAATTAAAAGAAAAGAAAAATATTTTTGTTTTTGTTCCGAGGGTTACCTGAAACTGTAGGTCGATCTCGGACGAGATCTTCTGTGCTGGTCGGAGCCGACGTGTCCGGCAGGTGTATAGCGGCCAGAGCTGGTGTGTCTGACTTGTGGAATTGAGAATGTTGCTAATCCCTTGTCACCGAAGGGTGGGGGTACCTGCAAGGGACTCCGATGCTTAAGTTGGCAAGGGTATTAAATAGGTATTGAGTAGAATCGGAGTATGAGTTATACCTGGGTGCTCCAGTGTATTTATAATAGTGAGGAGTGACCTTTTGTGGATAAGATAAGTTAGTTATCTTATCTTATCTTTATCTTCAAGTGAGGTCATCTTATCTTCAAGGGAACCACCCTTCTCTTTGTAGGCTTGGGCTGCCTTAGGATTTGGGGCGTGTTCCTCTATTTGGGCCCTTCTTTGGGCTTTCCTGGTGACTTGGCCGAGCTCTTAAGAAAGAGGTCGGGTTGTCCTGACCTGAAGAGGTCGGTCACTTTGTCTGTCGAACATCCCGGGTCGGACAACTTGACCCAGGGTATGAACAGTGCCCCTGCTTGAGCTCGGTCTTCTTTTTTGAGGTCAAGTCCTTGACTTCGGTTCTTCTTTGGTGAAGCCAAACTCAAGCATCTTGTCGATTCCTTTGTAGCAGTTTTTGAATGTAGAACGTTTCCTCTAAAAGCGCGCGCTTTTATATCGGCGCTTTGGGAACGTGCGAGGGTTTTATGCTTTCATTAATTTTAGCATTAATTGCCCCGTTTCCCTTTGGCTCTTTACTTTGATTTTGAAAACCCAGAAATGGTTTCTCTCCTTCGCTCTTTTCGTAACTTCTTTTCTCCACTCCCTTCGCTCTCTGTTTTTCGTCTGCACTTCTACTTTCTTGTGTTGTGGCGTCGTTGGCATTTTTTCTGGAGCTTCTGTTTTCGCCTGGAGTTTTGCAGTTTCACATTTCTCCCTGCGACATTGCTCTTGTTCGCGTTCTTTCTTTTGCTTGTGAGAGGGTGTTTCCAGATTTCGTCTTCCATCTTCAATTTCTTTGGACCTTGCCACTCTTTCAGGTTGGTACTAGCTTTCTTGCTTCTTTCATAGCTTCGTCTTCAGTTTTTAGGTGAAGCTTTTATTTTGCATGTTTGAAAGTTTGAATCTTTTCGTGGTCTTGTATTTGCTTGTCACTGTAACATGTTTTTCCTGTCTTTGATAATTTCTACTTGGCGTGCTTTGATTTTTGGGAATGCTTCTTGCTTGGTAGATTGTAATGACTTTTTGTGTTTTTCTTTGATGAAAAATGTTTGCTGTTTTGAATTCTTTCTGAGAAATGCTGGGGTGCAAGCTATAGATCTTGCCTGGAAACCTTGCTTTGTTACTGCCTCCAAAGGATGCCCCAGGACTTTGGTTTGAGTCTTGGGGTTTTCCTTTTCTTGTTTCTTCGCCTGTATCGTATTGACCGAGTTGTTTTCTCCCTTTGTCCGGGATATTTTTAGTAACCCCATCTTCTTTTCTTACTTGTAGGATTAGTTGGCTTCATGTCTTCTCGCAATAACATTGTAGAGATGTCTTCCAGAGTTCCCGAGGGAATGTCCGATTCGCTGGACTCCCTTATTTTGTTGTGTATTTCTGTTGTGGATGCTGAATTTTGCACAGAGCTGAGGAAGCGCCATAGGATTTGTGGTAACAATGCCCGTGAGGAGGATTACGAGCTTGTTGCTCCTGATTCTGATGAGAGAGTTTGTTTTCCGACTTCCATTGAGAGGGAGCGTCCCTTCTTCTATGCCTATGAATACCTCTTCAGTCAGTTGAACGTTACTTTTCCTTTTACTGCTTTCGAGACCAACCTATTATGGTTGTGTAATATTGCCCCATCCCAGCTTCACCCAAATTCCTGGGGTTTTACTAAAATTTTTCAACTTCTCTGCCGAGAATTAGATGTAACACCCTCTCAGACTCTTTTCCTTTATTTGTTTGTTTCCGCCAAGCCTGGCGGTTCTTCAAAAAAGAAAGTTTCCTGGGTTTCCTTCAGGTCCGCCCAGGGCCATAAAGTTTTTGCTATGTATGATGAGTCCTTTAAGGACTTCAAGAATTACTTCATTAAGGTTCGTGCTGTCGAGGGGGCCCGCCCCTTTTTTCTTGATGAAAATGATGAGCCTTCTCTCCCTCTAGACTGGCAGAGGGATGTGAGAGTGTCTCGCTATACCTGGGAGATGCTTGATGATGTTGAGCGTGCCTTTGTTGTTGTTCTTGAGGATCTATGGGGGAAACCACCCCATATTGATATAAAAAGGTTTTTGAATGACCCGTCCTTGGTTCAGACTATTTTGGGTACTTGTCTGACTTGTTTCTATACTTGTTTCTTAATTTTTCCTTCTTCTTATTGAGATTGTAACTCTTTGCTGTGGCTGATTCTGTATTTGCAGAGATGTCAAAGAACAATGACCCCATGAGGGCCTTTAAAAAGGCGAAGAAGGCAACTGCTGCTCTGAACATCTCGGCCAAGGTGGCCGGAGAGGGATCTTCTCAGACCCCCGTGAGGCCTCCTGTGCCGAGTTCTCCCGGGCCGAGGAAAGCAATTCCTACTCCTCGGTTTTGTTAGGTCGATCCTCCACAGACTTATGCCGCTGCTTCTGGTGCTCCTTCTAGTAAGAAGCAAAAAACAACTGAGCCTTTCAACCTTGATGCTCTCGAATTTGATCCGATCGAGTTTGTAGATCAACAAATCGGTCCTTATGGTGCCCTCTCTATGGATGACGTATCGCTTCTTCATCATTTTGATTATGTAACTCGAAGTGGTATTAAGTTGGCACACATGGGAGCGGCCCTGTATCAAACTGCTCAAAGTCTTCCTCTTCATGCCACCAAAGCTTTTATGGAGGAGGCCAAACGGGAGTTTGATCGGATAAATGGATTGAAGGAGGAGCTCGAAGTGAAGGTTGCCAAGTTGGAAAAAGATCTGGCGAATGAGAAGGCGAGTTCCCTCTCTTTGGCTGCCTCTGTGAGGCTGGCTGAGGACACGGCACTGAGGCATAAGGATAGCTATATCACATCTTATCGAGAGGGAATGCGTCTGAAGGAGGAGTTGGAGAACGTCCGAGCTTATTACTCCAAGATTCAAGGTCATTTTGTTGACAGTGTAACTGCTGCCTACGAGAACCTGAAGGAGCAGGTTCGAGTTATTGCTCTTGAGGCCGACCTTACTCTCTTCAGCCTCGACAATGTTGTAAGGGATGGTAAGATTGTCCCTGATGACCAGGATGATGATGATGCTGACCCTCCCCTAATGCCTTCTGTCAAAGTGTCGACCTCCTCGGTTCCTCCCGTTATGTCTGATCCGAATTGCCAGATTCTGAACCGGGATGATGGAACTGTAGATGCTGTGCCTATTCAGACTTGCCCTCCTTCTCCCCGTACTGATGCTGCCGGGAAGGTTCCAGATCTTGGTTGACCTCCTTTTTTAAGTATTTGTGTAAATAGCCCGGTTTGTGGGCTTTGAACTCTTTTTTGTAAATGATGTTTTGTTGACTGTTGATACTCTAGTTGCTACTTTTAGCAACTTTATTTTGAAAAACAAAATATTTTCTCTTGCTCTTGGGGTTGGCTTCAAGAGGCCTGTTGAGTCTTTGTTTTATGGTAACTGCGATATGCTTGCTTGCAGCTTTCTTTAGTATTTACCTAGAATTTTCAGAGTTGTTTTTTATCCATCCTCTTTTGATTGCTTTTGTGGCGAGGTTGAGGTCTTTCGGGTCGAGTTATCTCCCCTCTGTTGATTGATTTTCTCAATTGATATTTTTGGAGCAACCCCTTGGGATTACTTTTTATAACTTTTTGTAGCTTTAGTCCGACTTCTTCATGTTGGTCCCTGTTTCGTTACTAGGTGATTCTTTTTCTTAGATCTTGTTCAGATCTCTTTTGAGGTTTATCTTTTTCGGGCCGACTTCGTCATGTCGGATGTCGTTGAGTTACTCAATAATCCTCTTTCTTGGACCTTTGTTCAGGTCTTTTTCAGGGATTTATCTTTTGTAACTTTATCTTTCCGGGTTGACTTTGTCACGTCGGGCTTTGTCGAGTTATTTGATAATCCTCTTTCTTAGACCTTGTTCAGGTCTCCTTCAGGGATTATTCTTGTTTTGTAGGAGTTGATCTCTTCTAAGTTGTTTTTGTAATCCTCTTTCTTGGACCTTTGTTAGGTCTCTTTCAGGGATTACTTTTACAACTTGTCTTGTAGGAGACCGACTTCGTTAGGTCAATCTCTTCTAAGTTGTTTTTGTAATCCTCTTTCTTGGACCCTTGTTAGGTCTCTTTCAGGGATTACTTTCACAACTTGTCTTGTAGGAGACCGACTTCTTTAGGTCGATCTTTTCTAAGTTGTTTTTGTAATCCTATTTCTTGGACCTTTGTTAGGTCTCTTTCAGGGATTACTTTTACAACTTGTCTTGTAGGAAACCGACTTCGTTAGGTCAATCTCTTCTAAGTTGTTTTTGTATTCCTCTTTCTTGGACCCTTGTTAGGTCTCTTTTAGGAATTACTTTTACAACTTGTCTTGTAGGAGACCGACTTCGTTAGGTCGATCTTTTCTAAGTTGTTTTTGTAATCCTCTTTCTTGGACCTTTGTTAGGTCTCTTTCAGGGATTACTTTTACAACTTGTCTTGTAGGAGACCAACTTCGTTAGGTCGATCTCTTCTAAGTTGTTTTTGTAATCCTCTTTCTTAGACCTTTGTTAGGTCTCTTTCAGGGATTACCTTTACAACTTGTCTTGTAGGAGACCGACTTCGTTAGGTTGATCTTTTCTAAGTTGTTTTTGTAATCCTCTTTCTTGGACCTTTGCTAGGTCTCTTTCAGAGATTACTTTTACAACTAGTCTTGTAGGAGACCGACTTCGTTAGGTCGATCTCTTCTAAGTTGTTTTTGTAATCCTCTTTCTTAGACCTTTGTTAGGTCTCTTTCAGGGATTACTTTTAGAACTTGTCTTGTAGGAGACCGACTTCGTTAGGTCAATCTCTTCTAAGTTATAGCAATTCCTCTTTAATAGGGTTGGCCAGACCTCTTTCCAGGGATTTGCTGATAACTTGGGTTGACTTGGTCCGACTTTTTAGTGTCGGCCAATCTTTTTAAGTTATTATATAGCAATCCATAAGACCTCGTCAAGTTCTTATTGGGATCACTTTTGATAACTTCTTGCATTATTCTGTGTTCATCTTTGCCGATTTGTAGATGGTGGTTTCTGTCCTGGTTTAATCGACCTTTAGGTGAATCGCGTTTTCACCTTTGTCCGTCGATCATTCCTATCGAGATCATACAGTGAATCTGTTCTTCACTTTCTGTTCGATCCGTTGCATTATAATCGGACGATGAATGCTTCAGATTAATGCGTCTTGGGAATTTGTAGAATATCTGAAATGTATTTTATTTAAAGAAAGTGCAAATATATACAGGCGGGAGTTTTTCATACCCTTAAGTCGGATTAAATGTCAATCTTGATGCCTCATTAAAAAACCTTTTCAGGAAAAAGAGTGCATCTTGTGATGAGATCTTTTACCTTTCCTAACTATAGTACCTTCTTAGGTTACAGGCGTGCCATGATTTGGGGAGTTCTCGTCCCTCGAGTTCGGACAGTCTGTAGTAGCCCTTCCCAAGTACTTCTGTGACTCGGTAAGGTCCTTTCCAGTTGGCTGCCAGCTTTCCTTCTTCGGGTCGAGTTGTTCCAATATCATTTCAGATTAAGATGAGATCATTCTCAGCGAAACCTCTTGGCACTACCTTTTGATTATACCTGGAAGCCATTCGCCGCTTTAGTGCTTCTTCTCTGATCCGAGCTTTTTCTTGGATTTCTGGAAGTAGGTCGAGCTCTTCTCTTTGAAGTTGAGAATTGGTTTGTTCATTGTAGTGGACTACTCGGGGAGACCCTTCCTCGACTTCTATTGGAATCATTGCCTCCACTCTGTATGCTAATCGAAATGGTGATTTGTTTGTAGTAGAATGGGGGTTGTTCGATATGCCCATAGGACTTGTGGAAGTTCCTCGGCCCAAGCCCCTTTTGCTTCTTGCAGTCTCCGTTTCAGCCCGGTCAATATGACTTTGTTGGCCGCTTCAGCTTGTCCATTGGCTTGGGGATGCTCGACGGAGGTGAACTAGTGTTTTATATTCAAGTCGGCCACTAGTTTTCTGAAGCATGCATCTGTGAATTGGGTGCCATTGTCTGTGGTGATGGAGTATGGGACCCTGAACCTTGTAACGATGTTCCTATATAGGAATTTCCGGCTTCTTTGAGTAGTGGCGTTGGCTAGGGGTTCTGCCTCGATCCATCTCGTGAAATAGTCTACCCCTACTATGAGGAATTTTACTTGTCCCGATCCCTGTGGAAAAGGTCCGAGAAGATCGACTCCCCATTTTGCAAATGGCCAGGGTGAGGTCACGCTGATGAGTTTTTCCGGCGGGGCGATGTGAAAGTTGGCATGCTTCTGACATGGTGGACATGTCTTTACAAATTCTGTAGCTTTCCTTTGTAGAGTTGGCCAATAGAATCCCGCCCGGAGTACCTTTTTAGTGAGAGCTTGCGCTCCAAGATGATTGCCACAAATGCCGCTGTGTACTTCCTCCAAGACTTCCTTTGTGTTGGAAGTCGGTACGCACTTTAACAATGGTATTGAGATCCCTCTTTTGTACAGTTTGTTGTTTATGATAGTGTAGTACTGTGCCTCTCTTTTTAACATCTTTGCCTCTTTTTCATCTGTAGGGAGAGTTTCTGTTTTGAGGTAATTAATTATGGGGGTCATCCACCCTTGATTCTAACCTGTTATGGCTAGGACTTTTTCTTCTTCCAATATTGATGGGTTCTGCAGTACTTCCTGGATGAGGCTTCTATTGTTGCCCCCTGGTTTGGTGCTGGCTAGTTTTGAAAGTGCGTCAGCTCGGGCGTTCTGCTCGCGGGGTATGTGGCAGATCCTATATTTCCCGAGTTGTCCGAGCTGTTCCTTGGTTTTATCCAAATATTTTTTCATAGTAGGATCTTTGGCTTGGTAGCTCCCTGTTATTTGTGAGGTAATGACTTGTGAGTCGCTGTAGATGTTGAGTTTCAGAGCTCCAACTTCTCTAGCCAGTTTCAAGCCAGCTAATAACGCTTCGTATTCCGCCTGGTTATTTGAGGCCGGGAATCCGAATTTGAGGGAAAGCTCAAGTTGGATTCCTTGGTTGCTTTCGATTATAACACCTGCACCACTTCCGGCTTTATTCGAGGAACCGTCCACGTATATATTCCACTCTATGGGGATCTCCGGGGTGTCTGTGAATTCTGCAGTGAAGTCGGCTAGGTATTGTGATTTGATGGCTGTCCGCACTTCGTATTGGAGGTCGAACTCGGACAACTCGATTGCCCATTGTAGGATTCTTCCTACTAGATCTGTTTTCTGCAATATCCCCTTTATGGGCTGGTTGGTCCGAACCTTAATGGTATGCGCTTGGAAGTACGGGCAAAGTCGTCGGGATATGAGTATGAGAGCGTAGGCAAACTTCTCTATTTTCTGGTAGTTCAGCTCTGACCCCTGCAGTGCTTTACTAATGAAGTAGACGGGTTGTTGCCCACCCTCGTCTTCTCTAATTGGTGCTGAGGCTATTACTCGACTTCCTACTGCGAGGTACAATATGAGTGGTTCCCCTTCTCGTGGTCGAGATAGGATAGGTGGTCGTCCCAAGAATTCTTTGAAGTCTTGGAAGGCTTGTTTCACATTCTGTTGTCCACTCAAAGTTCTTTCCCTTCCTTAAAGTAGCGTAGAAAGGGAAGGATCTTATCACTGACCCTGCTAGGAATCTGGATAAGGCTGCCAGTCTCCCATTGAGTTGTTGTACCTCTTTGACGCAGGTTGGGCTCTTCATGTTGAGTATGGCCTGGCATTTATTTGGATTTGCCTCAATTCCTCTTTGTGTAAGCATAAAGCCCAAGAACTTACCGGCTTCCACTGCGAAGGTGCATTTAGCCGGGTTAAGTCACATGCCATGCTTCCGTATGGTATCGAATACTTGAACCAAGTCAGACAGTAATGTTTCTTCACTTTATGTCTTTATCAACATGTCATCCACGTAGACTTCCATGATTTTTCCAATGTGGTCTGAGAAGACCTTATTCATTAGCCTTTGATAAGTAGCTCCCGCGTTCTTAAGGCCGAAAGGCATTACGATGTAACAATAGTTTGCTTTGGGTGTTAGAAACGAGGTTTTTTCTTAATCCGGTGGATACATTGGGATCTGGTTGTACCCCGAGTATGCGTCTATAAATGAGAGATACTTATATTTCGATGAGGCATCTACTAGAGCGTCGATGCTTGGTAGTGGATAAGGGTCTTTTGGGCAGGCTTTGTTGAGGTCGGTGTAGTCGATGCACATTCGCCACTTCCCATTTGACTTTCTCACCAAGACAACGTTTTCTAGCCATAGTGGGTACTTAACTTCTCTTATGAACCCTGCCTCTAATAGTGCTTGCACTTGTTCTGCTACAACCTGAAACCGTTTCGGCCCGAGTTTTCTTCATCTTTGTTGTACCGGCCGGGATCCCGGATAGACTGCCAACTTATGGCTCATCAGTTTGGGATCTATGCCTGGCATGTCGGCAACTTTCCATGCGAAGATATCAACATTTTCTCGTAGGAACTGTATGAGTGATTCCTTTGCATCTCCTTCCAAAATCGTGCCAATATTAGTTGTCTTATCCGAGGTGTCTCTGATCTGAACTTTCTCTACTTCACCTTCGGGCTGTGGACGGAGTTCTTCTCATCTCTGAACTCTGCCAAGTTCGATTGTGTGGAACTCTCCTCCTTCGCCTCTGAGGTTTAGACTTTTGTTATAACAGCGACGCGCCATCTTTTGATCTGCTTTTATTGTAGCTATCTCTTCTGCAGTTGGGAATTTCATACATAGATGTGGAGTTGAAACTATTGCGCCGAGTTGGTTTAACATTGCCCGACCTATTAAGGCATTGTAGGCTGAGCTTACGTCAACCACGATATAGTCTATCTTAACTGTTCTGGACTGGTTCCCCTTTCCAAAGGTTATACATAGCGATACGTATCCCAGTGGTTGTACTGGGGTATCCCCAAGTCCGAACAGGCTGTTCGGATATGCTTTTAGCTCTTTTTTTTCTAAGCCGAGCTTGTCGAAGGTAGTTTTGAGTAAGATGTCGACGGAGCTTCCTTGGTCAATTAATGTATGGTAGAGGTTGGCGTTTGCCAGTATGATAGTGATGACCATGGGGTCGTCGTGTCCCGAGATGATTCCAGATGCGTCTTCTTTGGTAAACGTGATTGCTGGGATGTCTGGCGCCTCCTTCTTTCCTTTGACATGGTATACCTCTTTGAGGTGTCGCTTGCGGGATGATTTGGAGATTCCTTCTCCCGCAAATCCGCCGTGTATCACGTGGACATGTCTCTCTGGTGTGCGAGGTGATCGTTCAGACCGTCTGACATCTTCATCCCTTCTTCTTCTTCTTGGCTCTTTATCCCGGTTGGCCAAAAACTGATCTAGTTTTCCTTCTCTTACTAATTTTTCTATGACGTTTTTCAGGTCGAAGCATTCGTTGGTGGAATGTCCTCGAACTCGATGATTCTCACAGTATTCGTTCCGAGTCCCTCCTCCTCTTTTGCCTTTGAGTGGCCGAGCTGGGGGTATTTTTTCCGTATGGCAGACTTCTTTGTAAACATCTACCAAGGATACCCTGAGAGGGTGTAGTTATGATATTTTTTGATTTCCTCCCCGGAGCGATCTTCCTTTTTCTTGGATTCTTTATCTTTATCTCGGTAGGCAGAACCGAACCTCGAGGCTTCCCCAAGTCGAGAATTCTCCTCCATGTTGATGTACTTCTACGCCCATTCTTGTACTTCATCCAGGGATGCAGGGTACTTCTTTGATATAGATTGGCTAAACGGTCCTTCTCGTAGGCCATTTATGAGGCCCATAATGACAGCTTCTGTTGGTAGACTATGTATGTCCATGCATGTTTTGTTGAATCTTTCCATGTAGTTATGAAGACTCTCCCGATCTCCTTGCTTGATTCCTAGTAGGCTGGGTGCGTGTTTAGCCTTGTCCTTTTGTATGGAAAATCAGGCCAGGAACCTTTTGGCCAGGTCGTCGAAGCTCGAGATGGACTTTGGAGGTTGGTTGTCGAACCATCTAATGGCTGTTTTGGTAAGAGTTGTTAGAAAGGCTTTGCAGCGAACTGCATCCGAGGCATCAGTGAGGTACATTCTACTTCTGAAATTGCTGAGATGATGGTTGGGGTCCGAGGTGCCGTCATACAGAGTCATATCTGGAAGTTTGAAGTCCTTTGAGATTTTGGTCTTCATAATTTTCCTGGTGAATGGATCTTGATCCTTGCGAGGGCTGTCCTCTGGAGTGGATCGAGGAGCTTTAGTTTTGAGATCAGCTTCGAGTTTTAGAAGCTTATCTTCTAATTCTCGGCGTCGCCTTATCTCCCGATGTAGATCCTTTTCTTTTTTGCGTTGATGGTGGGCCTCTTTCTCAAGTTGTTTTAATCGATCTTGAAGTGCCTCTATCATCCCTGGATTTGATGAATTTTTGTCCCCGTTGGGCTCCGGGGTATCTTTGAGTATAGCATCCACGTTCTTGTACGGCGTTCTATCTTCCAAACCTGAATCGTGGTTGATGTGTGGAAAATGATCCAACACACAACTCACCGGCAAGTGTACCGGGTCGCATCAAGTAATAAAATTCACGGGAGTGAGGTCGATCACATAAGGATTAAAGGATTGAGCAATTTTAGTTTAGTGGTTGATTTAGTCAAGCAAACAGAGATTGATTTGAGTGATTTTGTATCCAACAGTAAGTAAATAGCAAGAAATGTAAAGGGAGAGGGATGAATTGCAGAAATTAAAGAGAACTAAAAGTAAAGGTGCTGAATCTTAAAGAACAAGAAATTAAATGATTGAAACTTAAAGTACAAGAAATGTAAATTACGGTAACTTAAAGTGCAAGAAATATAAATTGCTTGAACAAAAAAGGGATTGAGGGACTTGGAATTCAGAATTTAAGTAATAGAAGTAAATTGAAGCAATTAACAAAGCAAGAAATGATTTGAAATCAACTAGATCTCAAACAGAAATGGAAATTTGATTTCAGTAGTGGTTCAGCAGAAGAATCAAAAAGAGAAAATCAGATCTCAGGACTCCAGAGACTAGATAGCAGAGTCTAGATCTCAATTGCCTTCCTAGATCCAAGTTCACAAAGCAAGTAAAGAGAAATCGAAGATTGAAGCAGTAAAGGAAATTGAATTTAACTCAATTATGCAGTAAGAAAATTAAAGAGATCTTAAATGGAGATTGAGACAGAAGTTCCTCAATTCTTCACAGTCAAGACTCAAACAAAACCTAGTAAAGAAAACAAAAAGATCAGAGGAAGAAGAAGTGAATTCTCTCCTCCGATTCTTAAGCTATTGCAGAAAACAGAAAGTGGAAATTGAAAACCCAGAAGTTCCAAAACAGAAAATGAAAAGTGCTCTCCAGTTAACAAAAGATGAAAATTCAAAAATGAGAGTCAGCTCCCCTTTTCTAATCCTAACTAACACCTATTTATGCACTTCCTATTTTGAATCTAAGAATTTTGAGTGGGCTTGAAAGATGGGTGAGGAATTGAATTGAATTGGATTTTTAGGTGAGTTTTAGCCCATGTTGCTCCCAAGAGGCTGCTCTGCTCTTGTGGAGAGCAGAGCAATGAAGCTTTGTGTGGGGATGCATGTTGCGTGCCAAGTGTGGGAGAGGCATCAGGATGCTGCCTTGCCCTTGTGGAGAGTGGGGCAGTGGTGTCATGGTGCGTGCCTTGCTTCCCTGCCTATGCGTCCAAGCTGCGCGCGCCCAAGCTCCTGGCCGTGCCAATTGTGCGTGCCATGCATCAAGGAATGCTGCTCTGCCCTCCTTGTAGGTAGCGCAAAGCTTTCCTTGTTCTTGGGTGAGGTCCCAAGTTCGAAACTTGGCTGAAGGCATGTTGAGCTTTTTCTTCTTGGCACATGATTCACGCCTAAGGCTTGGCTTCCTAGAGGTCTTGTGTTCAATCCTTGGAGGTATCCTTTTAGCCAAGTGTGGCGCATTTTCCTTTGTGTGTAGTGCTACTTCGTTCCCTTGTGAGCTTGGGTTCGAAACCCATGGGTGGCTCTTGGAGTTAATTTTTCTTGAATTTTTCCATGAGGAGCCCGAAATTGCTCTTAAGGAGGGCTGGGCAGAATTTTTCCTTCCCTTGTTTCTTGGCCTAGAATTGTGCTCTGCCCTCAAGGAGGACAGGGCAATGAAGCCTTGAATGCTTGGTTCATTGTTGTGCTCTCTTGGAAGACAGTGTGCTCTTGTGGAGAGCAGTGTGGCTTCCTTCCTTCATTGTGTCACACTCTTTTCTTCCTTGGGCCACGCTTTCTTAGGCCACACTTTTCTTCTTTTCTTCTTTTCTTCACCTACAAATAATCAAAATAACCAATCAAAGTATCACCAAATTCACAAGGTTTATAAATCAATTAAAAATCAATTAAATTTAGCTTAAACCTCATGATTTAGCATCAAATAAAGGGTGGTTGATTGATTCAAATGAAGTATTCATTTCCACTCTAAATTGCTTACTTATAGTGCAAGAAAGTGCATAAAAACTAGTGAAACAAGTGAAATTAGCTTGAGAAATGGGTATATGATGACTTGTCATCACAACACCAAACTTAAATCTTGCTTGTCCCCAAGCAAGCATCAAAATTAAGAGGAAATGAAATGAAAAAGAAAAGTATACATATCCTTATTAGGCATATAGTAGAACTTGGTTCATGGAGTTTTTATGCAGACAATGATAACTCAGTTATTGTTTGCTGTTACATAATATACACTTTTCCTCAAAGGCTTACTAAGCTTGCTGTTGTAAGGTTTACTTTTTACTTGCTCCCTTGCTAACTTTTCTTTTCTTATTTTGCTTAACAAGCTTATTATTCTTTGAAGGCTTGGTGTCAAATGTTGCAGTAGCCTTTGGCTTTATTTTTACTCAACATTTCTTCACCACAGACACATGGCTCACTATTTCCTCCTAGGATCATTGATGCCCAGCATCCCTTTGGATAACTAAATGCTTTGTAACTAGGTTGCTCTTTATTATGAACTTTCAATTGGCCATCCCAAATCAGTTGATCTAAGTGGCCAGGTTTTGAAATACCCCTTAGAATTTACTTGTCCAAGCATATCCTAGTTCAAGAACACCAAAGGCATGTGTCCTAAGGTCCAAGCTATTGGTGCCCAGCCTTATTCTTTTTTCTTTTCTTTGCCACTTTTGGCTTTTTCTTCTTCCTTTGCTTTCTGTTTTATTTTTTTATCAAAGGATCCTTACTAATATGAACACTTATGACAGCAAGCTAGTTCACACTTCAATGAAAATGACATTATGCAGCATTTATTTTATGAGTTATGCATTAAATCAAACACATACCACCACTAACTTCCATTCTAAATTATGCAACATTGGATATTTACTTTCTAATTCAAACATTTCTCTTTTATTCAAGCATATGGGAAATAAAACAAAATTCAAAATTAAATGATGAATGACAAGCATTATGCAGATCAGCATACTTAATCAAACAACTTCACTTGTAACTAGATGAACACTTTTGCAAGACATATAAGAATTCCTAAATTAAAACATTTCACAACAACAAGGATCAAGTGTAAATACAACCTTTTGAGTTACAGCTTTTCATTCTTCCTCTTGTTGCCTCCCTTTTGAGTCATAATGCAAATTGTCTTCAAATGTTGGCTAGTTTCCTACATAATTCTCAAAAGTTGCTTGCTTCCCAAGCCCTTAAGTGAATGGTTAGTATGCATGAATTGAGTGTGTCTTTTGGATTTATTTTGGTGTGGGAACACCAAACTTAATTGCTTGCCATTGTCTCTGATGCAACAAGTTAACCATATGTGAAATCCTTGTGTCCTTGCTAAAGGTTATGGAATTAAAGCTAGAAAGTAGTTAAATGGTTGAATAATTTGTCTGATTGCTTGGAGCTAGCATTGTGCAAGAGGTGAGAATATGCTTTTAAATGAGATTTTGGTGGAACACCAAACTTAGAATCTTTCATTCCCCCTTAAATTGTTTTGGTGTGCAACACCAAACTTAGCTCCTTGCAATGCATACCAACTATTCAACATTTTTATTGAAAAAGCTATGAAAATAACACTACCTCAGGTTGGGTTGCCTCCCAACAAGCGCTTCTTTATTGTCATTAGCTTGACATCCTTCATTCTTTGATCATGGGGGCTGAAAATCATAGTGCCTCAGCTTTTCTCCTCTTACTGTGAACTTCCTTCCATTTTTCCCTTTGATGATCTCTAGGTGTTTAAGCGAAAGGACCCGATTCACAGTGTAGTATTCAGATAATTGTGGAGACACCTTCATTGGTTGGGTGTTTAACACTACTTTATCCCCTGGTGAAAAACCTTCAGTGGGGATCTTCTTGTTTCTCTACCCTCTTGGCCTCTTCTTCTTTTCTTTCTCAAAAGATACTCCCTGCCTTGGTGTTTTTTTATCTGGGATATTAAATTTCCCATCTGGGGGCTTTGGATCTAGTTCCTCCTTGATTTCTTTGGTTTGTTGCACCATCTCTACTGCTTTCAAGCATGGATTTAGAAGTCTTGGAGTTAACTCATTGACTGCCTCCTTCAGGCTTTGATCTATGGCGTTATCCTTTATACAATCTTCTTCTTGAGTAGACTCATGCAGAGTTTTAAAAACATGGAATGCTAGGTGCTCATCATGCACTCTCAGCAACAATTCCCCTTTTCAAGATCTATCAATGCTCTGCCCGTAGCTAGGAAAGGCCTCCTCAGGATGATTGGAGTGTTAGGGTCCTCTTCTATATCTGAGATAACAAAGTCAGCAGGGAGAAAGAATTTTTCCACTTTTACCAACACATTCTCCACAACTCCCAGTGCTTGCTTAGTAGATTTGTCAGCCATTTGGAGAACTATTCGTGTGGACTTCAGCTCAGAAATTTGAAGTTTCCTCATTATAGAAAAAGGCATCAAGTTTATGCTTGCACCGAGGTCACAAAATGACTTCTCAATTATTATGTTTCCTATGGTGCAAGGTATGTAAAAACTCTCAGGATCATCTTTCTTCTCTGGCAACTCTCTTTGGAGGATAGCACTACATTCCTTTGTCATATCAACAATCTGTCCTTCCTTCAGGGATCCTTTCTTTGTGAGTACTTCTTTCATAAATTTGGCATATAATGGCATCTGTTCAAGTGCTTCCAAGAAAGGAATATTGATGCTGAGAGTCTTGAATATATCCAGGAATTTTGAGTATTGCTTATCCTCATTCTCTTTCTTGAATCTTTGAGGATATGGAAGTTCGAGGACATATGGCTTCACCCATTCCTTCTTCTCTTGTAGTTGTGATTCAAGGATGTTCTTGTCTCCCTTTGAGATTTGTGCCTTCTTAGTTGTCTGATCCTTTTCACTTTTCTCCTCTATTTCTTCTTGTGGAACTTCTCTGTTGTGTTCTTCTTGATTGATGGCTTCCTTCTCCCTAGTCTCTTCACTTTCCACTATGATTGCTTTGCACTCCTCCCATTTTGTGGCTTTTCCTTTGTCCCTTGGATGTTCTTCAGTGACATTGGGGAAGGTATTTGCTCTCTTCTCACCCATTTCTGAAATTTGCTTAGCCATTTGCCCCATGTGTCTCTCAAGGTTTCTGATTGAGGCCTCTTGGTTTTTGAATGCTAGGGCCTGGTCTTTCCTTGCAACTTCCTGATCTTGCCTTGCCATCTCTTGATTTTTCATGAGTTTCTCCATCATTTTCTCTAGACTTGAGATTCTTTGAGAGTCTGGATTTGGTTGTGATTGTGTGAAATGAGATGGTTGTTACTGGAAGTTGTTTGAATTAATTGTGGGGGTACTTTGAGGGTGGGATGTGGATGTAGAAAAGTTATTCTGGTGGTTTTGTGAGTTGTTATGGGATTGGTGGTATGTGTTTTGTGGGTTTTTGAATTGGTTAGTATTATTGGATGAATGGTTTTGGTTGTTTGTGTTGCTAATGCTGCTATAGTTGAAGTCCCTTTGTCCTTGATTCTGGTGCTCACCCCACCTCGAGTTAGAATGAGTCTTCCAGGATGGATTGTGTACATCACCATGGAAGTTGTGCTGGAGTGAACTTGAGGTGTCATTCATGTATTGCATCTGCTCAGAGCCTTGTTGCTCATAATTGAATGTCTCAGTACCCTCTTTAGATTGATTCCATCCATGTGAGACTTGAGATTGGCCTTGTGTGTTTACTACAGCAAGTTGCTCAATTCTCTTGGCCATCAATTCCATTTGTTGCTGAAGTTGTTGATGCATCTGTTTGTTTTGTGCCAAAAGAGTGACGACACCTTCAAGCTCCAAGACATCTTTCTTGGGAGTTGGTTGGCGTTGCCTTTGATGACCATAGAAGTATTGATTGTTTGCCACCATGTCTATGAGGTTTTGTGCTTTATCTGCTGTCTTCATTAATTGCAAAGAACCTTCTGCTGAATGGTCTTGTGCTTCTTGAGATTTCAGAGTCAATCCTTCATAGAAGTTTTGAAGTTTATCCCATTCTTTGAACATTTCTGGTGAACACTTCCTGAGTAAAGCTTTGTATCTTTCCCATGCATCATACAATGACTCTCCATCCATCTGAGTGAATGTTTGGACCTCTGTTTTGAGTCTGATAATCCTTTAGGGAGGATAGAACTTGGCTAGGAATTTGCTCACTAAGTCTTCCCAATTATTGATGCTTTCTTTGGGAAATGTCTCTAGCCATTGAGTGGCCTTATCCTTCAGAGAGAATGGAAACAGCAGTAGCTTGTAGATGTCTGGATGCACACCACTTGTTTTGACAGTTTCACAAATCCTGAGGAAGATGGATAAGTGTTGGTTTGAATCTTCAAGTGGACTTCCTCCATAGGAGCAATTGTTCTGCACCAGAGTGATAAGTTGAGGCTTCAACTCAAAATTATTTGTATGAACGTTAGGAGTAAGTATGCTACTTCCGCAGTTTCTTGCATTGGGGATAGTGTAAGAGGCCAACACCCTTCTTACAGGCTGGGTATTGTTGCTCACTCCCTTTTCACATACCTCAGCCTCCATGACTTGCAACAATCACAAAAAAACCAAATGAAACATGGATATTCTAGTGCCAGAATGTGGTTAGAGGGTTAGGTGACACAATGTGTCAAACAGTTAATGCGCTTAGTAAAAATAAAGAAAAAATGCTTAATCTAGACCACCACCTTACTTAATCATTGTCAATCTATTTCAATCCCCGACAACGGCGCCAAAAACTTGATGTGTGGAAAATGATCCAACACACAACTCACCGGCAAGTGTACAAGGATTGAAGGATTGAGCAATTTTAGTTTAGTGGTTGATTTAGTCAAGCAAATAGAGATTGATTTGAGTGATTTTGTATCCAATAGTAAGTAAATAGCAAGAAATGTAAAGGGAGAGGGATGAATTGTAGAAATTAAAGAGAACTGAAAGTAAAGGTGCTGAATCTTAAAGAACAAAAAATTAAATGACTGAAACTTAAAGTACAAGAAATGTAAATTACGGTAACTTAAAGTGCAAGAAATATAAATTGCTTGATAGAAAAAGGGATTGAGGGACTGGGAATTCAGAATTTAAGTAAGAGAAGTAAATTGAAGCAATTAACAAAGCAAGAAATGATTTGAAATCAACTAGATCTCAAACAGAAATGGAAATTTGATTTCAGTAGTGGTTCAGCAGAAGAATCAAAAAGAGAAAATCAAATCTCAAGACTCCAGAGACTAGATAGCAGAGTCTAGATCTCAATTGCCTTCCTAGATCCAAGTTCACAAAGCAATTAAAGAGAAATCGAAGATTGAAGCAGTAAAGGAAATTGAATTTAACTCAATTATGCAGTAAGAAAATTAAAGAGATCTTAAATGGAGGTTGAGACAGAAGTTCCTCAATTCTTCACAGTCAAGACTCAAACAAAACCTAGTAAAGAAAACAAAAAGATCAGAGGAAGAAGAAGTGAATTCTCTCCTCCAATTCTCAAGCTATTGCAGAAAACAGAAAGTGCAAATTGAAAACCTAGAAGTTCCAAAACAAAAAATGAAAAGTGCTCTCCAGTTAACAAAAGATGAAAATTCAAAAATGAGAGTCAGCTCCCATTTTCTAATCCTAACTAACACCAATTTATACACTTCCTATTTTGGATCTAAGAATTTTGAGTGGGCTTGAAAGATGGGTGAAGAATTGAATTGAATTGGATTTTTAGGTGAGTTTCAGCCCATGTTGCTCCCAAGAGGCTGCTCTGCTCTTGTGGAGGGCAGAGCAGTGAAGCTTTGTGTGGGGATGCATGTTGCGTTTCAAGTGGGTTTTAACTTGCTTGAAGGCTTTCTGCGCCTAGTTTGGGATCCCGAAGGCTATTGGAAGTATAAACATTGGTTGGGATTCCTAGATCAGTACAAGCATAAACCACCATAACAAGGAGCTCACCAAATGTCCAACTTAAGGACTTTAACTAAGAGTGCTAGGTGGGAGACAACTCACCATGGTATGATCGTTCTCTTCCCTCTCCATAGTTTTCTTTTGCAATAACTCTTCTCAGTCCTAGTGCATATAGTCTGCAGTTGCATTTGCATCTTGCATATTCAAAAAAAAAGAGAGCACACGACGCGACAGCGTCAATGACACGTCCGCGTCGTAGGTGCCTTAGAAACGAAAAGAAAGGAACAGAGAGTCATGCGAAAGTGTGGCTGGAGGCGTGCCTTTGGCACAAACTAATCCACGCGACCGCGTGGATGACGTCATCATGTCATTCACGAAATAGCCTCCCCACGCGTCTGCGTCACCCACGCGACCGCGTGGCCCTGTAAATCGACGTATAAAGGTGTATGGCCAAAAGTTGTGATGGAGTGGGGCTGGAGCCATGATAGAAGCACAAGCCCTACCATGCGAACGCGTGCCCCACGCGTTCGCGCCGTTTTTTAAAAAAATGGCCATTCACACGATCGCATCCCCCACGCGACCGCGTCGCCCTAAAATTTGGCACTATGAGTTTCAAACAGAGAGTTACGCGACCGCGAGGCTGCACTTGCGCTGAAGGCACGAACCACTTCACGTGAACGCGTGACCCACGCGTTGGCGTCACTTCATCGAAGCGCTATCTGTGCGAACGCGTGACTCACGCGTTGGCGTCACAAGCGGCGCACAGCTTATCCAGATGAGCCAAATATCTTATCTTTTCTTCCCCAAATCTAAATCTTTTCTTTCCTTCTTATTTCTTTCTTCCTCCTTTCTTACTTTCTTTTTCTTTTTTCCATTGGTGTTAAAATTCTCTTCTTCAACTATTGCATCTTTTCTTGAATTATTCCGGTGCTTCATGACTTATTTTATTCTAATTGGGTATTATTATTCATAAGTCAATGCTAATTTTTATAATACTGATATTCCTTTTGCTTTGATATGCACTTACACTATCTTGCATTACCCACACTCTCTTCCCCTTTGTTGCACTATTGATATGCCATTTGCTCTTACTATTTTCTCACATGCATGTTGTAGCTACCATGTAATTGAGACCTTTATTCTTTGGCATTAGCACCCATATTTTATTTATGTTCTTATCTTTATTTCTGGGTTACTTTCCTTCTTTTCCTCTTCTTTTAGGATGGCCACCGAGAGGGGAAAGGAAGAACTTCTATATGGGGAGACAGGCAAGTCAATCTACACAATCTATAGAGAAAGGCATCAGTTAGAATAGCCCGTTCACTTGTACATCTTAGCATGCACCGAGGACAGTGCAATCTTTAAGTGTGGGAGTCGATACCGATCTCCACGGGTTAGTTATTCTCTTCTCAACACCAATATTCTATTTTCTTTGTTTGTTCATTGTTGCATTGCATAATAGATTGCATGTGTAGTTGATTGTTTGCATTTAAGTACTACTTGGTTGAAAAATAATAAATTTCTTTTTAATACCCTATTTTTGAAAATTTTCACTAATTTAAAAAAAAAACTTAAAATTTTTTATATGTTAAATTTGTTTGAAGATTGTAAATTGGAACATGGTTTTTGAGCTAAAGAACATACAACCCGTGAGATTTTGAGCTTAATTGCATGGTTACATTATTTAACCATAATATTTTATTCTTGTGTGTTTTCTTCTCTATGATTGTAATCTATATTTTGTTCCATTCTATATGTCTATTATTGTGTATTTACATGTTTGCATATGATTGAGGCCATTATTTGTATTTTTGCTCACTTATCCCAAATAAGCCTACCCTTTTATGTCACCCTTGTTAGCCACTTTGAGCTTTTAATCCCCTTCTATTTTATAACCACATTACTAGCCTTAAGCAGAAAAACAAAATAAAAATCCCAAGTTGAATCCTTGGTTAGCTTAAGATAGATATTGTGTATAATTTAAGTGTGGAAAATTTTATCGGAATATGGGATGATAGAAAAAAAAGGGAATTAAATTGAATAAGATATTTAAAAATTTGGGAAGCATGCTCATGTGAAATCAAAATAATTAAATTACCATGTGCATTGATAAAAAAAATTATTTAGTAATTGAATAAGGGGATACAAAAAAATTAAAAAATAAAAAATATATATAATATACCCCAAATGCAAAATAAAAAGAATAAATGCTCATGGGACAAAATTCAAAAGTGAAAAATTTTGGGTAACTAGGTAAAGCATTTTAAATTATATAAAGTATGCATATGTTAGGTGAGATCTTAGACTAATCAAGGATTCACTTTGTTAGCTCACTTAGCCTTATATATACATCCTTACCTTTACCTCAGCCCCATTACAACCTTGAAAAGACCTCATGATGTTTGCATTGGTATACTAAATATTTGTTGACTGGTTAGCTGAAGAACAAAGTCTAGAAAGCATGATTAGAGAAGATTAGAGTGAACTACCCTATACACTTGAGAGACTAGAGTGATATACACTATCAGTGAGGGTTCATTGCTTGATTCTATGTTCCCTGCTTTCATGAGCTATCTTCTTACAAGTTTACTTGTCTTTTATTGTGTAATTTGAATTAGTGAAATTTGATTCATTTTTGTCTTGGAGAACTTATTTGCTTTTAACCAAGTAGGTAGAAACATTTTGCATGTAGTTGCATCCGCATAGATTGGTTGCATTGCATACTCTCTATCATTCCTCTTCACTCTTTTATAGCTTCTCTTGAGCTTAGCATGAGGACATGCTAATGTTTAAGTGTGGGAAGATTGATAAACCACTATTTTATGGTTTATCTTATGCTCAATTGAGTGATTTTTATCAAGACCTTGCCCACTTATTCATATGATTTGCATTGTTTTACATTTTCCTTCCTGATTTTGTGCTATGATTGAAAACATGCTTCTTTGGCCCTATATTTGCTGATATTAATCCTCTCTTATTACCATTAGATGCCTTGATATGTGTGTTAAGTGATTCCAGAGATTACAGGGCAGGAATGGCTTAGAGGATGGAAAGGAAGCATGCAAAAGTGGAAGGAATACAAGAAGTTGAACGAACAACAAAGCTGTCAGCCTGACCCTCTCACACTAAAACGATCATAACTTGAGCTACAGAGATTCAAATGATGCGGTTTCACTTGCGTTAGAAAGCTAACGTCCGGGGCTTCGATTTGATATATAATTCTCTATAGTGGCCTGGTGGACGAAATTGTGATTTATTTAATGGCTCTTTAGCATATGTGATCACAACTACATTCAACCTAACCAGCAAGTGTACTGGGTCATCCAAGTAATACCTTATGTGAGTAAGGGTCGATCCCACAGAGATTGTTGGTATGAAGCAAGCTATGGTCACCTTGTAAATCTCAGTTAGGCAGATTAAATGATTATGGATTTCGAAAATTAATAATAAAAAGAAAATAAAATAGGATAGAAATACTTATGTAAATCAATAGTGGAAATTTCAGATAGGCGTATGGAGATGCTGTGCTCCTCTCGAATCTCTACTTTCTTATTACATTCATCCAATCCTTCCTACTCCTTTCCATGGCAAGCTGTATGTAGGGCATCACCGTCGTCAATGGCTACTTTTCATCCTCTTGGGAAAATGGTCCTATGCGCTGTCACTGCATGGCTAATCGTCTGGAGGCATCACCCTTGACAATGGCTACATCCCATCCTCTCAGTGAAAATGGTCCAAATGCTCTGTCACAGCATGGCTAATCATCTGTCGGTTCTCAATCAGGTTGGAATAGAATCCATTGATTCTTTTGCGTCTGTCACTAACGCCCAGCCTTCAGGAGTTTGAAGCTCGTCACAATCATTCAATTCCGGAATCCTACTCGGAATACCACAGACAAGGTTAGACTTTCTGGATTCCCATGAATGCTGCCATCTATCTAGCTTATACCACGAAGATTCTGTTGGGGAATCTAAGAGATATGTGCCCGGCCTAGAGTAGAACGAAAGTGGTTGTCAGTCACGCGCGTTCATAGGTGAGAATGATGATGAGTGTCACGGATCATCACATTCATCAAGTTGAAATGCAACGTATATCTTGGAATAAGAATGAAAGAGAATTGAATAGAAAATAATAGTAATTGTATTGAAACTTGAGGTACAGCAGAGCTCCACACCCTTAATCTATGGTGTGTAGAAACTCTACCGTTGAAAATACATAAGTGAAAGGTTCAGGCATGGCCGAATGGCCAGCCCCCATGAAGGTGATCAAAAGATCGAATGGTCAAAAGACGTCTAATACACTAGTAAAAAGTCTTATTTATACTAAACTAGCTACTAGGGTTTACATGAGTAAGTAATTGATGCATAAATCCACTTCCGGGGCCCACTTGGTGTATGCTTGGGCTGAGCTTGATCTATCCACGAGCTGAGGCTTTTCTTGGAGTTGAACGCCAAGTTGTAACGTGTTTTGGGCGTTCAACTCTGGGTCGTGACGTGTTTTTGGCGTTAACTCCAGACAGCAGCATGTACTTGGCGTTGAGCGCCACTTTACGTCATCAATTCCCGAATAAAGTATGGACTATTATATATTGCTGGAAAACTCTGGATGTATACTTTCCAACGCCATTAAGAGCGCACCATTTGGAATTCTGTAGCTCCAGAAAATCCATTTTGAGTGCAGGGAGGTCAGATTCCAACAGCATCAGCAGTCCTTTTGCCAGCCTTTTTCAGAATTTTGCTCAAGTCCCTCAATTTCAGCCAGAAATTACCTGAAATCACAGAAAAACATACAAACTCATAGTAAAGTCCAAAAATGTGAATTTAACATAAAAACTAATGAAAACATCCCTAAAAGTAGCTTGAACTTACTAAAAACTACCTAAAAACAATGCCAAAAAGCGTATAAATTATCCGCTCATCACAACACCAAACTTAAATTGTTGCTTGTCCCCAAGCAACTGAAAATCAAATAGGATAAAAAGAAGAGAATCTACTATAAATTCCAGAATATCAATGAATATTAATTATAATTAGATGAGCGGGACTTGTAGCGTTTTGCTTCTGAACAGTTTTGGCATCTCACTTTTTCCCTTGAAGTTTAGAATGATTGGCTTCTCTAGGAACTTAGAATTTCGGATAGTGTTATTGATTCTCCTAGTTAAGTATGTTGATTCTTAAACACAGCTACTTATGAGTCTTGGCCGTGGCCCTAAGCACTTTGTTTTTCAGTATTACCACCGGATACATAAATGCCACAGACACATGACTAGGTGAACCTTTTCAGATTGTGACTCAGCTTTGCTAGAGTCCCCAGTTAGAGGTGTCCAGAGCTCTTAAGCACACTCTTTTTTCTTTGGATCACGACTTTAACCACTCAGTCTCAAGCTTTTCACTTGGACCTTCATGACACAAGCACATGGTTAGGGACAGCTTGATTTAGCAACTTAGGCCTGGATTTTATTTCCTTGGGCCCTCCTATCCATTGATGCTTAAAGCCTTGGATCCTTTTTTACCCTTGCCTTTTGGTTTTAAGGGCTATTGGCTTTTTCTGCTTGCTTTTTCTTTTTCTATTTTTTTTCCAGTTCTTTTTTTCGCAAGCCTTTGCTTTTTCACTGCTTTTTCTTGCTTCAAGAATCAATTTTATGATTTTTCAGATCATCAATAACATTTCTCTTTGTTCATCATTCTTTCAAGAGCCAACAATTTTAACATTCATAAACAACAAGATAAAAAATATGCACTGTTTAAGCATTCATTCAGAAAATAAAACGTATTGTCACCACATCAATATAATTAAATTAAATTCAAGGATAAATTCGAAATTCATGTACTTCTTGTTCTTTTGAATTAAAAACATTTTTCATTTAAGAAATGTGATGAGCGGATAATTTATACGCTTTTTGGCATTGTTTTTAGGTAGTTTTTAGTAAGTTCAAGCTACTTTTAGGGATGTTTTCATTAGTTATTATGTTAAATTCACATTTCTGGACTTTACTATGAGTTTGTATGTTTTTCTGTGATTTCAGGTAATTTCTGGCTGAAATTGAGGGACTTGAGCAAAACTCTAAAAAAGGCTGACAAAAGGACTGTTGATGCTGTTGGAATCTGACCTCCCTGCACTCAAAATGGATTTTCTGGAGCTACAGAACTCCAAATGGCGCACTCGTAACAGCGTTGGAAATTAGACATCCAGCGCTTTCCAGCAATATATAATAGTCCATACTTTATTCGGAAATTGACGACGTAACTTGGCGTTGAACGCCAAGTACATGCTGCTGTCTGGAGATAAACGCCAGAAACACGTCATGATCCGAAGTTGAACGCCCAAAACACGTTATAACTTGGAGTTCAACTCCAAGAAAAGCCTCAGCTCGTGGATAGATCAAGCTCAGCCCAAGCATACACCAAGTGGGCCCCGGAAATGGATTTATGCATCAATTACTTACTCATGTAAACCCTAGTAGCTAGTTTATTATAAATAGGACTTTTTACTAGTGTATTAGACATCTCTGGACGCCTAGTCTTTAGACCATGGGGGCTGGCCATTCGGCCATGCCTGAACCTTTTACTTATGTATTATCAACAGTGGAGTTTCTGCACACCATAGATTAAGGGTGTGGAGCTCTGCTGTACCTCAAGTTTCAATACAATTATTATTACTTTCTATTCAATTCTCTTCTATTCTTATTCCAAGATATACGTTATACTTAACTTTGATGAATGTGATGATTCATGATACTCATCATCATTCTCACCTATGAACGCGCGTGACTGACAACCACTTTCGTTCTACTCTAGGCCGGGCGCATATCTCTTAGATTCCCCAACAGAATCTTCGTGGTATAAGCTAGATAGATGGCGGCATTCATGAGGATCCGGAAGGTCTAAACCTTGTCTGTGTTATTCCAAGTAGGATTCTAGGATTGAATGACTGTGACGAGCTTCAAACTCCTGAAGGCTGGGCGTGATGACAAATGCAAAAGAATCAAGGGATTCTATTCCAACCTGATTGAGAACCGACAGATGATTAGCCGTGCTGTGACAGAGCATAGGAACGTTTTCACTGAGAGGATGGGATGTAGCCATTGACAACGGTGATGCCCTACATACAGCTTGCCATGGAAAGGAGTAAGAAGGATTGGATGAATGTAATAGAAAAGTAGAGATCCAAGAGGAGTACAGCATCTCCATATGCCTATCTGAAATTCCCACTATTAATTTACATAAGTATCTCTATCCCTTTTTATTTTATTTATCTTTATTTATTCAATCTAATCACATTTGACTTTATGACTCCACTTAACTGGGATTTACAAGATGACCATAGCTTGCTTCATACCAACAATCTCCGTGGAATCGACCCTTACTCACGTAAGGTATTACTTGGACGACCCAGTGCACTTGCTGGTTAGTTGAACGGAGTTGTGACTTCAAATAGAGCCAATTATTAAATTTCATACAAATACAAAGAGTATGTGATCACAATTTCGTCCACCAAGTTTTTGGCGCCGTTGCCGGGGATTGTTCGAGTATGGACAACTGACGGTTCATCTTGTTGCTCAGATTAGGTAATTCTCTTTTCAAAAATCTTTTTCAAAATTTTTCTTTTCTTTTTCGTTTTTCTAAAATTTTTTTGAAAAAAAATTAATAAAAATCCAAAAAATTCATAAAATCATAAAAATAAAAAATATTTTGTGTTTCTTGTTTGAGTCTTGAGTCATGTTTTAAGTTTGGTGTCAATTGCATGCTTTAAAAATTTTTTCTTGCATTTTTTGAAAATTCCATGCATCCATAGTGTTCTTCATGATCTTCGAGTTGTTCTTGACAAGTCTTCTTGTTTGATCTTGATGATTTCTTATTTTGTGTTGTTTGTTATTTTTCATGTGCATTTTTCGTTTGTTAGAGTCCATGCATTAAAGATTTCTAAGTTTGGTGTCTTGCATGTTTTCTTTGCATCAAAAATTTTTCAAAATTATGTTTTTGATGTTCATCATGATCTTCAAAGTGTTCTTGATGTTCATCTTGACATTCATAGTGTTCTTGCATGCATCATGAGTTTTGATTCATAATTTTCATGTTGTGAGTCATTTTTATTGTTTTTCTCTCTCATCATAAAAAATTTCAAAAATCAAAAAAATATCTTTTTCTTTTTTATCTCCTAATTTTCGAAAATTTGAGTTGACTTAGTCAAAAATTTTAAAAATTAGTTGTTTCTTACAAGTCAAGTCAAATTTTCAATTTTAAAAATCTTATCTTTTCAAAACTTTTTCAAAAATTAAATCTTTTCCTTTTTTCTTATTAATTTTCGAATTTTTTTTTAAAATATTTTTCAAAATCTTTTTCTTATCTTTTACATCATATTTTCGAAAATTAGCTAACAAGTAAATGTGATTGATTCAAAAATTTGAAGTTTGTTACTTTCTTGTTAAGAAAGGTTCAATCTTTAAATTATAGAATCTTATCTTTTAGTTTCTTGTTAGTTAAGTAATTAATTTTAATTTTAAAAATTAAATCTTTTTCAAAACTAATTTCAATCATATCTTTTTAAAACCATATCTTTTAAAATCATATCTTTTCAAAAAAAATATCTTTTTAATCTTATCTTTTCAAAAATCATATCTTTTTATCTTATCTAATTATCTTATCTTTTTATCTTATCTTTTTCAAAATTTGATTTCAAAATATCTTATCTAACTTATTTTCTTATCTTTTTCAAATTTGACTTTTTGGTTGTTTCTTATCTTTTTCAAAACCACCTAACTACCTTTCCCTCTCTAATTTTCGAAAATACCTCCCTCTTTTTCAAAAATTCTTTTTAATTAACTAACTGTTTCAAGTTTTAATTTTAATTTTAGTTCATCTTTAATTTTCGAAATTACTAACTCCTTTTCAAAAATATTTTCGAAAATTCCTCTCTCATCTTCTTCTATTTATTTATTTATTTACTAACACTTCTCTTCATCTCTTATCACCTCCCCTATCCTTACTCTTTATACAGACTATTCATCCCTCTCCTTCCATTATCCCCTTTCTTCTTCTACTAATAATAAGGATCCTCTTTACTATGACATAGAGGATTCCTCTTCCTTTTCTTTTCCTCTTCTTTTTCATATGAGCAGGAACAAGGAAAAAGGCATTCTTATTGAAGCTGATCCAAAACCTGAAAGGACTCTGAAGAGGAAACTAAGAGAAACTAAATTACAACAATTCAGAGACATAGTAGAGCTCAAGGACATCAATGGTCCTTCAAGAAGGCGCTACCCTCACTAAGGTGGACTCATTCCTTGTTCTTAAATTTTTCTTCTGCTTTTCATTTTTTTTTTTATGTTATATGTTTATCTATACTTGTGTCTTTATTACATGATCATTAGTAGTTAGTAACTATGTCTTAAAGTTATGAATAAATCCATTAATCCTTCACCTCTCTTAAATGAAAATTGTTTTAATTCAAAAGAACAAGAAGTACATGAATTTCGAATTTATCCTTGAATTTAATTTAATTATATTGATGTGGTGACAATACTTTTTGTTTTCTGAATGAATGCTTGAACAGTGCATATTTTTGATCTTGTTGTTTATGAATGTTAAAATTGTTGGCTCTTGAAAGAATGATAAACAAAGAAAAATGTTATTGATAATCTGAAAAATCATAAAATTGATTCTTGAAGCAAGAAAAAGCAGTGAAAAAGCAAAAGCTTGTGAAAAAAAAAGAAGTGGCAAAAAAAATAGAAAAAAAAAAAGAAAAAGCAAGCAAAAAAAGCCAATAGCCCTTAAAACCAAAAGGCAAGGGTAAAAAGGATCCAAGGCTTTGAGCATCAATGGATAGGAGGGCCCAAGGAAATTAAATCCAGGCCTAAGCGGCTAAATCAAGTTGTCCCTAACCATGTGCTTGTGTCATGAAGGTCCAAGTGAAAAGCTTGAGACTGAGTGGTTAAAGTCGTGATCCAAAGCAAAAAAGAGTGTGCTTAAGAGCTCTGGACACCTCTAACTGGGGACTCTAGCAAAGCTGAGTCACAATCTAAAAAGGTTCACCTAGTCATGTGTCTGTGGCATTTGTGTATCCGGTGGTAATACTGGAAAACAAAATGCTTAGGGCCACGGCCAAGACTCATAAGTAGCTGTGTTCAAGAATCAACATGCTTAACTAGGAAAGTCAATAACACTATCCGAAATTCTAAGTTCCTAGAGAAGCCAACCATTCTAAACTTCAAAGGAAAAAGTGAGATGCCAAAACTGTTCAGAAGCAAAAAGCTACAAGTCCCGCTCATCTAATTATAATTAATATTCATTGATATTTTGAAATTTATAGTATATTCTCTTCTTTTTATCCTAATTGATTTTCTGTTGCTTGGGGACAAGCAACAATTTAAGTTTGGTGTTGTGATGAGCGGATAATTTATACGCTTTTTGGCATTGTTTTTAGGTAGTTTTTAGTAAGTTCAAGCTACTTTTAGGGATGTTTTCATTAGTTTTTATGTTAAATTCTCATTTCTGGACTTTACCATGCGTTTGTATGTTTTTCTGTGATTTTAGGTAATTTCTGGCTGAAATTGAGGGACTTGAGCAAAACTCTGAAAAAGGCTGACAAAAGGACTGCTGATGCTGTTGGAATCTGACCTCCCTGCACTCGAAATGGATTTTCTGGAGCTACAGAACTCCAAATGGCGCGCTCTCAACGGCGTTGAAAAGTACACATCCAGAGCTTTCCAGAAATATATAATAGTTTATACTTTATTCGGAAATTGATGACATAACTTGGCGTTGAACGCCAAGTACATGCTGCTGTCTGGAGTTAAACGCCAGAAACACGTCATGATCCGGAGTTGAACGCCCAAAACACGTTATAACTTGGAGTTCAACTCCAAGAAAAGCCTCAGCTCATGGATAGATCAAGCTCAGCCCAAGCATACACCAAGTGGGACCCGAAAATGGATTTATGCATCAATTACTTACTCATGTAAACCCTAGTAGCTAGTTTATTATAAATAGGAATTTTTACTAGTGTATTAGACATCTCTGGACGCCTAGTCCTTAGACCATGGGGGCTGGCCATTCGGCCATGCCTGAACCTTTTACTTATGTATTTTCAACAGGGGAGTTTCTGCACACCATAGATTAAGGGTGTGGAGCTCTGCTGTACCTCAAGTTTCAATACAATTATTATTACTTTCTATTCAATTCTCTTCTATTCTTATTCCAAGATATACGTTATACTTAATTTTGATGAATGTGATGATCCATGACACTCATCATCATTCTCACCTATGAACGCGCGTGACTGACAACCACTTTTGTTCTACTCTAGGCCGGGCGCATATCTCTTAGATTCCCCAACAGAATCTTTGTGGTATAAGCTAGATAGATGGCGGCATTCATGAGGATCCAGAAGGTCTAAACCTTGTCTGTGGTATTCCAAGTAGGATTCTAGGATTGAATGACTGTGACGAGCTTCAAACTCCTGAAGGCTGGGCGTGATGACAAACGCAAAAGAATCAAGGGATTCTATTCCAACCTGATTGAGAACCGACAGATGATTAGCCGTGCTGTGACAGAGCATAGGAACGTTTTCACGGAGAGGATGGGATGTAGCCATTGACAACGGTGATGCCCTACATACAGCTTGCCATGGAAAGGAGTAAGAAGGATTGGATGAATGTAATAGGAAAGTAGAGATCCAAGAGGAGTACAGCATCTCCATATGCCTATCTGAAATTCCCACTATTAATTTACATAAGTATCTCTATCCCTTTTTATTTTATTTATCTTTATTTATCCAATCTAATCACATTTGACTTTATGAGTCCACTTAACTCGGATTTACAAGATAACCATAGCTTGCTTCATACCAACAATCTCCGTGGGATCGACCCTTACTCACGTAAGGTATTACTTGGACGACCCAGTGCACTTGCTGGTTAGTTGAACAGAGTTGTGACTTCAAATAGAGCCAATTATTAAATTTCATACAAATACAAAGAGTATGTGATCACAATTTCGTCCACCAAAAGGTGACGGATTAATGGAATTATTCATAACTTTAAGACATAGTTACTAAACACTAATGATCATGAAGTAGAGACACAATACATAAATAAACATGAAGCATATAAAATAAAAAAAAAAAAAGAGAAATAAGAACAAGGAATGAGTCCACCTTAGTGAGGGTGGCACCTTCTTGAAGAACCAATGGTGCTCCTTGAGCTCCTCTATGTCTCTTCCTTTCTTCTGTTGAATGATTCCTAGTAATTTTGGTGTTCCTATCCTTAGTTGCTTCCAATGATTATGTGGAGGAACATGTATCCCCTGAGGTATCTTAGGGATCTCTTGATTTGCAGTCAAATGTTCTACCACTGAGCTATAAACCCTTTAGATGAGTCTTTCCATCTCCCATAACTCAGAGGTGGAAGCTTTTGTCTTCCCTTTTCTCTCTCCTTTTTTTTGTGAGTGGTGAATGGAAAACAGAAGGGATGACCATGAATGGAGAGAGAGGACGAGGTAGGTGGGGATCCTGTGAGATCCACAGATCCTGAGATGATCCTGTGGGGTCCACAGATCCTGAGGTGTCAAGGATTTACATCCTTGCACCAATTAGGCATGTAAAATGCCTTTGCACACCATTCTGGCATTTAAACACCGAGGTGATGCACGTTCTGGGCGTTCAACGCCCATGTGAAGCATGTTCTGGGTGTTCAACGCCCATGTAAAGCATGTTTCTGGCGTTGAACGCCAGTTCCATGCTTGTTACTGGCGTTCAGCGCCAGCTTTTCTCAAGGCACATTCCTGGCGTTCAAACGCCAGAACGTTGCTTATTTCTGGCATTCAGCACCAGATTCATGCTCTGTTCTGGCGTTGAACGCCGACAGATGCTTCTTACTGGCGTTGAACGCCAGTCTGTCCTTCCTCCAGGGTGTGATTTTTCTTCTGCTATTTTTTATTCTGTTTTTAATTTTTATAATTTTTTGTGACTCCACATGATCATGTACCTAATAAAACACAAAATAACAATAAAATAAAATAAAATAAAAATTAGATAAATAAAATTGGGTTGCCTCCCATCAAGCGCTTCTTTAATGTCAATAGCTTGACAGTGGGCTCTCATGGAGCCTCACAGGTGATCAGGTCAATGTTGTATAGTCCCAACACCAAACTTAGAGTTTGGATATGGGGTCTATACACCAAACTTAGAGTTTGTTTGTGGCCTCCCAACACCAAACTTAGAGTTTGATTGTGGGGGCTCTTCTTGACTCTGAACTGAGAGAAGCTCTTCATGCTTACTCTCTTTTGTCACAGAGGGATGGCCATGTGCCTTAAACACAAGGTAGTCCCCATTCAATTGAAGGACTAATTCACCTCTGTTGACATCTATCACAGCTCCTACTGTGGCTAGGAAAGGTCTTCTAAGGATGATGCATTCATCCTCTTCCTTCCTAGTGTCTAAGACTATGAAATTAGCAGGGATGTAAAGGCCTTCACCCATTACTAACATGTCCTCTACTATTCCATAAGCTTGTCTCAATGACTTGTCTGCCAATTGTAATGAGAACAAGGCAGGTTGTACCTCAATGATCCCCAGCTTCTCCATTACAGATAGTGGCATAAGATTTATCCCTGACCCCAGATCACATAGAGCCTTTTCAAAGGTCATGGTGCCTATGGTACAAGGTATTAAGAACTTGCCAGGATCTTGTCTCTTTTGAGGTAAAATTTTCTGAATCCAGGTATCTAGTTCACTAATGAGCAAGGGAGGTTCACTTTTCCAAGTCTCATTACCAAATAACTTGGCATTCAGCTTCATGATAGCTCCTAAATATTGAGCAACTTGCTCTCCAGTCACATCTTCATCCTCTTCAGAGGAAGAATAGTCTTCAGAGCTCATGAATGGCAGAAGAAGATTTAATAGAATCTCTATGGTCTCTATATGAGCCTCAGATTCCCTTGGATCCTTAATAGGAAACTCCCTCTTGCTTGAGAGATGTCCCAGGAGGTCTTCCTCACTAGGATTTTCGTCCTCCTCCTCCCTTGTGCATTCGGCATATTGATCACATCAATGGCCTTGCACTCTCCTTTTGGATTCTCTTCTGTATTGCTTGGGAGAATACTGGGAGGAGTTTCAATAACTTTCTTACTCAGCTGGCCCACTTGTGCCTCCATATTTATAATGGAGGATCTTGTTTCACTCATGAAGCTGAAAGTGGCTTTTGACAGATCAGAGACTAGATTGGCTAGATTAGAAGTGCTTTGTTCAAAATTCTCTATCTGTTGCTGAGAAGATGATGGAAAAGGCTTGCTATTGCTCAGCCTATTGCGTCCACCATTGTTAAAGCCTTGTTGAGGCTTTTGTTGATCCTTCCATGAGAAATTTGGATGATTTCTCCATAATGAATTATAGGTGTTTCCATAAGGTTCACCCATGTAATTTACCTCTGCTATTGCAGGGTTCTCAGGATCATAAGCTTCTTCAGAAGCTGCCTCTTTAGTACTGTTGGATGCATTTTGCCATCCATTCAGACTTTGAGAGATCATGTTAATTTGTTGAGTCAACACTTTGTTCTGAGCCAATATGGCATTCAGAGCATCAATCTCAAGAACTCCTTTCTTCTGAGGTGTCCCATTATTCATGGAATTCCTCTCAGAAGTGTACATGAATTGGTTATTTGCAACCATGTCAATTAGTTCTTGAGCTTCTGTAGGCGTTTTCTTTAGGTGAATGGATCCACCTGCAGAATGGTCCAATGACATTTTCAAAAACTCAGATAGACCATAATAGAATATATCTAATATGGTCTATTCTGAAAACATGTCAGATGGACACCTTTTGGTCAACTGCTTGTATCTTTCCCAAGCTTATAGAGGGATTCACCATCTTTTTGTTTGAAGGTCTGAACATCTACTCTAAGCTTGCTCAGCTTTTGAGGAGGAAATAATTTATCCAAGAAAGCCGTGACCAGCTTATCCCAGGAGTCCAGGCTATCCTTAGGTTGTGAATCCAACCATATTCTAGCTCTGTCTCTTATAGCAAAAGGGAAAAGCATGAGCCTGTAGACTTCAGGATCTACTCCATTCGTCTTTACAGTCTCACAAATCTGCAAGAACTCAGTTAAAAACGGGTAAGGATCTTCAAATGGAAGTCCATAAAACTTGCAGTTTTGTTGCATTAAAGCAACTAGTTGAGGTTTAAGCTCAAAATTATTGACTCCAATGGCAGGAATGGAGATGCTTCTTCCACCAAATTTGGACGTGGGCTTAGTAAAATCACCAAGCATCCTCCTTGCATTATCATTATTGGGTTCGGCTGCCATCTCCTTCTCTTGTTCAAAAATTTCTGAAAGGTTGCTTTTGGATTGTTGTAATTTAGCTTCTCTTAGTTTCCTCTTCAGAGTCCTTTCAGGTTCAGGATCAATTTCAACAAGAGTGCCTTTTTCCTTGTTCCTGCTCATATGAAAGAGAAGAAAACAAGAAAAGAAAGAGGAATCCTCTATGTCACAGTATAGAGATTCCTTTATGTTAGTAGAAGAAGAAAGAGTGAAGAATCCAAACACAAGGGATAGATTATGTTTGGATTTTTAGATGAAGAGAGGTGAAGAGAAGTGTTAGTAAATAATTAAATAGAATAAGAGAGAAGAGATAGAAAATTTCGAAAATAATTTAAAAAAAGTGTTAGTAATTTTCGAAAATTAGAGATAAGATAAGATTAAAATTAAAATTTAAAACAAAAGAATTTTTGAAAAAGAGATGAGATATTTTCGAAAATTAGAGAGGGAAAAGTAGTTAGGTGATTTTGAAAAAGATAAGAAATAAACAAAAAGTCAAAGAGTTAGTTGAAAAAGATATTAAAATCAAATTTGAAAAGATAAGAAGATAAGAGGTTAGATAAGATATTTTGAAATCAAATTTTGAAAAAGATAAAATTTTTTGAAAAAGATAAGATAAAAGATAAAAAGATTTAATTCAAAAATTTTAAAATTACTTACTTCACTAACAAGAAACTACAAGATAAGATTCTAGAACTTAAAGATTGAACCTTTCTTAACAAGAAAGTAACAAACTTCAAATTTTTGAATCAATCACATTAATTATTAGTGAGTTTTCGAAAATGTGATATGAAGATAAGGAAAATATTTTGAAAATAATTTGAAAAAGAATTTTTGAAATTTTCAAAAAAACAAAAAAATGAAAAGGATATAATTTTTGAAAAAGAATTTGAAAAGATAAGATTTTTAAAATTGAAAATTTTGACTTGACTTGTAAGAAACAACTAATTTTGAAAATTTTTGACTAAGTCAACTCAAATTTTTGAAAATTATGAGAAAAATAAGGAAAAAATATTTTTTTGATTTTTGAAATTTAATTATGAGAGAGAAAAACACAATTATGACCCAAAACTTAGAAATTTTGGATCAAAACACATGATGCATGCAAGAACACTATGAATGTCACGATGAACACCAAGAACACTTTGAAGATCATGATGAACATCAAGAACATATTTTTAAAAAAATTTTAATGCAAAGAAAACATGCAAGACACCAAACTTAGAAATCTTTAATGCATGGACTCTAACAAACGAAAAATGCACATCAAAAACAACAAACAACACAAAACAAGAAAACATCAAGATCAAACAAGAAGACTTACCAAGAACAACTTGAAGATCATGAAGAACACTATGAATGCATGGAGTTTTCAAAAAATGCAAGAAAAATTTTTAAAGCATGCAATTGACACCAAACTTAAAAGTTGACTCAAGACTCAAACAAGAAACACAAAATATTTTTTATTTTTATGATTTTCTGATTTTTTTTGAATTTTTATTATATTTTTCGAAAATAAAATTTGGAAAAACGAAAAATAAAGAAAAAATTTTTGAAAGATTTTTGGAAAGAAAATAAAAAGAAAATTACCTAATTTGAGCAACAAGATGAACCTTCAGTTGTCCATACTCGAACAATCCCCGGCAACGGCACCAAAAACTTGGTGGACGAAATTGCGATTGCCCTCTTTGTATTTGCATGAGATTTATTTAATGGCTCATTGACATATGTGATCACAACTACGTTCAACTTAACCAGCAAGTGTACTGGGTCATCCAAGTAATACCTTACGTGAGTAAGGGTCGATCCCACAGAGATTGTTGGTATGAAGCAAGCTATGGTCACCTTGTAAATCTCAGTTAGGCAGATTAAATGATTATGGATTTCAAAAATTAATAATAAAAAGAAAATAAAATAGGATAGAAATACTTATGTAAATCAATAGTGGGAATTTCAGATAAGCGTATGGAGATGCTGTGCTCCTCTCGAATCTCTACTTTCTTATTACATTCATCCAATCCTTCCTACTCCTTTCCATGGCAAGCTGTATGTAGGGCATCACCGTCGTCAATGGCTACTTTTCATTCTCTCGGGAAAATGGTCCTATGCGCTGTCACTGCATGGCTAATCGTCTGGAGTCATCACCCTTGACAATGGCTACATCCTATCCTCTCAGTGAAAATGGTCCAAATGCTCTGTCACAGCACGACTAATCATCTGTCGATTCTCAATCAGGTTGGAATAGAATCCATTGATTCTTTTGCGTCTGTCACTAACGCCAAGCCTCAGGAGTTTGAAGCTCGTCACAGTCATTCAATTCCGGAATCCTACTCAGAATCCCACAGACAATGTTATACTTTCCGGATTCCCATGAATGCCGCCATCTATCTAGCTTATACCACGAAGATTCTGTTAGGGAATCTAAGAGATATGCGCCCGGCCTAGAGTAGAACGGAAGTGGTTGTCAGTCACGCGCGTTCATAGGTGAGAATGATGATGAGTGTCACGGATCATCATATTCATCAAGTTGAAGTGCAACGTATATCTTGGAATAAGAATAAAAGAGAATTGAATAGAAAATAATAGTAATTGTATTGAAACTTGAGGTAGAGCAGAGCTCCACACCCTTAATCTATGGTGTGTAGATACTCCACCGTTGAAAATACATAAGTGAAAGGTTCAGGCATGGCCGAATGGCCAGCCCCCATGAAGGTGATCAAAAGACCGAATGGTCAAAAGACATCTAATACACTAGTAAAAAGTCTTATTTATACTAAACTAGCTACTAGGGTTTACATGAGTAAGTAATTGATGCATAAATCCACTTTCGGGGCCCACTTGGTGTATGCTTGGGCTGAGCTTGATCTATCCACGAGCTGAGGCTTTTCTTGGAGTTGAACGCCAAGTTGTAACGTGTTTTGGGCGTTCAACTCCGGGTCGTGACGTGTTTCTGGCGTTTAACTCCAGACAGCAGCATGTACTTGGCATTGAGCGCCACTTTACGTCGTCAATTCCCGAATAAAGTATGGACTATTATATATTGCTGGAAAGCTCTGGATGTCTACTTTCCAACGCTGTTAAGATCGCGCCATTTGGAGTTTTGTAGCTCCAGAAAATCCATTTTGAGTGCAGGGAGGTCAGATTCCAACAGCATCAGCAGTCCTTTTGCTAGCCTTTTTCAGAATTTTGCTCAAGTCCCTCAATTTCAGCCAGAAATTACCTGAAATCACAGAAAAACATACAAACTCATAGTAAAGTCCAGAAATGTGAATTTAACATAAAAACTAATGAAAATATCCCTAAAAGTAGCTTGAACTTACTAAAAACTACCTAAAAACAATGCTAAAAAGCGTATAAATTATCCGCTCATCATGGCCGTACAGTTAGGCGACACGAATGCGTGCTCCACGCAGACGCGTCGCATCTGCAAAAATCAGCGTGACAGAATTCATTTCCAGTGAATCCTGGGCTATTTTCGGCCCAGTATCAAGCTCAGAAAATACATATTAAAGGCTGCAAAGTGGAGGAATGAAGGGGACAATTCGAAGATGACTCATACTTCACTTTTCATAATTTAGATGTAGTTTTTAGAGAGAGAGGCTTTCTCCTCTCTCTTAGGATTTAGGATTAGGATTTTTAGAATTTAGGAATATTTCTTCTTCATCTCAGGTTCAATGTTCTTTTTATTTATTTTCTCTTTTCATGTTATGATTTTCTTATTTAATACACATTGAGCTATTTCAGACTCATGATTGATTTCTTTTATTTACTATATAAATAATTTAGATTTTTTCCTTTTGGCTTTGGTTGATTAATTGGTAACTCTCGAGTTATCAAACTCATCGTGATTAACCAGACGGGGGAAAATCATGCATACCTTTTTTTACAAAAGTGCCTAAAGAAGGACAAACTGCACCTAGCACAAACACAAACCACATCCAGGAAAAATGGCACACACTCCCTCTAATAAACTAACACTCGTACAAAAAAAATTGCCCCAAATAGAGAAATGCAAAATACAGAGCAGTCGAAAGGCAAATACAAAAAATAGACAATTAAAACATATACCAAAAAGGAAAAAAGAGAAATACCAACTTGATTAAGTTGGAGTAAAGCAAAACGTAAGGAGCAGCACAAAGTATAGGATGAGTGCACAAATGCATGAACGAACCAGAAAGGCCGAAGTAGCAGAAAGAAAAATACGAAACAAAGTAGAAGGAGAGAATCGCGAGCAAGGGAAATAAAAGGAGAAATAGAAACTGTTACAAATAAAAAAACCAAGTGTTTTGAAAAGAAAAATGAAGAGGCAAAGGGCAAAATGGAAAGAAAGGCCAAAAAAGTTCCTCGCATTAAATGTCATTATGACGCATAGGAAAAAGCAATTGACAAACTTCCCATTGGGAAGGACAACGGGCATGTGACAAGGCTGCCAAATCACTCGACGGTTTACCGATCTTGCATGCAATACCCAGACAACGCACTCCTCGCCTGACCACGAAACGGCTAGGAGCTCCCTGAATCTCCAACCTCAACCAAGGAACCCGGATGGCGCACTCCTCGCCAAGCCACGCAATGGCAACCAAAAAAGCCCCTTCACCAACGAAACTGAGTACACTCGCTCTCTCACTCCAGGGGAAACTGTTACGGACCCGGTTCCCGGATCTCCCAACTCGTAGCGACCTCTGACGCGATTAGCGGGCCTCGACCCCTTGCGGTCCAGATCGCCTCTACAATTCCTAACTATCATTTGAAATCAAATATACCTCTTATCTTAACAGATAGGATAAGATAACTACACCAAGCTATATAAAAGGGGAGCCAGACTGCCAGAGACCCCCTCAGCCACATCACGCATTCTACACACTTTATACCTCTCAAATTCATTGTGATTTGAGCGTTGAAATGTCTTTATAGATACTACCTCTTGCCGCTCCAATCAGATGATCCGACAACTGCCTTAAGTCGAAGGTTTTTGATTGATCTCACTTCCCGTACCAGAGACCTCTAGTACAGGTAACACTTAATTATCTGGACATAACTAACTAACTAACTAGCTAACTAACTAACTATATATATATATATATATATATATATATATATATATATATATATATATATATATATATATATATATATATATATATATATATATAATCAATTAGTTATGAGTGCATTAATTTATCTCTTTTATTGTTATTAACTGAATTCTATTGTTCTTAATTTGTACACATAAAATAATATAATTATATTTATATTTATCAAAATTTATATATATCAATTAATAAAATTTATTTATTAAAAATAATTTTTTATTTATACTAGCTAAATATTAGCCAAAATTATTAAAAAGGGTTGGGCCGAAAAATTTTTCTATTTTTGGAGGTAGCACTTCCAACGTAATTTGTGTTCAAACAAATTTAAGTTCGCGAGTTCCTCAATTACAATAAATTCCGAAGTTCATTTATAATTCGAAATACCATCCTTGACTAGTAAACTATACACACAAACAGAGAGAGAGACATTAATGATAACTTTCGATTAATTCTAATTATTATAATAATACAAATATGTATTTTATTAATATAATAAATATATTTGTTTGTAATATTTTAATTACTACAAAAATAATTTAATTCAATATTTTGTATATATTTTATTATTAATGATAAAATATTATAAAAAATAAGAATTTGTTTGGATGAATTTTAAAAAAAAAATATTTTTTTAAATTATTTTTTTTAAAAGATCTTTTAAAAAATTAAAAGTATTTTTATGTTTGAATATCTCATAAAAAAAAGATCTTTTTATCTATTAATTATATTTAGGTATAACAATATAAAAATATTTTTTGTTTATTTATTATGTAAAATATAATTTATTAAGAAAAATATCTTTTAAAAAAGATTTAAGTTATAATTTCTCAAAAAAAATATTTTTTAATTTTTTTAATATTTTTATTTTTACTACTAAAAATTTGTCAAATATATTAAAAAAATTTTGTTTAATTGAAAAAAGATCTTTTTCTATCAATGTAATACCATTCAAATAAACACTAAATATGTCTTATTTTTAATCTAAAAAAGAAGAACATTGGAAATTTTTTAAATAGAAAAAAAAATTTCATTTTCTCTTTTTTTTTTTTTAATTTTATTTTACGTTCAATCAAATGTCCTTACAACCAGTCTTTACAATGATTAAGTAGATGGAAACTATCCAAATAAAATCTAAAATTCTTAATTTCTTACCACATCATCGATTCACGTGAAGGAATGAGTGAAATTATTGCATTAATTTTTATTTTGCTTACTTTTGAAGCGAATGAGAGTGATCCTATTAGCCATGGTCCATACAACCACAAAAATCAAAAGGAAAAAGAAAAGAATAAATAAAGCATTCAATTATTAGAAAATTGGTATTTTCTTATATCTTTCATGATTAAAGGTGTGATTAAGGGAATATAGAAATGGCATTTGCATAATGCATTATATGGTATCACAAAGCATTTGGGATGGGTAGATATTTCAAACATATGCAAATATATCTGGCCCCGCAATTCAGGGGAGCATTAATTTCAATATATAGCCATAGTTGTTCTCCAATTTGGGAATATTTTAGGATGTATAAAAATTCTTGCATCGATTTTACTTTATATTTGCCTTTTCAAATTCAATGGGACCATATAAAGATGAAATTATCTAATCCATGTGACAGTTTTCATGTGGTGTACTGGGAGTCTTCAACAATCCTTTTGGCATGATATTTGGACTCTTATTCCATAAATTGATATTTCTGAATTGAATTATTCTATTAATGATATTTGGAGTAATAGTTTGTGAAAGACTAGCAACTCCAATTTATGAAGATATTAAACAAGTTATTCAAAGCATAAATCCTGAATATCTCGGCAACAGTGACCCAGGTTGGTGCTGGCGGCCAATAGTATCAAAACAATACATTCCTAGAAAGGATTACAACTGGTTAGCTAGGAATAAATTTAGATAGAATGATCAGAATAGGTGAAAATGGTTGTGAAAATTTAATTTTTTTGAAAAGAATTAAAATTTTCATTTGGCTTGACATACATTCGATCCTTCCAACGGAACGGAAATGTTTCACACTTTCACTTTAGGCGTCATCTCTCTGTCCGAGAAAACAGTGGAACATTGTGAGAAATCTAGAGTAATGTTATCTTTACCTATGAAAATTATTGGATTCTATGGTGCTAAAACTCAATTTTATCTTTACCTAATGAAGTAATGTGTCTTCTTTTTTATGATTAGGCGTGTTCCATGGAAGTGACGGTCTCATTGCAGTTGTCACAGTTGATTTCAGTACAATCAGAATCGGGACCTACAAATTATAGTATTTGTCCCTCAAATTACTTAACTATAAACTTAAAACGGGCCATAAACACATGTTAAATTGTTAACGATTCATTTAAAGAAATATATTTTATAATGTTTTATATTATTTAAATTTTTTTTTTAAAGACCTGGTCTTGGATTCTAACGGGGGCTTTCGCACGATTTAGAATTAGGAGTGGGTGTGCACAGTAAACTTGTTAGTTTGAGTTTGAGCAATAAATAAATAAATAAATAAATTAAAAATAAACCTTTCTTATTAAAATAAGAAAAAAAAACTTAAGAATGTGTGAACCTTTTTCAGGAATGTAAGACCAAATAATAAAAAAAATCAATTTTCTACTGTCCATTATTTGATATTGAATTTTCTTTTATAATATTTAAAAATTTATTTATTTCTATATTTAAATTAAATATTAACTATTTAAACTTTTTTATTAATTAAATACCAAATTTAAAATTCTTTACCAAACACCATAAGAAAAAAAATATTTCTCATGTTTTGTTATTATTAATAAATTATAAATAATCTTAAACTCTACATATCACAATACACTAAAGGTCACTATTAGAAGCACCACTTATTAGGTATCCAAGTGTGAGTATCCATTAATATTAAGAGAGATGTATATAGTAACTAAGTTATCATTATACAATTGTTCTTATAATTAATATTTTGGCTTTTTATTTTTTAGTCGATATTTTTGTTTTATCATTTTTCAAAAGACAGTGATGTAATTTAATTTAATTACCAAATTTATAGTAAAAAATAGTTTATTTTAAAACAACATATATAAGTAATTTTTATCTTTAAAATTATAAAAATAATTAGTCTAATTAGTTATTATACAAATCAATCTTATTTATCATGTTAACATTAAATCTGTAATATTTTCTAATAATATCGAACCAATTTGATTATAAATTTTAACTAATTACGTCGAATTTATTTTATAAATGGATAAAAATTTTATCCCAAAATCCATTTTTATATTTTGAATTATGAAACTTTGACGATTTTATATCAAAAAATATATTTAAGAGTAAGAGAAATAATCAACATCGACATAAAGTCACAAAAAAATCAACATCGACATAAGTATACTAATGATCCACTCAAAATTTTTTTTTGGTGTTATATGAAAGTAAAAGATCTAACTTTTACAAAACACAATTAATAAAAATGATAGTGATATACCAAACCACAATACGTGTGTGAGTATATATATATATTTTCCTATAACAAGATATATCTTTCGTTATATTTAGTGTAACTTCTAATTTAATTTTTTAAGGAAGGCAACTATTTTGTTTAAGTATTATGAGTTTATGATATGATCGAAAAAATTTCTTAGCCATAAACTTTTTTCTTTGGATTTTTTTTACTGGCCATAAACTTTCTTTATTTTTTTCCTATTAGTAATAGAGGTCTATTATTTATTTATTGCTCAAATCCAAGCTAAATTGATTAACAATTTTACTGTACACAATCCATTTCTAAATTGCATGAAAGTCTCATCATAATCCAAAGTCAGGTCCATAAAGAGATAAACTAAAATAATATAAAGTATTATTAAATACATTTCTTTTAACGAATTATTAATGTGTTTATGCCTAATTTTAAGTTTATCGCTAAGTACATCGAAGAACAAATACTGCCGTCTATGGGTCCCGATTATGCTTGTACTGGGATTAACTGTAATCATTTTATTGGGACAGGTACTTTTATAGGACACGCGTAACACATAAAGGATGACACCTTATTTCATTAGGTGAGGATAAATTTTAATTTCAACACCATAGAATTAATTCTTGGAATTAGGTTGTAGTGGATAAGAAGATACTGTTGTAATAATATTTTTAATCCAAATAATTTTTTGTCTGGTTATAAGACTGTTGTCAATGCCAGAATCATTACAAATGATCTTCGATTGTATGTGGTAATTATTACAAGATTAATTCTGATGCTAATTTAGCAGTAGATTTGGATATGATTAATTTTTGATGTATTATTAAAAGTTCCAATGATACTTAAGTTTTAGGTTGTTAGATTCTTATTCTATTTTAAAATATCTTTAGATATGAATTATTTACGGTTTAGAGAAAACTTGTTTTGTCTTGAAAAAAAGAATAAAAAATATTATCTGTGAAATTAATTATTTGAATATTTTTATCCTACTTAAAAATCTTAATTATCTAAAAAAATGTGAAGAGTATGATCTTATCTCCAATATTCAGGAACTCATCCTTTTTAACAATGGGATATTCAGTTTGATTGGATTTCTGGCGAGGTAAATACTGCAACAGATTGATTAGTTTATTATAATACTAAGCACAACATTAATAATGTGACTTGGTTAACTCCATCGCATGATCTTCAAAAAGACATTTTATTCGAATAGAAAAACAGCTAGTTAAACTTCTTGTTTTTTCCCTTTTAAGTTAGTTAAGCTCGAATAGCTATATATACATTTTCTTGTAATCATCATTTATCTAAATCCACATTGTATGTTATTGTATCTTGTGTTTGTATTATGAAGTATGGATAATAATATGAATACAAGATACGAATTATACCATATGATATGCGATATACAAATATATTAATATCAATTTTTTGTAAGATACAAAAATATAAGGATAAAATACATAATTAAATTAAAGATATCTTAAAATTATATAAATCTTTCAAAATAAAAATTTTTACGTCAAAAATGCATGCACATATTTATATAAATTGAATTGAGCTAATAATTAACTTTTTTGTAATAAATCGAATTGACCTAATTCGATTTATTATTGAACAATTCATACAATAAATTGAATCAGTTTAATTTAATTTAGTACTGATACAGATTATTGATATTTATTATTTTTAGGTTATATTTTTAAAATATAAATGTGAACGAGGATAAATACTTTTATTTGAATTTAAATAAAATATTAAAAAAATCAAAATGAATAAATGAATACTGTACATAGAACTTTGACGTAACAATTTTTATTTTGAAAAATTCATATAATTTTGGAGATGCTGTTGGTTTAATTATGTATTCTAATTAAAATATAGTAAATATATTTATTTTTAAATAAATTTTTAGATATACAAATTTTTAATAATATCTTAATACTTTATATATTAAAATACAAACCGATATTGTTAAGTGCTTTTAATAATTTTTAACTATATAAAATATTTAAAATAATTTTTAATAAATAATAATATATATTATTTTAAAATTTATTTTAAAAATATATATTAAAATTAAGATTTGACATAGTAACTTTTTGTAATATTTAAGTTGTTTGAACGTGTCTGGTAAAATATTTTTTTTTTATTAAGGCATACACAAAAAATATGTGTATTAGACAAATATAAAAGTGAATTACTATCATGTTTGAAATGTATACACTTATAGTAAGGAATTCGGAGATAAGCATTCAACATTCCTTATAGTTAAAGGCGTGGGTCTTTTGTTACTTTTCATTTTTCAATACCAACCCCGTATCCTTTATTATTATTATTATTATTTGTACGGATGTTTGGGTTCCGGACGAGTCGAAGATGTCTCTTAGATATGATGGGAATCAGTTTTGGTCTGGGTCCGTGATGCCAAGGCATCTTAGGCTAGTTTCACTAGCATTTTTCTGTTAGTTTTAGTTGTTTTATGCATTTTCTTGAGCTTAAAGTAACCAAGAATGGTTAAATGAATAACAAAGCAATGAACCATCCAAACAGTATGATTTTGATGCAAATTCCATGAGTTTTTAGTTATATTACTTGAATGCTATGAATGGAAGATTTCTCATGAAATTTTGCAAGACTTTGATGCAGTTGTTTAGATGATTTCAGGGAAGAAGAGGTTAGGCAAGGAAGCAACAAAATCAATAAAGGAAGCTTGAATATCACATGTGGAGTTTAAGTTCCAGTTTAAGCTTAAACTGGAACTTAAACTGCCAAGCCATATAATGCTGGGAACTATCAGTGGCGTTTAAGCTCCAGTTTAAGCTTAAACTGGAGCTTAAACGCCAAAATCATGAAAGCTGAGGAAAAGCTGAAAGTGGCGTTTAACCTCCAGTTTAACCTTAAACTGGAAGTTAAACGCCAGAAATGAGAAATGCACCAGGGAGCCATTTCCACGTTTAAGCTCCAGTTTAACCTTAAACTGGAGCTTAAACGTGTTCGACCAAAATTCTCCTCCAGGGTTGCTTTCTTCATTTCCACGTTTAAGCTTCAGTTTAACCTTAAACTGAAGCTTAAACGTGTTCGACCATTCCACACTCCAGGTTGCTTTCTTCCATTTCCACGTTTAAGCTTCAGTTTAACCTTAAACTGAAGCGTAAACGTGTTCGACTACTTTACCCTCCAGGGTTGCTTTCTTCCATTTCCACGTTTAAGCTTCAGTTTAACCTTAAACTGAAGCTTAAACGTGCTTGAGTTATACCACCTCCAGGAGTGTCCAACATTTAAGCTCCAGTTTAAGCTTAAACTGGAACTTAAACGTGCTTCCACAAAAGGCATCACTGGAAGTGTCTGGCGTTTAAGTTGCAGTTTAAGCTTAAACTGTAACTTAAACGCCACTATTTGAAAAGGTTTCTGGGCCAAAGATATTGCAGTTTTAAGTTAGCATTTGAGCACAAACATTAACTTAAACGTACTCTGGTATGAAACCCAATTGAATATCATGGTTTATGGGATTGGGCCTGAAGAATTGATGAGTCTGGAATTTCAATTTGTTGAGTCATGCGTCATTACTTGATTATCACTAAGTTGGCTCAATGAATGTTACAGAATTGGATCAGCAGCCTCATCAGGATTATGGATTATAAACCCAAAGCAAAAGGAAATCAGGGAAAGGCCTCAAAGCCCAAGAAACACAACAGAAGCTCAATTTAGAAAGTGTATAAATAGGATAGAATTTAAGTTAGTTGGAGGACTTTGGATCATTTTTCTAGTTTTCATACCTTTTGTAATTGAATTCAGAGCTATGACTCACTAAACCCCCTTTCATTGGGTTAGGGAGCTCTATTGTAATTCAATGAATCAATAATAGTTTTTATCTTCTTCTTCAATCTTTTCTCTTGAATTTTGTTAGAAAGCTTCTCGATCTAATTCCATTGGTTAGTTGTCTTGGGAAAGAAACTATCCATAATTGGAATCCTTCGGAACCTTGGGAAAGGAATGGAGGATTCATGCTAGAGAAGCTTTCTCACAGTGAATTGGATTGGGGTTTGGATGGATATTGTGACATGTAATCCTACCAAATTGTGGTTCATGAAACTGTGTGGTATAATCAGTGATCGAGCGTCATCTCTTCTTATGAACATTTAAACCAAGGGATTGGGAATTTGTTTGTTTTTAGAGAGAATTGGTGAGCCAAGGGATTGGGATCCAATCATATAAGATTGCCAAGCAAAATTCAATGAACGCATTGGTTGAGGAAGGGATAAAAATGTTTTGATTCGGAGATCTCAATATCTCCTGAAACCCAATGAATTCCCCATTTCTGATCTACCACTTTCTCTTTACATTCTGCAATTAAATTCATGCAATCACCCCGATCCCTTTTTAATTTCAGCAATTTAGCTTCTCGCTCTTTAATTCATGCAATTTAAGATTCCGCAATTTCAATTTCTTGCCATTTACGTTTCCTGCCAATTTTACATTCCGCAATTCTCATCTAAATCTTGATTCCGCTCAACTAGAACACACTTCTAATCCGAATTGCTCACTCAACCAATCCTTGTGGGATTCGACCTCACTCTATTGTGAGTTTTTACTTGACGATAACCGATGCACTTGCCGGAAGGAATTTTTGCCGATCGTGCAATTTCCTAAAATCGTAGCATCAAGTTTATGGCGCCGTTTCCGGGGATTGGTTTTCGATTGACAATTCTCAAATTGGAAGTTAACTAGATTGAGCATTTTTCTTGTTTTGTTAATTCAGTTCAAGTTACTTGTTGAATTTTAATTTCTGCACTCTGTTACTTGCTTTCTTTCTTTATGCCTTTAAATTCAAGCAACTAACTCTCTGACTCACTAACTATTTGAATTAATTCCTCAACTGCTCTAACCATACTCTTCCATTAACCAAGAGTATTTCACTTGTTTGTTGCCTGTGCTGTGTTCTTGTATGACAGGTAGGAGAGGAGAGACAGCAACTCCTCCATATACCGAACCAGAGAGGACCCTTCATAAACTTAAAAGGGAAGCAAGAGGGAAGAGAGTACTGGGAGAAGAAGAATCTGAAGGAGAATCTGAGGACAATTTTGAGGAAGCTCTAGATCTCAACATGGATAGAGAAGTTCACAACCATGAGAGAGCTGATGGAAACAATGCCATTCCCGAGAGGAGGGTTCTTGGTTCATACATAAACCCAACCTCTGGGAATTGTGGTAGCAGCATTCAGAAACCACCCATTCAGGCCAACAATTTTGAACTCAAACCACAGCTAATATCACTGGTGGAGAATCATTGTTCATTTGGTGGGAGTGCTAATGAAGATCCAAACCAACATCTCACAAAATTCCTGAGAATTTGCGACACTGTGAAGTCCAATGGAGTCCAGGAAGATGCCTATAAACTGCTCTTGTTCCCATTTTCACTTAGGGACAAGGCAGCTAAGTGGCTGGAATCATTCCCAAGGGGGAGCCTAACAACCTGGGATGAGGTGGAAAGCAAGTTTCTGGCACGTTTCTACCCCCCACAAAAGGTCAATAGGCTTCGATCTGAGGTTCAGACTTTTAGACAACAAGATGGTGAAACTCTCTACGAGGCATGGGAGAGGTTCAAGGATTTGACAAGGAAATGCCCACCAGACATGTTCCATGACTGGGTGCAATTGCATATTTTCTATGATGGACTTTCTTATGAATCAAGGAAGGTTGTAGACCATTCATCAGGAGGTTCATTGAACAGGAAGAAGACTGTGGAAGAAGCCATTGAAGTGATTGAGACAGTGGCTGAGAATGAGTACTACTATGCTTCAGAGAGACACAACACTAAGGGAGTCATGGAGCTGAACCATGTTGATACAATTCTAGCCCAAAACAAGGTGTTTGCCAAGCAACTAGCAGAGCTCACCAGGAAATTAGAAACAAATCAAGTGGCTGCAATACACACACAAGATCAAGAGGAAGTAAGCACTGAAGGAGGTGATTGGGAAGAGGCCAACTATGTGGGAAATCAACAAAGGCAACCATATGATCCACATTCCAACACTTACAACCCAGGCTGGAAAAACCACCCAAACTTTGGGTGGGGAAACCAGCAAACCCAACCACAAAACCACAAACCTTACAACCCCAACCAACATAACAATTCCACATACCAAAACTCCAACCAAAGATCATACCAAGCCACACAAAACACTTACTCCCAACCACCATATCATGGCCAAAATAATCAACCTGCCCAACCTAATCCGAACCAACAATTTCAAGATCAATTAAACAGGATAGAAGGAATGCTTGCAACCATGGGTCAAGACATAACCGAATTGAAAGCCTTTAAGGAAGAAGTAAATTCTAACTTGCAAAACCAAGGAGCTGCCATCCAGAAGCTAGAAAATCAAATTGGGTGTTTGTCTAAGCAAACCCCTGGGCCAAGCGTTTCTCATGCTGCCAAGGCTATTGCAAGGGAAGAATGTAAGGTCATAACCCTCAGAAGTGGAAAGAAGCTAAAGGAGATCTCAAAGGAAACCACAGAGGATGAAGCAAAGGAAAATGTGAGAGACAAGGAACAGGGACAATCCTTTACACCGTCTGCAACAAAAGAAAAAGAAAAAGAGGTCCTGAAGCTTTATACACCCAAAGCACCATTTCCTCAGAGGTTAGGAGGAGGTGAAGAAGGGAAAACATATTCAAGGTTTTTAGAGACATTTAAGTCTCTCCATATCAATATTCCCTTTCTTGAGATTCTCCAGCAGATGCCTACACATATCAAGTATTTGAAGGAATTGCTGAGCAAGAAAAGAGTTTTGAAGGGAGGACAAACTGTAATAATGAACAAAGAATGCAGTGCCCTCATCAAGAAGGACATAGTCTCTAAGAAAACAGACCCAGGAAGTTTTCATATCCCCTGCATCATAGGGGAAACAAAAATTGACAGAGGATTCTGTGATCTAGGAGCTAGCATAAATGTGATGCCTCTGACTCTTATGAAGAGGCTACAACTGAATGAGGTGAGATCCACTGATGTAATCATACAACTGGCTGACAAAACTCAGAAGCAAGCTGAAGGGGTAGTTGAGAATGTGCTGGTGAAAGTGGGAAATTATTTCTTCCCCACAGACTTTGTCATTTTGGACATGGAGGAAAGCTACCTACACCCTATCATTCTGGGAAGGCCATTTCTAGCCACTGCTAGAGCGCTCATAGATGTAGAACAAGGAGAGCTAATTTTGAGAATACATGATGAACAGCTCATTTTCCATGTTTTCAAACATGCATCTGAGCCTGAACCAGAACCTGAAAAGCCTAAGGATGATAGTAGCCATCTGTGTTTGGAGGAAAGCAATCCAGCAGCTGAAACTCTGAAACAGTCCTTGGAAGGAAAACAAGAATTGCAAGAGTTAAAGCCACAAGAATCAATAGAAACAGATCAGAAGGATCCTCCTGGCATAAGGGTCAATGAAGAAATCCTCAAGAGAGAGGGAAGAATTGTAAAGAAATTGCCAAGAGGGTGGAGAAACAAGAAAATTCCCACTGAAGGTTTCTCTCCGGGAGATAAAGTGATATCAAGTCATTATCTGCCAATCCCACCTGGCCTCAAAACCATTCCTTCCCAGCTCCCTCAAGTGTTCACAATCAGGAAAGTTCTTTCTATGGAACATTTGGAAATCATGAAGGAATCAAATGGGGACGTTTTCATAGTGAGAGAAGAGGACATCAAGCACTACAATCCACCCTAACAAGGGACAACCGTCAAGCTAGTGACGTTAAAGAAGCGCTTGTTGGGAGGCAACCCAACCTGAGGTAATACTCCTTTGCTGTTTCTTTTATTTGTTTCAATAAAAAGGTGAAGTAGTTTCTGTGTATTGCAAAGAATTAAGTTTGGTGTTTCACACCAAACAATGAATTCGTGGATCAATAATTCAAAGGGGAATGTGTGACTCTAAGTTTGGTGTTCCACCATACAGATCAACTGAACACAACAACCTTTGCATTATATGAAAGGAACAACCATTCTAAGCAATCACAGAAATGCTTAAAATCCTGAGCAGCAACTTCATTCCAAGGAGAATTCAAGGATTCAAAGAGCAGAGGAGTAAGTAGGAGACTAAGTTTAGTGTTCACACACCAACTTAAGACTCAGACACTTGCCCATACATAGTTGAGCTAACCACTCAAGTGCTTGAGAAGCAAGCAACTTCATCACTCTTTGCAGGAAAGGAAACAAGGATCTTAGAAAGAACATGAAGCAACAACTAGGAGAAGAAGAAGAAATCAAATTGTTTCCTGGCAACAAAGAGAAAACAAGAAATTTCACAAGGTGGTGTTGTTCCTTGACCATTCTTTAAAAGGCAAACAAAAGCATGCTTGTTCTGGTTTAAACTGTAATTGTTGAATCTTTCTGGAATGTGAAGTTTTTAGTATGAGTGTTGGTTTACTGCTTTGAATAAAGTGAATGCCTAGAAGTTTGGATATAACTTCACCTTCTTAAACAAATGCTTGCCATGCTTGTTCTGTTTCCAAAAATAAAAGAAAAGTTTGAACAAAAGTAACTTGGCTCAATTAGTGACAAATCAAGTAGAATTAAGTGGTGGTATGCATGCTTGATTGTTTAGTCAGATCACTGGAAATTGAGTGTAGAATTATCATTTTTGTGTAGAAGTTGAATACTGTCTATGGATCTTGATGAATAAATGTCTTTGGCCATGAAAAAGAAAGAAAAAGAAGAAGAAAAAGCCACTGAAAAAGGGCAACCAAAAAGCAAAAAAAAAAATTGAGAAAATAAGCTAGGCACCAATGGTTTGAACTTCTGAGACAAATGCCTGTGGTGTTTATGTATTAAGGATATGCTTGGATGAATAGGTTCTGAGGAGTGTTTCAACACTTGGTAACTTGGGTTAACTAACCTGGAATTATCAACCAAAAGTCCATTATCAAGAGCAACCTAAATACAAAACATTTAGTCACACAAAGAGGTGCTGGGTGATGAGCGGATAATTTATACGCTTTTTGGCATTGTTTTTATATAGTTTTTAGTAAGTTTAAGCTACTTTTAGGGATGTTTTCACTAGTTTTTATGTTAAATTCACATTTCTGGACTTTACTATGAGTTTGTGTGTTTTTCTGTGATTTCAGGTAAATTCTGACTGAAATTGAGGGATTTGAGCAAAACTCTGAAGAAGGCTGACAAAAGGACTGCTGATGCTGTTGGAATCTGACCTCCTTGCACTCGAAATAGATTTTCTGGAGCTACAGAGCTCCAATTGGCGCGCTCTCAACGGCGTTGGAAAGTGGACATCCAGGGCTTTCCAGCAATATATAATAGTCCATACTTTATTCGAAGATTGACGACGTAACTTGGCGTTGAACGCCGAGTACACGCTGCTATCTGGAGTTAAACGCCAGAAAAACGTCATGATCCGGAGTTGAACGCCCAAAACACGTCATAACTTGGAGTTCAACTCCAGGAAATGCCTCAGCTCGTGGATTAATCAAGCTCAGCCCAAGCATACACCAAGTGGGCCCCGGAAGTGGATTTATGCATCAATTACTTACTCATGTAAACCCTAGGAGCTAGTCTAAGTATATATAGAACATTTATCTATTGTATTAGATATCTGATGAGCGGATAATTTATACGCTTTTTGGCATTGTTTTCACATAGTTTTTAGTAAGTTTAAGCTACTTTTAGGGATGTTTTCACTAGTTTTTATGTTAAATTCACATTTCTGGACTTTACTATGAGTTTGTGTGTTTTTCTGTGATTTCAGATAAATTCTGACTGAAATTGAGGGATTTGAGCAAAACTCTGAAGAAGGCTGATAAAAGGACTGCTGATGCTGTTGGAATCTGACCTCCCTGCACTCGAAATGGATTTTCTGGAGCTACAAAACTCCAATTGGCGCGCTCTCAACGGCGTTGGAAAGTAGACATCCAGGGCTTTCCAGCAATATATAATAGTCCATACTTTATTCGAAGAATGACGACGTAACTTGGCGTTAACCGCCAAGTACATGCTGCTGTCTGGAGTTAAACGCCGGAAAAACGTCATGATCCGGAGTTAAACGCCCAAAACACGTCATAACCTGAAGTTTGACACCAAGAAATGCCTCTACACGTGGATTGATCAAGCTCAGCCCAAGCATACACCAAGTGGGCCCCGGAAGTGGATTTATGCATCAATTACTTACTCATGTAAACCCTAGTAGCTAGTCTAGTATATATAGGACATTTATCTATTGTATTAGACATCCTGGATTGTATTTTGAATCCTGTGATCACGTTAGAGAGGGCTGGCCATTCGGCCATGCCTGAACTCTTTGCTTATGTATTTTCAACGGTGGAGTTTCTGCACACCATAGATTAAGGGTGTGGAGCTCTGCTGTACCTCAAGTATTAATGAAATTCTATCTTCTTTTATTCAAATCTCTCTTATTCTTATTCCAAGATATTCATTCGTACCCAAGAACATGATGAATGTTATGAGTCAGATTACCCTCATTATCATTCTCACTTATGAATGCGCGTGATTGACAACCATGTCCGTTCTACATGCAACAGAGCTTGAATGTGTATCTCTTAGATTCCCCAACAGAATCTTCGTGGTATAAGCTAGATAGATGGCGGCATTTATGAGGGTCCGGAAAGTCTCACCTTGTCTGTGGTATTCCGAGTAGGATCCTGGGAATCCGGAAAGTCCAACCTTGTCTGTGGTGTTCCGAGTAGGATTCCGGTAATGAATGACCGTGACGTGCTTCAAACTTTAACCTGCTGGGCGTTAGTGACAAACGCAAAAGAGGGATTCTATTCCAGTAGGAGCGGGAACCAACCGGTGATTAGCCGTACTGTGACAGAGTGCGTTAGCATAGTTTTCACTGCGAGGATGGGATGTAGCCATCAGCCATGGGTGATGCCTCCAGACTGGTTAGCTGTGCGAGTGACAGCCGCACAGGATATTTCCCCGTGAGGAATGAAAGTAGCCACAGTTGATGGTGAACCCCTATACAAAGCTTGCCATGGAAAGGAGTAAGAAGGATTGAGTAGAAGCAGTAGGAGAGCAGGCGTCCTTGGGCTCTACAGCATCTCCACATGCTTATCTGAAATTCCTACCAATGAACCTGCATAAGTATCTTTATCCCTTTCATTATTTCTGTTTTTCAAAAACCCATAAAACTATTTTAATCTGCCTAACTGAGATTTGCAAGGTGACCATAGCTTGCTTCATACCAACAATCTCTGTGGATTCGACCCTTACTCACGTAAGGTTTATTACTTGGACGACCCAGTACACTTGCTGGTTAGTTGAACGGAGTTGTGAAAATAAACAATGCCTTCAGAGTAAACATCCTACAAGTAGAAAGAACAAGTGATCACAATTTCGTCCACCAAGTTTTTGGCGCCGTTGCCGGGGATTGTTCGAGTATGGACAACTGACGGTTCATCTTGTTGCTCAGATTAGGTAATTTTCTTTTCAAAAATCTTTTTCAAAAATTTTTCTTTTATTTTTCGTTTTTTCCAAAAATGTTTTTCGAAAAAAATTAATAAAAATACAAAAAAATTAGAAAATCATAAAAATAAAAAATATTTTGTGTTTCTTGTTTGAGTCTTGAGTCAATTTTTAAGTTTGGTGTCAATTGCATGCTTTCAAAAATTTCTTGCATTTTTCGAAAATCCCATGCATTCATAGTGTTCTTCATGATCTTCAAGTTGTTCTTGACAAGTCTTCTTGTTTGATCTTGATAATTTCTTGTTTTGTGTCTTTTGTTGTTTTTCATGTGCATTTTTGCATTCATATTTTTCATGCATTAAAGATTTCTAAGTTTGGTGTCTCGCATGTTTTCTTTGCATTAAAAAAAAAATTTTTTTAAAATTATGTTCTTGATGTTCATCATGATCTTCAAAGTGTTCTTGGTGTTCATCTTGACATTCATAGCATTCTTGCATGCATCTTGTGTCTTGATCCAAAATTTTCATGTTTTGGGTCATTTTTGTGTTTTTCATTAAAAATTCAAAAATTCAAAAATCAAAAAAAAAATATCTTTTCCTTATTTCCCTCCAAAATTTCGAAATTTTGGGTTGACTTGGACAAAAAATTTTTAAAATTAGTTGTTTCTTACAAGTCAAGTCAAAATTTCAATTTCAAAAATCATATCTTTTTCATTTTTTTATATAATTTTCGAAAAATTTCAAAAATTATTTTTCAAAATATTTTCAAAATCTTTTTCTTATCTTTTTATCAAATTTTCGAAAATTAGCTAACAATTAATGTGATTGGTTCAAAAATTTGAAGTTTGTTACTTTCTTATTAAGAAAGATTCAATCTTTAAGTTCTAGAATCTTATCTTGTAGTTTCTTGTTAGTTAAGTATTCTTTTTAAAATTAAATCTTTTTCAAAATATCTTTTTCAAATATATCTTTTTATCTTTTTATCTTATCTTTTTCAAAAATTTTATCTTTTTCAAAATTTGATTTCAAAATATCTTATCTAACTTCTTATCTTCTTATCTTTTTCAAAATTTAATTTCAAATCTTTTTCAAATCAACTAACTAATTTTCTGTTTGTTTCTTATCTTTTTCAAAACCACCTAACTACTTTTCCCTCTCTAATTTTCGAAAATATCTCATCTCTTTTTCAAAAATTCTTTTTGTTTTAAATTTTAATTTTAATCTTATCTTAACTTTAATTTTCGAAAATCACTAACTCTTTTTCAAAAAGTAATTTCGAATTTCTCTCCTCTCTTCTTCTATTTAATTATTTAATTACTAACACTTCTCTTCACCTTTCTTCATCCAATGTCCGAATCCATCCCTCTTCATTCTTCTACCCCTTTCTTCTTCTACTAACATAAAGGAATCTCTACACTGTGACATAGAGGATTCCTCTTTCTTTTCTTGGTTCTTCTCTTTCATATGAGCAGGAACAGGGAAAAAGGCACTCTTGTTGAAGTTGATCCAGAACCTGAAAGGACTCTGAAGAGAAAATTAAGAGAAGCTAAATTACAACAATCCAGAAATAACCTTTTAGAAATTTTCGAACAAGAGAAGGAGATGGCAGCCGAAAATAATAATAATAATAATGCAAGGAGAATGCTTGGTGACTTCACAAAGCCAACATCCAAGTTTGATGGAAGAAGCATCTCCATTCCTGCCATTGGAGCCAATAACTTTGAGCTTAAGCCTCAACTAGTTGCATTAATGCAACAAAACTGCAAGTTTTATGGACTTCCATCTGAAGATCCTTATCAGTTTTTAACTGAATTCTTGCAGGTATGTGATACTGTAAAGACGAATGGCGTTAATCCTGAAGTCTACAGACTCATGCTTTTCCCTTTTGCTGTAAGAGACAGAGCTAGAATATGGTTGGATTCACAACCTAAGGATAGCCTGGACTCCTGGGATAAGCTGGTTACTGCCTTCTTAGATAAATTCTTTCCTCCTCAAAAGCTGAGCAAGCTGAGAGTGGATGTTCAAACCTTCAAACAAAAAGATGGTGAATCCCTCTATGAAGCTTGGGAAAGATACAAGCAGTTGACCAAAAGATGTCCATCTGACATGTTTTCAGAATGGACCCTATTAGATATATTCTATTATGGTCTCTCTGAATTTTCGAAAATGTCACTGGACCATTCTGCAGGTGGATCTATTCACCTGAAGAAAACGCCTGAAGAGGCTCAAGAACTCATTGACATGGTTGCAAACAACCAGTTCATGTATACCTCTGAGAGGAATTCCGTGAATAATGGGATACCTCAGAAGAAAGGAGTTCTTGAAATTGATGCTCTGAATGCCATATTAGCTCAGAACAAAATGTTGACTCAACAGGTCAACATAATCTCTCAAAATCTGAATGGATTGCAACATGCATCCAACAGTACTAGAGAGGCAGCTTCTGAAGAAGCTTATGATCCTGAGAACCCTGCCATGGCAGAGGTTAATTACATGGGTGAACCATATGGAAACACCTATAACCCATCATGGAGAAATCACCCAAATTTCTCCTGGAAGGATCAACAAAAGCCTCAACAAGGCTTTAACAATGGTGGACGCAATAGGCTAGGCAACAGCAAGCCATATCCATCATCTTCTCAGCAACAGACAGAGAATTCTGAACAAAACACTTCTAATTTAGCCAATATTGTCTCTGATCTGTCAAAGGCCACTTTTAGTTTCATGAATGAAACAAGATCCTCCATTAGAAATTTGGAGGCACAAGTGGGCCAGCTGAGTAAGAAAGTCATTGAAACTCCTCCCAGTATTCTCCCAAGCAATACAGAAGAGAATCCAAAAGGAGAGTGCAAGGCCATTGATTTGATCAAAGTGGCCGAATGCACTAGGGAGGAGGAGGACGAAAATCCTAGTGAGGAAGACCTCCTGGGGCGTCCTTCAAGCAAGAAGGAGTTTCCTATTAAGGATCCTGAGGAATCTGAGGCTCATACAGAGACCATAGAGATTCCATTAAACCTCCTTCTGCCATTCATGAGCTCTGAAGACTATTCATCCTCTGAAGAGGATGAAGATGTGACTGGAGAGCAAGTTGCTCAATATTTAGGAGCTATCATGAAGCTAAATGCCAAGCTGTTTGGTAATGAGACTTGGGAAAGTGAACCTCCCTTGCTCATTAGTGAACTAGATACATGGATTCAGAAAACTCTACCTCAAAAGAAACAAGATCCTGGCAAGTTCTTAATACCTTGCACCATTGGCACCATGAGCTTTGAAAAAGCGCTATGTGATCTTGGGTCAGGGATAAATCTGATGCCACTCTCTGTAATGGAGAAGCTAGGGATCATTGAGGTACAACCTGCCTTGTTCTCATTACAATTGGCAGACAAGTCAGTGAGACAAGCTTATGGAATAGTAGAGGACGTGCTAGTAAAGGTTGAAGGCCTTTACATCCCTACTGATTTCATAATCCTAGACACTAGGAAGGAAGATGATGAATGCATCATCCTAGGAAGACCTTTCCTAGCCACAGCAGAAGCTGTGATAGATGTTAACAGAGGTGAGTTAGTCCTTCAATTGAATGGGGACTACCTTGTGTTTAAGGCACATGGCCATCCCTCTGTGACAAAAGAGAGTAAGCATGAAGAGCTTCTCACAGTTCAGAGTCAAGAAGAGCCCACACAGTCAAATTCTAAGTTTGGTGTTGTGAGGCCACAACCAAACTCTAAGTTTGGTGTTAAGCTCCCATATCCAAACTCTAAGTTTGGTGTGGACAACTATACAACATTGACCTGATCACCTTGTGGCTCCATGAAGAGCCACTGTCAAGCTACTGACATTAAAGAAGCGCTTGTTGGGAGGCAACCCAATTTTATTTATCTAATTTTATTTTATTTTGTTTTAGTGTTATTTTGGTGTTTTATTAGGTACATGATCATGAGGAGTCACGAAAAAATCAAAAAACTTAAAAACAGAGTCAAAAACAGAAGAAAAAAAATTTTTCACCCTGGAGGACGCACGGGCTGGCGTTCAACGCCAGTAAGGTGCATCTGGCCGGCGTTCAACGCCAGAACAGAGCACCATTCTGGCGCTGAACGCCAGAAACAAGCAACATCCTGGCGCTGAACGCCAGGAATGTGCCCAGAGAGGACAAACTGGCGCTGAACGCCAGAAACAAGCATGAAACTGGCGTTCAACACCAGAAACATGCATTACATGGGCGTTGAACGCCCAGAACGTGCATCAATGGGCGTTTGAACGCCAGAATGATGCATGAAGGCATTTTACACGCCTATATGGTGAGGGAATGGTATTTCTTTTCACCTCAGGATCTGTGGACCCCACAGGATCCCCACCTACCATATTCCCACCTTACCTTCTAATCCTATTTTTGTGATTTGAATTCCCCATGTCACAATTCCCAATTTTCATTCACCACTCACTTCTATCCACTCTTCCCCACTCACCTTCAAAATTCAAAACTCTTTCCCACCCAAACCCACCCATATAGCCGAATACACACATCCCTCCATCTCTTCTTCTTCTTCATCATCTTTTCTTTCTTCTCTTGCTCGAGGGCGAGCAATTTTCTATGTTTGGTGTGGTAAAAGCATAGCTTTTTGCTTTTTCATTACCATTAATGGCACATAAGGCCAGAGAAACCTCAAAGGGAAGACAAAAGCTTCCACCTCTGAGTCTTGGGAGATGAAAAAATATAAGCCGTCATAGCTCAGTGGTAGAACATGTGGCTGCAAATCAAGAGATCCCTGAGATACCTCAGGGGATAAGTTGTCCTCCACACAAATATTGGAAGCATTCAAAAGAAGCAAGGAAGAAACATAGAGGAGCTCAAAAAGCACCATTGGACCTTCAAGAAGGCGCCACCCTCACTCAGGTGGATTCATTCCTTGTTCTTTATTTCTTTCTGTTTTCGGTTTTTAATGTTGTTTTTATCTATGTTTTGTGTCTCTACTTCATGATCATTAGTATGTAACCATGCCTTAAAGCTATGAATAAAATCCATTAATCCTTCACCTCTCTTAAATGAAAAATGTTTTAATTCAAAAGAACAAGAAGTACATGAATTTCGAATTTATCCTTGAATTTAATTTAATTATATTGATGTGGTGACAATACTTTTTGTTTTCTGAATGAATGCTTGAACAGTGCATATTTTTGATCTTGTTGTTTATGAGTGTTAAAATTGTTGGCTCTTGAAAGAATGATGAACAAAGAGAAATGTTATTGATGAACTGAAAAATTCATGAATTGATTCTTGAAGCAAGAGAAAGCAGTGAAAACGTAAGCTTGCGAAAAAAAAAATGGCGAAAAGAAAAAGAAAGAGCAGTAGAAAAAGCCAATAGCCCTTAAAACCAAAAGGCAAGGGTAAAAAGGATCCAAGGCTTTGAGCATCAATGGATAGGAGGGCCCAAGGAAATTAAATCCAGGCCTAAGCGGCTAAATCAAGCTGTCCCTATCCATGTGCTTGTGTCATGAAGGTCCAAGTGAAAAGCTTGAGACTGAGTGGTTAAAGTCGTGATCCAAAAGAGTGTGCTTAAGAGCTCTGGACACCACTAACTGGGGACTTTAGCAAAGCTGAGTCACAATCTGAAAAGGTTCACCCAGTTATGTGTCTGTGGCATTTGTGTATCCGGTGGTAATACTGGAAGACAAAGTGCTTAGGGCCACAGCCAAGACTCATAAGTAGCTGTGTTCAAGAATCAACATGCTTAACTAGGAAAGTCAATAACACTATCCGAAATTCTAAGTTCCTAGAGAAGCCAATCACTCTAAACTACAAAGGAAAAAGTGAGATGCCAAAACTGTTCAAAAGCAAAAAGCTACAAGTCCCGCTCATCTAATTAAATTAATATTCATTGATATTCTGGAATTTATAGTATATTCTCTTCTTTTTATCCTATTTGATTTTCAGTTGCTTGGGGACAAGCAATAATTTAAGTTTGGTGTTGTGATGAGCGGATAATTTATACGCTTTTTGGCATTGTTTTTATATAGTTTTTTAGTAAGTTTAAGCTACTTTTAGGGATGTTTTCACTAGTTTTTATGTTAAATTCACATTTTTGGACTTTACTATGAGTTTGTGTGTTTTTCTGTGATTTCAGGTAAATTCTGACTGAAATTGAGGGATTTGAGCAAAACTCTGAAGAAGGCTGACAAAAGGACTGCTGATGCTGTTGGAATCTGACCTCCCTGCACTCGAAATGGATTTTCTGGAGCTACAGAGCTCCAATTGGCGCGCTCTCAACGGCTTTGGAAAGTAGACATCCAGGGCTTTCCAGCAATATATAATAGTCCATACTTTATTCGAAGATTGACGACGTAACTTGGCGTTGAACGCCGAGTACATGCTGCTATCTGGAGTTAAACGCCAGAAAAACGTCATGATCCGGAGTTGAACGCCCAAAACACGTCATAACTTGGAGTTCAACTCCAGGAAATGCCTCAGCTCGTGGATTAATCAAGCTCAGCCCAAGCATACACCAAGTGGGCCCCGGAAGTGGATTTATGCATCAATTACTTACTCATGTAAACCCTAGGAGCTAGTCTAAGTATATATAGAACATTTATCTATTGTATTAGATATCTTTTGACCACTTAAAGTCTTTTATCATTCGGTCACTTGATCATGGAGAGGGCTGGCCATTCGGCCATGCCTGAACCTCTTTTACTTATGTATTTTCAACGGTGGAGTTTCTGCACACCATAGATTAAGGGTGTGGAGCTCTGCTGTACCTCAAGTATTAATGAAGTTCTATTTTCTTTTATTCAAATCTCTCTTATTCTTATTCCAAGATATTCATTCGTACCTAAGAACATGATGAATGTGATGATAAGTAACCCTCATCATCATTCTCACTTATGAACGCGCGTGATTGACAACCACTTCCGTTCTACATGCAACAGAGCTTGAATGTGTATCTCTTAGATTCCCCAACAGAATCTTCGTGGTATAAGCTAGATAGATGGCAGCATTTATGAGGATCCGGAAAGTCTCACCTTGTCTGTGGTATTCCGAGTAGGATCCTGGGAATCCGGAAAGTCTAACCTTGTCTGTGGTATTCCGAGTAGGATTCCGGTAATGAATGACTGTGACGTGCTTCAAACTTGTAACCTGCTGGGCGTTAGTGACAGACGCAAAAGAATCAAGGGATTCTATTCCAGTAGGAGCGGGAACCAACCAGTGATTAGCCGTACTGTGACAGAGTGCGTGAGCATTAGTTTTCACTGCGAGGATGGGATGTAGCCATCAACCATGGGTGATGCCTCCAGACGATTAGCCGTGCGACTGACAACCGCATAGGATCATTTTCCCGAGAGGATTGAAAGTAGCCACAGCTAATGGTGAACCCCTATACAAAGCTTGCCATGGAAAGGAGTAAGAAGGATTGAATAGAAGCAGTAGGAGAGCAGGCGTCCTTGAGCCATACAGCATCTCCATTCGCTTATCTGAAATTCTCACCAATGAATCTACATAAGTCTTCTATCCGTTTATTATTTCTATTTTCTTATTTTTATTTTTGAAAACCCATAAACCATTTTAATCTGCCTAACTGAGATTTACAAGGTGACCATAGCTTGCTTCATGCCAACAATCTCTGTGGGATCGACCCTTACTCACGTAAGGTTTATTACTTGGACGACCCAGTACACTTGCTGGTTAGTTGAACGGAGTTGTGAATTCAACCAGTGCCATAATAATGATTTCATACAAAGACAAACAACTTAAAGAGAATTGATCACAATTTCGTCCACCACTGGGCACCAATGTCTCAAGAAGAAATGTGAACTAAAATGCCTGTAGTGGATATGTGTAGTGCACTGATAAGAAAAAGAAAATGCCAAAGGCTTGTGCAACACATGACACTGAGCAAACAAGGAGCAAAGGAGCTCTAAGAAAAAGAAAAACAAAGAAGGGAAAAGTGCCAAGGACATAAGAATAACAAGAGGCCATAGCAGTGTTTGATGGATGCAATGAAAAAGTGATAATCTTACCTGATAAGAATGAAAAAGTGATGCTGCAACTTTCTGCATAAAACCCTTCTGATGAACTTCAAGTGCTTACTAATATAGCCAATGTAATTGCTTTCTGTTTCATACTTTCTTCTCAAATAACTCAAAACTTGCTTAGGGACAAGCAAGTATTAAGTTTGGTGTTGTGATGCCAAGGCATCTTAGGCTAGTTTCACTAGCATTTTTCTGTTAGTTTTAGTTGTTTTATGCATTTTCTTGAGCTTAAAGTAACCAAGAATGGTTAAATGAATAACAAAGCAATGAACCATCCAAACAGTATGATTTTGATGCAAATTCCATGAGTTTTTAGTTATATTACTTGAATGCTATGAATGGAAGATTTCTCATGAAATTTTGCAAGACTTTGATGCAGTTGTTTGGATGATTTCAGGGAAGAAGAGGTTAGGCAAGGAAGCAACAAAATCAATAAAGGAAGCTTGAATATCACATGTGGAGTTTAAGTTCCAGTTTAAGCTTAAACTGGAACTTAAACTGCCAAGCCATATAATGCTGGGAACTATCAGTGGCGTTTAAGCTCCAGTTTAAGCTTAAACTGGAGCTTAAACGCCAAAATCATGAAAGCTGAGGAAAAGCTGAAAGTGGCGTTTAACCTCCAGTTTAACCTTAAACTGGAAGTTAAACGCAGAAATGAGAAATGCACCAGGGAGCCATTTCCACGTTTAAGCTCCAGTTTAACCTTAAACTGGAGCTTAAACGTGTTCGACCAAAATTCTCCTCCAGGGTTGCTTTCTTCATTTCCACGTTTAAGCTTCAGTTTAACCTTAAACTGAAGCTTAAACGTGTTCGACCATTCCACACTCCAGGGTTGCTTTCTTCCATTTCCACGTTTAAGCTTTAGTTTAACCTTAAACTGAAGCTTAAACGTGCTTGAGTTATACCACCTCCAGGAGTGTCCAACGTTTAAGCTCCAGTTTAAGCTTAAACTGGAACTTAAACGTGCTTCCACAAAAGGCATCACTGGAAGTGTCTGGCGTTTAAGTTGCAGTTTAAGCTTAAACTGCAACTTAAACGCCACTATTTGAAAAGGTTTCTGGGCCAAAGATATTGCAGTTTTAAGTTAGCATTTGAGCACAAACATTAACTTAAACGTACTCTGGTATGAAACCCAATTGAATATCATGGTTTATGGGATTGGGCCTGAAGAATTGATGAGTCTGGAATTTCAATTTGTTGAGTCATGCGTCATTACTTGATTATCACTAAGTTGGCTCAATGAATGTTACAGAATTGGATCAGCAGCCTCATCAGGATTATGGATTATAAACCCAAAGCAAAAGGAAATCAGGGAAAGGCCTCAAAGCCCAAGAAACACAACAGAAGCTCAATTTAGAAAGTGTATAAATAGGATAGAATTTAAGTTAGTTGGAGGACTTTGGATCATTTTTCTAGTTTTCATACTTTTTGTAATTGAATTCAGAGCTATGACTCACTAAACCCCCTTTCATTGGGTTAGGGAGCTCTATTGTAATTCAATGAATCAATAATAGTTTTTATCTTCTTCTTCAATCTTTTCTCTTGAATTTTTGTTAGAAAGCTTCTCGATCTAATTCCATTGGTTAGTTGTCTTGGGAAAGAAACTATCCATAATTGGAATCCTTCGGAACCTTGGGAAAGGAATGGAGGATTCATGCTAGAGAAGCTTTCTCACAGTGAATTGGATTGGGGTTTGGATGGATATTGTGACATGTAATCCTACCAAATTGTGGTTCATGAAACTGTGTGGTATAATCAGTGATCGAGCGTCATCTCTTCTTATGAACATTTAAACCAAGGGATTGGGAATTTGTTTGTTTTTAGAGAGAATTGGTGAGTCAAGGGATTGGGATCCAATCATATAAGATTGCCAAGCAAAATTCAATGAACGCATTGGTTGAGGAAGGGATAAAAATGTTTTGATTCGGAGATCTCAATATCTCCTGAAACCCAATGAATTCCCCATTTCTGATCTACCACTTTCTCTTTACATTCTGCAATTAAATTCATGCAATCACCCCGATCCCTTTTTAATTTCAGCAATTTAGCTTCTCGCTCTTTAATTCATGCAATTTAAGATTCCGCAATTTCAATTTCTTGCCATTTACGTTTCCCGCCAATTTTACATTCCGCAATTCTCATCTAAATCTTGATTCCGCTCAACTAGAACACACTTCTAATCCGAATTGCTCACTCAACCAATCCTTGTGGGATTCGACCTCACTCTATTGTGAGTTTTTACTTGACGATAACCGGTGCACTTGCCGGAAGGAATTTTTGCCGATCGTGCAATTTCCTAAAATCGTAGCATCAGTCCGCGGAACGAGGTACTGGTGTGTTACCGATCTTTCGAGATCTTCGTGATGCGAGGGGGTGCCACCTGCAAGAACACTCCGACGCTCATGTCAAAAACTGTGCAGGCGGTTAGAGAGTAAGGAATATGGTGACGTACCTTGAGGGAGGGGTAGGACCCTCCCCTTATATACCCTGTTAGTAGAGTGGGCCCCGTAGGAAAAGTTTCCTTCCAGGAAGCTTCATTCCCCATAGCTGTCATGCAGCTGTCAACAGAGGTGCGCGTGTCCGGGCCGCAAGCCGAGTAACGGTCGCCAACCCGACCGCTTAGGTCGGATCATCCTTAAGCCGGGTAGCTTAACAGGCCAGCTGGTCTGGGCCGTAACAGTGCCCCCAATGCGCCAGCTAGGGCCGTGAGTGCCGTTGTTGGCGTGTTCTTGTGTTCTCTTTTGTGCGTCATCGCCTTGTCTGTCGCTTGTGGGTAGGACGCGCCTTTGGCGTGTGTGGACTTCTTCGCTGTAGGGGAGCATCTTTTCTCGCCTCGCTCTTCGCGCCGATCATTTAATGCTCTTAATAAGTGATTCAAAACCCTGCGAGGAATGACTATTCTGCCCCTGTCCTTTGCGCTTCTCAAGGTTAGTTATTGTTCAGTTTCTTTTCACCTTTCTCTTTCACGCTTCATCCTTCCGTTCATAACTATTTCTTCTTCTTCTTTTTCTTCCATTTTCTCCCAAGTTTCTGCTGCGAATCGCTTGTTTCATACGAATCTTACCAAGGATTTCCAACTGTACGTTTTGTTGCATGTTTGAATAGTGCCAACATTAGGTAGGCGCATTAGGGTGGTTACCATTTTTTAGGATTTACTTTGGCCATAGATTTACCCCCTGCTTGGTTCTAGGCATCAGATAGGCAAAATGTAGTTTCTAGGCCAGCTCCGATCTCCCAATCTCTTAGACTAACTGAGTGGTGCCCCTACTGTAGGTATGGCCCAACGTCTTGTTGCACGGGTTTTCGTTGCGAGAGCGCCTTACAACCGGTACGCATGGGTAACCTCGAACGTGAAAGACTCCCCTAACCAGATGGGCGAAGAGGAGCTTACCGAGTTCGACAAGATGAGTACTTGTGCGATGGGACTAACGAGGAATCTAACTATGAGGTCTTCATCCCCGCCGCTCACGAGTTGATATATCAACTCAACCTACACTCCCCCTGGATTGCCGATTGGATTTGGTTTTATAAGGCGATGTTCACCCAATTGGGGGTTCGTATCCCCTTCTTCCCCTTTCAAATGGTGCTGCTCAATTGATGTGATTGATAAACCCCATTTTTAGGGTTTATCTTGTGCTCAATTTAGAGGATTTTATCACCGTTTACCCACATTTATCCAAGGAAATAGCATAGTTTCATGATTGTCTCCTAATTTGTGCTTAAGTGTAAAAACATGCTTTTTTTTTACCTTTAATGTATCAATATTAATTCACCTTTGATTCCACTAGATGTCTTAATATGTTTGTCAGTGAATTCAGGTTGGAAAGGCTAGGAATGAATCAAAGGGATGAAAAGGAAAAGCATATAAGTGGAGAACTCATGAAGAAACAATGATTTGGGATGCTGAGATCGACGCGCAAGCGCAGCAGACGCGCACGCGTGGATTGTGGAGACGCATGGTGACGCGTACGCATACATGACGCGTATGCGTCAATGGAAAATTGCCAAGCGATGCGTACGCGTACATGGCGCGTATGCGTCGATGCTCGCATGTGACTCACTTAAAGGTAAAATGCTAGGGGCAAATTCTGGGCTTCCCAGGCCCAGATCCAACTCATTTCTGAGGCTATTTAAGGCAAAATTCAAGGGGGAATCAACACATTAGAATCACTTCACACATTAGGACATAGTTTAGTTAGAGAAGTAGTTAGAGTTAGTTTCTAGAGAGAGAAGCTATCTCTTCTCTCTAGAATTAGGATTAGGTTTAGGTTAATCTTTTAGATCTAGGTCTACTTCTTCTCTTGCTTCAATTTTCCTTTTGCTTTATGAATTCTCTTGTAGATCTACATTTCTTCTCAATGCAATTGGTAAGTTCTTTAATTCTTGCAATTTGTGATATTTACTTTTATTGCTTTCTATGTGTTTGTTGAAATGCTTCTTCTAGTTATGAGCTAGGTTTTTCTCCTCTTGGCTTTGGTTGAGTAATTGGAGACTCTTGAGTTATCCAACTCTTTTGTTGATTGATAATTGAACGTTGCTAGTTAATTTGAATTCCACTAACTCTAGTCTTTCCTTAGGAGTTGACTAGGACTTAAGGAATCAAATTGATTTATCCACTTGACTTTCCTTCATAGCTAGAGGTTGATTAAGTGGGAGAAATGGACATTTGATGTCACAATTGAGGATGATAATGAGGATGGGACTTCTAGTTCTCATATCTTGCCAAGAGCTTTGTTAGTTGTTGGTTTATTTCCTTTGCTATTTATATTTCTTGTCTATTATCCCAAGATGAATTTTACTTTCAACCACAACCTCCCATGGAAGAATATTCATGTCCACCAATCCAAGAGCAAGATGATCTTGCTTACCTTAGCAAGTTAGAACCAGAGTCAAGAGATCACCTCAAGGAATCAATGGACCGGCTTCAAGCCACCATGGAGTATGTTGTGCGACGAGTAGAAACATTGGAGAGTGTTGAACCGCCACAACCCTACCAAGAAGAACCACCTTCCTACTATGAACCTGATAAACCCATATTTTATGATATATATTGTGCTCAAATTAAGTGATTTATTTAACCCTTCACTTACTTATTCATGTAAATTGCATGGTTTTACTTTCCCTTCCCTATTATGTGATATATGTGAATTACACGTTTCCTATGCTTTAAAAATAATTATTTTAATTACCCTTTATTACCATTCGATGCCGAGATTTGTGTGTTGAGTAGTTGCAGAGCTTCTAGGGCAGGAATGACTTAAAGGATGGAAAGGAAACATACAAAAATGGAAGGAAAGCATAAATTGGAGTCCTTGGAGAAACTGGCAGTGACGCGTCCGCATGGACGACGGGAACGCGTGGTTCGTGCAAAAGAGAATCGACGCGAGCGCATGAATGAGGCGAACGCGTGACCTGCGAAACATAACTGATGCAAGCGCATGACTGACGCAACCGCATGGAAGAGCAACACTCCAGATGACGCAACCGCGTGACCCATGCAAACGCGTGACGTGCGTGATCTGCAGAAGTCATCCTCAGCGATTTTTGGGCCCTTTTTGGCCCAGATCCAAGCCCAGATAACACAGATTGAAGAATTATAAATGGAGGAATCCACCCATTCATGAAGCATATAGAGAATACACACTTTTGAGGATTTAGATGTAGTTTTTAGTGAGAGAGGTTCTCTCCTCTCTCTTAGGATTAGGATTAGGATTTTTAGAACTTAGGAATATTTTCATCTCATCTTTTTATCAGGTTCAATACCTTTTTATTTTGACTTCTCTTATTTGTTGATTATATATTTTCTCAATTTGGCTTATGAACCATTCATGTTAGGATTTTCTCTATTTAATATAATTTGAGGTATTTCAGACTCATGATTGTTTTCTTTTATTTATATAAATAATTTAGATTTTCCCCCTTTTGGCTTTGGTTAGGTAATTGGTAACACTTGAGTTGTCAAACTCAGCAGTGATTGAAATGGGCAGATTTTAATTGATCTAGATCGCTCTAAAGCAAGTCCTCCCACAGGGATTGACTAGGACTTGAGGATCAAGCTAATTAGGCCACTTGACCTTCCTTTGTTTAATAAAGGATAACTAAGTGGGATTAAAACCCAATTCTCATCACACCTGATAAGGATAACTAGGATAGGAATTCCAATTCTAATACCTTGCCAAGAGTTTATTTTATTATTACTATTTTATTTTTCTTATCATTTAATATACTTGTTCCTCACTTTCAAAACCCCCAATTTACAAAACTCATAACCAATAATAAGAACATACCTCCCTGCAATTCCTTGAGAAGATGACCCGAGGTTTAAATACTTTGGTTATTAATTTTAAAGGGGTTTGTTACTTGTGACAACCAAAACTTTTGTAAAAAAGGAATTCTTGTCGGTCTAGAAGCTATACTTACAACGGGAATTTATTCTGAATTCTAGATCGCGCGAGAGTTTCTCTCTCCAAAATGGCGCCGTTGCCGGGGAATTGCAAACGTGTGCCTTATTATTGGTTATTGTAAATATTTTTCTTTTACTTGTTTATTTATTTTTGTTCTCCCTTCTTATTTCTGATAGCTACTATGAATTCTCACCCCTCTCGCTTTGAGTTTGGTTCTACTTTTGTTGCAAGGAATGGAAGCTATAACAGGACTATGCATCAAGGTCTAAGCAATCAAAGATGGATGGAGCCAACAGGATATGATCAACCCTTGAGGCAACAACACCTTCCTAGATATCATGAATAGAGACCGTTCTACAATGCATACCAAATTGATAGGTATGGTGAACCACCTTGTAGATACCAACAAGCCCTACCCTATGCTCAGAGACCATCCTTTCAATATAACCTCAACCCACCACAGTCACAAGGTTCTTTTCACCATTCGCCACCATATGATCCTTATCCGCCCCAACACCAATCTAATTGCTCCCAAGAACCACCACTCCCCTATGCACCATGTCCATATCCATCAAGCCAAGAATCACAGGTTCGCTTCGAAGAATCGGTAGACCAATTTAATGCAACCCTTTATCAACTGGAGCAAGCAATAAATCAATTATCTTCCAGACATTCAGACACTCAACAGACTTCTATGGCTTCATGTGGGGAATCTAATGAAGAACACAGCACGAAGAAGACACTAGAAACTCCAGTGGATAGCATAGAGCATAACTTCGTACTGAAACAAGTAGAGAACGCTGTCATTGTAGAAGAAGGAGAGTTGGTTGAAGATTTAGGAGATGCTGAACCTCCACAGGAATCCAAAGTTGTGGAGAATTCCCTTAAAGAAATTACAGCTGATGCTAAGGAGGATAGTGCACAACCCCCGAAGCAGATATCTTATGAAGAAATAGATGGAATAACCCAAGACGCATGTTTTCTTGATGATGACAATCACAAGTCGAGTTCTCGTAGCAATGAACTTGCATCCGCAAGTGAATTCTTTGAGACAGAAGAATCTTCCCCAAGTGAATACGAAATGATGCAGAGGTCGACTTTTCTCAACCTCCCAATTATGACTCAAGTGATGAGAAAGATATCGAAGACTTTGATCAAGACATGGTTGAAGTTGAGGAAATTTGCAAAGACGAGGAGGAATTCATTGAAGACCACAAAGGAGTAGGTCTTGCAGAACCACTGGAAACACTGATCCCAAGGCCACTACCGCCCAACACAAACTTCAAGTGGGTAAAATCCTTAACTTTTATCTTTACTTTTCCACTTGAATATGGTTTACTTGAAACAGATGGCCAGCTTAGAGCTCTTTGCGGCTTTAAGAGAAAAAGGGAAATGACTCGCACTCAGAGATGGTATGCAAGATTCAATGAGGCTTCACACTTCAATTTGAGGTGCAAGGACTGGTGTCAAGCTCCATTGAAAAGATCTCGGAAGCTGTTTGGTCACTGCAGTGAGAATTCAGATTACTCACCACCCGACTGGAAAAATGCAGATCAAGACAAAGACGGGTGCAAGAGTAGAGTTTGGGATCCTGGAATTTATTCTGACATTCAACACTTCGGGAGCCTTGAAGCTTATGTGAATTCACCTAAGGGCTTTACATACCTTGTTTGGGACCCCAGAGGATGTTGGCATTCCAAACACTGGTGGAGATATCTGGATGAATTCAAGCACAGGCCACCATAGCAGGAAGCTCATCAAATGTCCAACTTAAGGACTTTAACTAAAAGTGCTAGGTGGGAGACAACCCACCATGGTATGGTCGTTTCCTTTTCAACTTTTATTTCGTATAGTTTAATTTTATGTTATATTGAACCTGGATGCTATTCGTAAGCATTTGCATTAGCATTACATATTGCATAACTGTGTACTGCATTAAAAAAAAGAGAGAAAAATAGAGAAAGAGCACGCGGCGCGACAGCGTCGCTGACGCGTCCGCGTCAAGGTGCATTAAAGGAAAAGGAAAGTGAACAGAAAGTCGTGCTATAGCAAGGCTGGAGGCGTGCCTTGGGCACAAATTGCTCCACGTGATCACGTGCCCCACGCGATCACGTCAGTTACGGAAAATGCCTCCCACGCGTCCGCGTTACCCACGCGAACGCGTGATCGAGATATCAGCGTAAATATCCAACGCCCAGAAAGTTGGGCTGGAATCGTGCGGCTGGTATGCGTTTAGCACAATACAACCCACGCGATCACGTCCGTCACTCGAACGCATCACTACTACAACCCCATCCCACGCGAAAGCATGAGCGACGCGATCACGTCGCATGAATTTTATGACCCCCTAAACCAAACAGAGAGTTGTGCTGAAACGACGCTAGAATCGTGCGTCTAGCACAAATTCCAGCGATGCATTCGGGTGCTTCACGCGTCCGCGTCACCTATCTTATACCTTACCCACGCGATTGCGTCGACCATGCATTCGTGTCAACCCCATTTTACCCTATTCACGCGATCGCGCACCCCACGCGTTCGCGTGGATTCACGATCACTAACGCCAGATCACGCGAACCCTAACCCGTCGCGTCCCCATACCCACCTCTCCTCTGCAACTCTCTCTCTCTCTCTCTCTCTCTCTCTCTCTCTCTCTCTTTCTCTCTCTCTCTCTCAACCACCCCCAGCCACCACCAACAACCACCTCCAACTGCCAAGGCCACCGCCACACCACCACCACCCAAACCCCACCGCGACACTCACCCCCTCTCTTCTCTCCCCCTTCTTCTCCCTCTCTCTCTTTCCCCTCCATCACTGTTCCTCACCGTGGCTGGCCTCGCACCACCGCTGCTTCCTCCGCTGGCCACCACCCTGAACTTCACCCCTCTCATCAAACCCCAACACGCTCGCCTTCCTCTACCACCGCCACCTCACCGCGGCCAACCTCCGACGGCCATTGCGCCACCGTTGCGCCGCCGTGCTCCTTCCGGTGCCGCCACATCACCACTTCTCTGCCCTCATCTCTGTTCCATCTCATCACCCTTTCAACACCAGGTTCCGGCATTCTGTGACTCCCTCTTGCGACTCATTAGTTCGTTTTCCAATTTTTGTTCCAACTAGGATAGATAGAGAAGCATGTTTGTAGTGGATTCTAGGTTGTTAGGTAGCTAGGATGTGGTTAGTGGATTTAGGCCTGATAATTGAACCGTACTTGTTACTTGTTTTATCTGTTCTGCAATTTTATTCTGGCTGTGATGTTAGTATTGTTCATATGATGTTCTTACTGTTCATGCTGCCATTGCGACTGCTCTTTCATGTCATATCATTTATATCCATTTGCAGTTTTTCTTAATTTATATGAACTATCTTGCTTTCTGTTTATTTTCTGAGAACATCCGATTTTAGCCGGAATGCTGCCCAATTTTCTGCAAATTGTTTTCCTTTTACATTCAAGTATTGTTTTTGGCAATTTCCAATTTTGCACTACTCTACAAATACCAAACCAATTCTTGAATGCACGGGCCAGCATTCTTATCACTTTTGATTTCCTGGTTAATAAATTGCATTATTGATGATTTGATTTTAATTTTTACTACTTCTATATCTATATGAATCATCATCAATACCCCGTTATCCCTGCTTGAATATGAGTTGACTGTTGTTTAAATTTGTGGAATTCTTGTCACTTATAAACTAATCTTCATGCCACTTACTCTGACCTCCTTTTTACTAACTCACTGACTTTCGCTTTCTAACCTCTTTTTCAATTTTACCAACTTTTAACTTTCTAACTTTCTCCTTTTTGCCTTTTTCATACTTCTTTCAATTCATTTCACTCTTGGCATGATTATTGTTTTTTCTAATTAACATGCTTTCCACTTCTAACATATTTTGGAATGTGATTTCTCATCTCAGCTTTTCAACTCCAACACAATCCAAAATATACATTTCCTTAACTCATTTCATTCTTCTACGGCCACTTACTGCTTATCTTGTTATTTGCCTACTTGTTTTCCTGCTTTTATTCCTTAATTATATCCTAAAATTTCTGTTTTTCAGGATATCTGACTCTCAAAGAAGAGGTAAGGGCAAAGTCACCACTAGCAAAGGAAAAAGAGGTGAATCCTCTGATTCCATCCTTGGCATCTTACACAATGATTCCTGGCGGGAGAAGAACTTTACCCCGCAGGAAAAGGCTGATCAGTTAGTACCTTCGGCTGACCTGGTAAAATTTACGAACAAATACTGTGAGCTGAAATACCCGACCTTTGCCACCGCCAGGAACCTACACCTGGAAAGGACACTCAAAATTTCAGAAGAACTCCAGCAGTACACCTCAGATCAGATCAAACAGAGAGGCTGGTTCTTCCTGGAGAGGAACCTAACTGAGGTCAACTCATCCTGGGTCAGAGAATTCTACTGTAACTACTTTCTATCATCCCTGGATGCAGTACAGCTCAGAGGCAAACAGGTTCTGGTTACTGAGGAAGCAACTGAAGAAATCCTCCATCTTCCACCTAAATCAGATCAGCCAGATGGTTACCAGAAAGCTGAGGAGGATATGAGATTCATGAGGTTTGACTAGGATGTAGTAAAGAAGGACATCACTCTTGATCCGACTATTCGTTGGGTCATGGGAACAAGCACATTGGTACCCAAGGGAATCAGGATTATATATCTGAATGATGAGGCTCGGCTATTGGTGCGCGAAATTGTGAACAATACTTTTCACAACTCTCATAATCCCCGGTCATGAACCCCAAAAACTTGGTATTCAATACCATGGCATTACACAACTTCGCACAACTAACCAGCAAGTGCACTGGGTCGTCCAAGTAATAAACCTTACACGAGTAAGGGTCGATCCCACGGAGATTGTTAGTATGAAGCAAGCTATGGTCATCTTGTAAATCTTAGTCAGGCAAGCTCAAATGGATATGGTGATGAACGCATAAAAACATAAAGATAAAGATAGAGATACTTATGTAATTCATTGGTAGGAACTTCAGATAAGCGCATGAAGATACCTTCCCTTCCGTCTCTCTGCTTTCCTACTGTCTTCATCCAATCCTTCTTACTCCTTTCCATGGCAAGCTTATGCAAGGGTTTCACCGTTGTCAGTGGCTACCTCCCATCCTCTCAGTGAAAATGTTCCTATGCTCTGTCACAGCATGGCTAATCATCTGTCGGTTCTCGGTCAGGCCGGAATAGAATCCAGTGATTCTTTTGCGTCTGTCACTAACGCCCCGCCTGCTAGGAGTTTGAAGCACGTCACAGTCATTCAATCATTGAATCCTACTCAGAATACCACAGACAAGGTTAGACCTTCCGGATTCTCTTGAATGCCTCCATCAGTTCTAGCCTATACCACGAAGACTCTGATCTCACGGAATGGTTGGCTCGGTTGTCAGGCGAGCACTCGGTTGTCAGGCGATCAACCATGCATCGTGCAATCAGGAATCCAAGAGACATTCACCCAATCGAAGGTAGAACGGAGGTGGTTGTCAGTCACACGTTCATAGGTGAGAATGATGATGAGTGTCATGGATCATCAGATTCATCAAGTTGAAGAACAAGTGATATCTTAGAACAAGAACAAGCGGAATTGAATGGAAGAACAATAGTAATTGCATTAATACTCGAGGTACAGCAGAGCTCCACACCTTAATCTATGGTGTGTAGAAACTCCACCGTTGAAAATACATAAGAACAAGGTCTAGGCATGGCCGTGAGGCCAGCCTCCCAGTGATCTAAGATAGCATAAAATGAAGATAGCTACCAAAGTCCTCAAATACAATAGTAAAAGGTCCTACTTATAGAGAACTAGTAGCCTAAGGTTTACAGAAATGAGTAAATGACATAAAAATCCACTTCCGGGCCCACTTGGTGTGTGCTTGGGCTGAGCAATGAATCATTTTCGTGTAGAGACTCTTCTTGGAGTTAAACGCCAGCTTTAGTGCCAGTTTGGGCGTTTAACTCCCATTTTGGTGCCAGTTCCGGCGTTTAACGCTGGAATTCCTGAGGGTGACTTTGAGCGCCGGTTTGGGCCATCAAATCTTGAGCAAAGTATGGACTATCATATATTGCTGGAAAGCCCAGGATGTCTACTTTCCAACGCCGTTAAGAGCGCGCCAATTGGATTTCTGTAGCTCCAGAAAATTCACTTCGAGTGCAGGGAGGTCAGAATCCAACAGCATCTGCAGTCCTTTTCAGTCTCTGAATCAGATTTTTGCTCAGGTCCCTCAATTTCAGCCAAAAAATACCTGAAATCACAGAAAAATACACAAACTCATAGTAAAGTCCAGAAAAGTGAATTTTAACTAAAAACTAATAAAAATATACTAAAAACTAACTAGATCATACTAAAAACATACTAAAAACAATGCCAAAAAGCGTACAAATTATCCGCTCATCACAACACCAAACTTAAATTGTTGCTTGTCCTCAAGCAACTGAAAATCAAATAAGATAAAAAGAAGAGAATATGCAATGAATTCCAAAAACATCTATGAAGATTAGTATTAATTAGATGAGCGGGGCTTTTAGCTTTTTGCCTCTGAACAGTTTTGGCATCTCACTCTATCCTTTGAAATTCAGAATGGTTGGCTTCTTTAGGAACTCAGAATCCAGATAGTGTCATTGATTCTCCTAGTTAAGTATGATGATTCTTGAACAAAGCTACTTATTGAGTCTTGGCTGTGGCCCAAAGCACTCTGTCTTCCAGTATTACCACCGGATACATACATGCCACAGACACATAATTGGGTGAACCTTTTCAGATTGTGACTCAGCTTTGCTAGAGTCCCCAATTAGAGGTGTCCAGGGTTCCTAAGCACACTCTTTTTGCCTTGGATCACAATTTTATTTCTTTTTCCCCCCTTTTTTTTCGTTTTCTTTTTCTTTTTCTTTTTTTTTTGAATAAAAATGCTTTTTCTTGCTTCAAGAATCATTTTAATGATTTTTCAGATCCTCAGTAACATGTCTCCTTTTTCATCATTCTTTCAAGAGCCAACATTCATGAACCACAAATTCAAGATACATATGCACTGTTTAAGCATACATTCAGAAAACAAAAACATTGCCACCACATCAAAATAATTAAACTATTATAAAATTCAGAATTCATGCAATTCTTTCCTTTTCAATTAAGCACGTTTTTATTCAAGAAAGGTGATGGATTCATAGGACATTCATAACTTTAAGGCATAGACACTAAGACACTAATGATCACAAGATACAAGCATAGATAAACATAAGCATAAAATTCGAAAAACAGAAGAATAAAGAACAAGGAAATCAAAGAACGGGTCCACCTTAGTGATGGCAGCTCTTTCTTCCTCTTGAAGATCCTATGGAGTGCTTGAGCTCCTCAATGTCTCTTCCTTGTCTTTGTTGCTCCTCTCTCATGATTCTTTGATCTTCTCTAATTTCATGGAGGATGATGGAGTGTTCTTGGTGCTCCACCCTTAGTTGTCCCATGTTGGAACTCAATTCTCCTAGGGAGGTGTTTAGTTGCTCCCAATAGTTTTGTGGAGGAAAGTGCATCCCTTGAGGAATCTCAGGGATCTCATGATGAGTGGAGTCTCTTGTGTGCTCCATCCTCTTCTTAGTGATGGGCTTGTCCTCATCAATAGGGATGTCTCCCTCTATGTCAACTCCAACCGAATAACAGAGGTGACAAATGAGATGAGGAAAGGCTAACCTTGCCAAGGTAGAGGACTTGTCCGCCACCTTATAGAGTTCTTGGGCTATAACCTCATGAACTTCTATTTCTTCTCCAATCATGATGCTATGGATCATGATAGCCCGGTCTATGGTAACTTCGGACCGGTTGCTAGTGGGAATGATTGAGCGTTGGATAAACTCCAACCATCCTCTAGCCACGGGTTTGAGGTCATGCCTTCTCAATTGAACCGGCTTCCCTCTTGAATCTCTCTTCCATTGGGCGCCCTCTTCACATATGATTGTGAGGACTTGGTCCAACCTTTGATCAAAGTTGACCCTTCTAGTGTAAGGATGTTCATCTCCTTGCATCATAGGCAAGTTGAATGCCAACCTTACACTTTCCGGACTAAAATCCAAGTATTTCCCCCGAACCATAGTAAGATAATTCTTTGGATTCGGGTTCACACTTTGGTCATGGTTCTTGGTGATCCATGCATTGGCATAGAAATCTTGAACCATCAAGATTCCGACTTGTTGAATGGGGTTGGTAAGAACTTCCCAACCTCTTCTTCGGATCTCATGTCGGATCTCCGGATATTCACCCTTTTTGAGTGAAAAAGGGACCTCGGGGATCACCTTCTTCAAGGCCACAACTTCATAGAAGTGGTCTTGATGCACCCTTGAGATGAATCTCTCCATCTCCCATGACTCGGAGGTGGAAGCTTTTGCCTTCCCTTTCCTCTTTCTAGAGGTTTCTCCGGCCTTGGATGCCATAAATGGTTATGGAAAAACAAAAAGCAGTGCTTTTACCACACCAAACTTAAAATGTTTGCTCGTCCTCGAGCAAAAGAAGAAAGAAGAGAGTAGGAGAAGAAGAAATGAGGAAGAAGGGAATGGCTTTGTGTTCGGCCAAAGGGGAGAGAAATGGTGTTTAGGATGTGTGAAATTGAAGGAGTGAAGGAGGGTTTATATAGGAGAGGGGGAAGGGTAGGGTTCGGCCATTTGAGGGTGGGTTTGGGAGGGAAAGTGGTTTGAATTTGAATGGTGAGGTAGGTGGGGTTTTATGAAAGATGGATGTGAGTGGTGAAGAGAAAGATGGGATTTGATAGGTGAGGGGTTTTTGGGGAAGAGGTGTTGAGGTGATTGGTGAATGGGTGAAGAAGAGAGAGAGAGTGGCAGGGTAGGTGGGGATCCTGTGGGGTCCACAGATCCTGAGGTGTCAAGGAAACGTCATCCCTGCACCAAATGGCAAGCAAAAACACGTTTTTAGCCTTTTCTGGCATTAAACGCCGGGCTGGTGCCCATTTCTGGCATTTAACGCCAGCCTCTTGCCCATTTCTGGCGTTTAACGCCAGTCTAGTGCCCCTTTCTGGCGTTTAACGCCAGTCAACGCCCAGAATGGTGCCAGACTGGGCGTTAAACGCCCAACAGCTAACCTCACTGGCGTTTAAACGCCAGTAGGTGCGTCCTCCAGGGTGTGCTGTTTTTGTTCCTATTTTTTCATTCTGTTTTTGCTTTTTTCATCGATTTTGTGACTTCTCATGATCATCAACCTACAAAAAAAATAAAATGACAAAGGAAAATAGTTAATTATAAAACATTGGGTTGCCTCCCAACAAGCGCTTCTTTAATATCATTAGCTTGACAGAGGACTCTCATGGAGCCTCAGAAATGTTCAGAGCTATGTTGGAACCTCCCAACACCAAACTTAGAGTTTGAATGTGGGGGTTCAACACCAAACTTAGAAGTTGGTTGTGGCCTCCCAACACCAAACTTAGAGTTTGACTGTGGGGGCTCTGTTTTTGAGAGAAGCTCTTCATGCTTCCTCTCCATGATGAGAGAGGGATATCCTTGGGCCTTAAACACCAAGGATTCTTCATTCACTTGAATGATCAACTCTCCTCTATCAACATCAATCACAGCCTTTGCTGTGGCTAGGAAAGGTCTGCCAAGGATGATGGATTCATCCATGCACTTCCCAGTCTCTAGGACTATGAAATCAGTAGGGATGTAATGGTCCTCAACTTTTACCAGAACATCCTCTACAAGTCCATAAGCTTGTTTTCTTGAATTGTCTGCCATCTCTAGTGAGATTTTTGCAGCTTGCACCTCAAAGATCCCTAGCTTCTCCATTACAGAGAGAGGCATGAGGTTTACACTTGACCCTAAGTCACACAAGGCCTTCTTGAAGGTCATGGTGCCTATGGTACAAGGTATTGAAAACTTCCCAGGGTCCTGTCTCTTTTGAGGCAGTTTCTGCCTAGACAAGTCATCCAGTTCTTTGGTGAGCAAAGGGGGTTCATCCTCCCAAGTCTCATTTCCAAATAACTTGTCATTTAGCTTCATGATTGCTCCAAGGTATTTAGCAACTTGCTCTTCAGTGACATACTCATCCTCTTCAGAGGAAGAATACTCATCAGAGCTCATGAATGGCAGAAGTAAGTCCAATGGAATCTCTATGGTCTCATTTTGAGCCTCAGATTCCCATGGTTCCTCATTGGGGAACTCGTTGGAGGTCAGTGGACGCCCAGTGAGGCCTTCCTCAGTGGCTGTATTTTTACACATTTGTCTCTCTTTTGCTTTTGACTGTATTTTTGCATTACGCACTTTGGGCTGTATAATATCTTGGATATTTTAGGTTGATTTGCACCTTAGTTTACTAGTTATATATTAAGTGGATTAATTATTATAATTTACCCATTTTAGCATATAATAGTTGATTTGATTGAAAATAAAAAGAAAGTAAGCTATAAACTTTAACAGAATCAAAACAATCCACACCCCTTGTATATATAGCATTACATGTTAGTTAGTTAACAACATTTCTTCAAGGAGAAACACTAAAACTTTAAAGCCATCCAATAAATTTTACATTGAGAATAATGGAAACTCTTAATTTCTACTTGCATGACATACATAACTGATATATGATTTATGAGCTTGAGAACACACAGCCTGTGAGTTTTGAGCTTAATTGTATGGTTACATTCAGACCATAATTTTTATTCCTGTGTGTTTTGCCCTTCTTTTTTATTCTGGTGTTCTTTACTTTGCTTTAATCTATATGTCCAATATAGAATATAGATACATACCAAGATAGGATTGAGGCCATGTTTAATTATTAACTCACTTATCCCAAATAAAGCCTACCTTTTATGCCATCCTTGTTATCCCCCTTGAGCTCTTAATCCCCTTCTGTTTTATAACCACATTACTAGCCTTAAGAAGAAAAACAAAAAAAAAATCCCAAGTTGAATCCTTGGTTAGCTTAAGATAGATATTGTGTAAAATTTAAGTGTGGAGAATTTTATGGGAACATGGATGATAGAAAAAAAGTAGGAAATTAAATTAAATAAGTTATGTAAAAATTTGGGAAGCATGCTCATGTGAAATTAGAAAAATTGAATTACCTTGTGCATATAAAAAAAATATTTTATTTTCAACAAGGGGATACAAAAATTCCCCAAACGCAAAACAAGAAGAATCAATGCACATGGGATAAAATTAAAATCAATACATGAGTTTGCAATATAAAGTAAGAAAACCGTGGGCAAATAGGTTGAGAAGCTTTAAATTAAAAAATATGTGTGTTAGCTGAGATCTTAGACTAATCAAGGATTCACTTATTAGCTCACTTAGCCTTGTACATATACTCTTACCTCTACCTTGGCCCCATTACAACCTTGGAAAAGACCTCATGATTTTTGTATGTATGTATTCTATAATTGTTGATTGGTTAGATGAAGAACAAAGTTATAGAAAGTAAGGATAAAAAGAAGAATAGAGTGATTAACCCAATAAAAACACTGAGTAACTAGAGAAGTAAACATAAAATCCAGTGAGGGTTCAATAGCTCATCACCATATATCTCTACCTCTATTGTTAATTGTCTTGCAAGTTTGAAAAATATTTTTTTCCCATCTCAATTGTAAACGTACTTTAACATTATCTAAGGTTGGCTATGCGTATATGATTCCTTGAGACTGTGTTATATATAAGTAAATAATAACTACATTTTCATGACTCATTTAGGTATATGTGGTGCACAAAATTGTGATCATCAATGGCGCCATCAACATGGTACGCTCAATTGCAATCTCAACTTTTTATCACAACTTCGCACAACTAACCAGCAAGTGCACTGGGTCGTCCAAGTAATAAACCTTACGCGAGTAAGGGTCGATCCCACGGAGATTGTTGGTATGAAGCAAGCTATGGTCATCTTGTAAATCTCAGTCAGGTAGATTCAAATGGTTATGGATGATTATGAATAAAGCATAAAACATAAAGATAGATATAATTATGTAATTCATTGGTGAGAATTTCAGATAAGCGTATGGAGATGCTTTGTCCCTTCCGTCTCTCTGCTTTCCTACTGTCTTCATCCAATCCTTCTTACTCCTTTCCATGGCAAGCTGTATGTAGGGTTTCACCGTTGTCAATGGCTTCCTCCCATCCTCTCAGTGAAAATGTTCAACGCGCTCTGTCACAGCACGGCTATTCAGCTGTCGGTTCTCGATCATGTCGGAATAGAATCCAGTGATTCTTTTGCGTCTGTCACTAACGCCCCACAATCGCTAGTTTGAAGCTCGTCACAGTCATTCAATCCTTCTATCCTACTCAGAATACCACAGACAAGGTTTAGACCTTCCGGATTCTCTTGAATGCCGCCATCAATTCTAGCTTATACCACGAAGATTCCGATTAAGGGATCCAAGAGATATCCACTCAATCTAAGGTAAAACGGAGGTGGTTGTCAGGCACACGTTTATAGGTGAGAATGATGATGAGTGTCACGGATCATCATATTCATCACGTTGAGGAACAAGTGATATCTTAGAACAAGAATAAGCTGAATTGAATAGAAGAACAATAGTAATTGCATTAATACTCGAGGTACAGCAGAGCTCCACACCTTAATCTATGGTGTGTAGAAACTCCATTGTTGAAAATACATAAGAACAAGGTCTAGGCATGGCCGTGAGGCCAGCCCCCAAAACGTGATCAAAAGATTCAAAGATCTAAAGATGATCAAAGATCCAAAGATGAAAATACAATAGCAAAAGGTCCTATTTGTAGAGAACTAGCGGCCTAGGGTTTACAGAAATGAGTAAATGACATAAAAATCCACTTCCGGGCCCACTTGGTGTGTGCTTGGGCTGAGCATTGAAGCTTTCATGTGTAGAGACTTTTCTTGGGGTTAAACGCCAGCTTTTGTGCCAGTTTGGGCGTTTAACTCCCATTCTTGTGCCAGTTCCGGCGTTTAATGCCGGGCAGTTTTGAGCTGATTTGGAACGCCGCTTTGGGCCATTAAATCTCGAGAAACGTATAGACTATTATACATTGCTAAAAAGCCCAGGATGTCTACTTTCCAACGCAGTTGAGAGCGCGCCAATTGGGCTTCTGTTGCGCCATAAAATTTACTTCGAGTGCAGGGAGGTCAGAATCCAACAGCATCTGCAGTCCTTTTCAGCCTCTGAATCAGATTTTTGCTCAGGTCCCTCAATTTCAGCCAGAAAATACCTGAAATCACAGAAAAACACACAAACTCATAGTAAAGTCTAGAAAAGTGAATTTTAACTAAAAACTAATAAAAATATAATAAAAACTAACTAAAACAAACTAAAAACATACTAAAAGCAATGCCAAAAAGCGTATAAATTATCCGCTCATCACAACACCAAACTTAAATTGTTGCTTGTCCCCAAGCAACTGAAAATCAAATAAGATAAAAAGAAGAGAATATGCAATGAATTCCAAAAACATCTATGAAGATCAGTATTAATTAGATGAGCGGGGCTTTTAGCTTTTTGTCTCTGAATAGTTTTGGCATCTCACTCTATCCTTTGAAATTCAGAATGATTGGCTTCTATAGGAACTCAGAATCCAGATAGTGTTATTGATTCTCCTAGTTAAGTATGATAACTCTTGACACAGCTACTTTATGAGTCTTGGCCGTGGCCCAAAGCACTCTGTCTTCCAGTATTACCACTGGATACATACATGCCACAGACACATAATTGGGTGAACCTTTTCAGATTGTGGCTCAGCTTTGCTAGAGTCCCCAATTAGAGGTGTCCAGGGTTCTTAAGCACACTCTTTTTGCCTTGGATCGCAACTTCATTATTTTTTTCTTTTTTTCTCTTTTTTTTCGTTTTTTTGTATTCACTGTTTTTTCTTGCTTCAAGAATCATTTTTATGATTTTTCAGATCCTCAGTAACATGTCTCCTTTTTCATCATTCTTTCAAGAGCCAATCATTCATGAACAAAAAATTCAAAAGATATATGCACTATTCAAGCATATATTCAGAAACCAAAATATTGCCACCATATCAAAATAATTAATCTATTATAAAATTCAAAATTCATACAATTCTTCTCCTTTTCAATTAAGAACAATTTTTTATTTAAGAAAAGTGATGGATTCATAGGACATTCATAACTTTAAGGCATAGACACTAAGACACTAATGATCATAAGACACAAACATAGATAAACATAAGCATGAAAATTCGAAAAACAGGAAAATAAAGAACAAGGAGATTAAAGAATGGGTCCACCTTAGTAATGGAGGCTTGTTCTTCCTCTTGAAGATCTTATGGAGTGCTTGAGCTCCTCAATGTCTCTTCCTTGCCTTTGTTGCTCCTCTCTCATGATTCTTTGATCTTCTCTAATTTCATGGAGGAGGATGGAATGTTCTTGGTGCTCCACCTTTAGTTATCCCATGTTGGAACTTAATTCTCCTAGGGAGGTGTTGATTTGCTCCTAATAGTTTTGTGCAGGAAAGTGCATCCCTTGAGGCATCTCAGGGATTTCATGATGAGGAATTTCCTCATGTCCATGAGTGGGATCTCTTGTTTGCTCCATCCTTTTCTTAGTGGTATCCATGAGGACTTGGTCCAACCTTTGATCAAAGTTGACCCTTTTTGAGTTTGAAAGGGACCTCGGGGATCACCTTCTTCTTGGCCATAACTTCATAGAAGTGGTCTTGATGCACCCTTGAGATGAATCTCTCCATCTCCCATGACTCGGAGGTGGAGGCTTTTGCCTTCCCTTTCCTTTTTCTAGAGGTTTCTCCGGCCTTAGGTGCCATAAATGGTTATGGAAAAACAAAAAGCAATGCTTTTACCACACCAAACTTGGAAGATTTGCTCGTCTTCGAGCAAAAGAAGAAAGAAGAGAGTAGAAGAAGAATAAATAGAGGAGATGGAGGTGGCTTTGTTCTTTGGCTAAAGGGGAGAAGTAGTGTGTAGGTGGTGTGAAAATGATGTAGTGAAGATGGGTTTATATAGGAGTGAAGAGAGGGGTAGGGTTCGGTCATGTATGGGTGGGTTTGGGAGGGCAAGTGGTTTGAATTTGAAAGGTGAGGTAGGTGGGGTTTTATGGGGAAGAGGTGGTGAGTTGATTGGTGGATGGGTGAAGAAGAGAGAGAGTGGTGGGGTAGGTGGGGATCTTGTGGGGTCCACAGATCCTGAGGTGTCAAGGATAATTCATCCCTGCACCAAGTGGCGAGCAAAAATGCTCTTTATGCCAATTCTGGCGTTAAACGCCGGGTTGGTGCCCATTTCTGGCGTTTAACGCCAGCTTCTTGCCCATTCCTGGCGTTTAACGCAAGTCTGGTGCCCCTTTCTGGCGTTAAACGCCCAGAATGGTGCCAGACTGGGCATTAAATGCCCATTTGCTGCCCTTACTGGCGTTTAAACGCCAGCAAGGTTTTCCTCTAGGGTGTGCTGTTTTTTTCTGTTTTTCATTCTGTTTTTGCTTTTTCAATTGATTTTGTGAATTTCCATGATCATCAACCTATAGAAAACATAAAATAACAAAGGAAAACAGATAAATAAAACATTGGGTTGCCTCCCAACAAGCGCTTCTTTAATGTCAATAGCTTGACAATGGGCTCTCATGGAGCCTCACAGATACTCAGAGCAATGTTGGAACCTCCCAACACCAAACTTAGAGTTTGAATGTGGGGGTTCAACACTAAACTTAGAAGTTGGCTGTGGCCTCCCAACACCAAACTTAGAGTTTGCCTGTGGGGCTCTGTTTGACTCTGTTTTGAGAGAAGCTCTTCATGCTTCCTCTCCATGGTAACAGAGGGATATCCTTGAGCCTTAAACACAAAGGATTCTTCATTCACTTGAATGATCAATTCTCCTCTGTCAACATCAATCACAGCCTTTGTTGTGTCTAGGAAGGGTCTGCCATGGATGATGGATTCATCCATGCACTTTTCAGTCTCTAGGACTATGAAATCAGCAAGGATGTAATGGTCTTCAACCTTTACCAAAACATCCTCTACAAGTCCATAAGCTTGTTTTCTTGAATTATCTGTCATCTCTAGTGAGATTCTTGCAGCTTGCACCTCAAAGATCCCTAGCTTCTCCATTACAGAGAGAGGCATGAGGTTTATGCTTGACCCTAGGTCACACAGAGCCTTCTCAAAGGTCATGATGCCTATGGTACAAAGTATTGAGAACTTCCCAGGGTCCTGTCTCTTTTGAGGTAATCTCTGCCTAGTCAAGTAATCCAGTTCTTTGGTGAGGAAAAGGGGTTCATCCTCCCAAGTCTCATTACCAAATAACTTGTCATTTAGTTTCATGATTGCTCCAAGGTACTTAGCAACTTGCTCTTCAGTGACATCTTCGTCCTCTTCAGAGGAAGAATACTCATCAGAGCTCATGAATGGCACAAGGAGATTTAATGGAATCTCTATGGTCTCTATATGAGCCTCAGATTCCTTTGGATCCTTAATAGGAAACTCCTTCTTGCTTGAGAGACGTCCCAGGAGGTCCTCCTCACTAGGATTTTCGTCCTTCTCCTCCCTTGTGCATTCAGCCATATTGATCACATCAATGGCCTTGCACTCTCCTTTTGGATTCTCTTCTGTATTGCTTGGGAGGAGTTTCAATGACTTTCTTACTCAGTTGGCCCACTTGTGCCTCCAGATTTCTGATGGAGGATCTTGTTTCACTCATGAAACTGAAAGTGGCTTTTGATAGATCAGAGACTAAGTTTGCTAAATTAGAGGGGCTCTGTTCAGAATTTTCTGTCTGTTGCTGAGAAGATGATGGAAAAGGCTTGTTATTACTGAGCCTATTTCTTCCACCATTGTTAAGGCCTTGTTGAGGCTTTTGTTGATCCTTCCATGAGAAATTTGGATGATTTCTCCATGATGAGTTATAGGTGTTTCCATAAGGTTCACCCATGTAATTAACCTCTTCCATTGCAGGGTTCTCAGGATCATAAGCTTCTTCAGAAGCTGCCTCTTTAGTACTGTTGGATGCATTTTGCCATCCATTCAGACTTTGAGAGATCATGTTGACTTGCTGAGTCAACACTTTGTTCTGAGCCAATATGGCATTCAGAGCATCAATTTCAAGAACTCCCTTCCTCTGAGGTGTCCCATCATTCACGGAATTCCTCTCAGAAGTGTACATGAATTGGTTATTTGCAACCATGTCAATAAGTTCTTGAGCTTCTGCAGGCGTTTTCTTTAGGTGAATGGATCCACCTGCAGAATGGTCCAGTGACATTTTCGAAAACTCAGATAGAACATAATAGAATATATCTAATATGGTCCATTCTGAGAACATGTTAGATAGACACCTTTTGGTCAGCAGCTTATATCTTTCCCAAGCTTCATAGAGGGATTCACCCTCCTTTTGCTTGAAGGTCTGAACATCCACTCTAAACTTGCTTAGCTTTTGAGGAGGAAAGAATTTATCCAAGAAAGCCATGACCAGCTTATCCCAGGAGTCTAGGCTACCTTTAGGTTGTAAGTCCAACCATGTTCTAGCTCTGTCTCTTACAGCAAAAGGGAAAAGTATGAGCCTGTAGACTTCAGGATCTACTCCATTTGTCTTAACAGTCTGGTGGACAAAATTGTGATACGAGAGTTCCAGGTACTGTTAGAGAAGCTTTTTCTTTCCACAACTCCGTTCAACTTAACCAGCAAGTGTACTGGGTCATCCAATTAATACCTTACGTGAGTAAGGGTCGATCCCACAGAGATTGTTGGTATAACGAAAGCTATGGTCACCTTGTAAATCTCAGTTAGGCAGATTAAATTGGTTTATGATGAGTTCGAAAATTAATAATAAGTAGAAAATAAAAGGGATAGAAATACTTATGTAAATCAATAGTGGAAATTTCAGATAGGCGTATGGAGATGCTGTGCTCCTCTTGAATCTCTACTTTCTTATTACATTCATCCAATCCTTCTTACTCCTTTCCATGGCAAGCTGTATGTAGGGCATCACCGTTGTCAATGGCTACATCCCATCCTCTCAGTGAAAACGTTCCTATGCTCTTTCACAGCACGGCTAATCATCTGTCGGTTCTCAATCAGGTTGGAATAGAATCCCTTGATTCTTTTGCGTTTGTCATCACGCCCAGCCTTCAGGAGTTTGAAGCTCGTCACAGTCATTCAATCCCAGAATCCTACTCGGAATACCATAGACAAGGTTTAGACTTTCCGGATCCTCATGAATGCCGCCATCTATCTAACTTATACCACGAAGATTCTGTTGGAAAATCTAAGAGATATGCGCCCGGCCTAGAGTAGAACGGAAGTGGTTGTCAATCACGCGCGTTCATAGGTGAGAATGATGATGAGTGTCACGGATCATCACATTCATCAAGTTGAAGTGCAACGTATATCTTGGAATAAGAATAAAAGAGAATTGAATAGAAAGTAATAATAATTGTATTGAAACTTGAGGTACAGCAGAGCTCCACACCCTTAATCTATGGTGTGTAGAAACTCCACCGTTGAAAATACATAAGTGAAAGGTTCAGGCATGGCCGAATGGCCAGCCCCCTGAATGTGATCAATAGCCTCCTACGATGAAGAATAAAACAAAACTGAGACCAAAGATGTCTAATACAATAGTAACTTATCCTATTTATACTAGACTAGCTACTAGGGTTTACATGAGTAAGTGATTGATGCATAAATCCACTTCCGGGGCCCACTTGGTGTATGCTTGGGCTGAGCTTGATCTATCCACGAGCTGAGACTTTTCTTGGAGTTGAACTCCAAGTTATAACGTGTTTTGGGCGTTCAACTCCGGATCATGACATGTTTCTGGCGTTTAACTCCAGACAGCAGCATGTACTTGGCGTTCAATGCCAAGTTACGTCATCAATTTCCGAATAAAGTATGAACTATTTTATATTTCTGGAAAGCTCTGGATGTCTACTTTCCAACGCCGTTGAGAGCGCGCCATTTGAAGTTCTGTAGCTCTAGAAAATCCATTTCGAGTGCAGGGAGGTCAGATTCCAACAGCATCAGCAGTCCCTTTGTCAGCCTCCTTTCAGAGTTTTGCTCAAATCCCTCAATTTCAGCCAGAAATTACCTGAAATCACAGAAAAACACACAAACTCATAGTAAAGTCCAGAAATGTGTATTTAACATAAAAACTAATGAAAACATCCCTAAAAGTAGCTTAAACTTACTAAAAACTACCTAAAAACAATGCCAAAAAGCGTATAAATTATCCGCTCATCACAGTCTCATAAATCTGCAAGAACTCAGTTAAAAAATGGTAAGGATCTTCAGATGGAAGTCCATAAAACTTGCAGTTCTGTTGTATTAAAGCAACTAGTTGAGGTTTAAGCGCAAAATTGTTGGCTCCAATGGCAGAAATGGAGATGCTTCTTCCATCAAATTTGGACGTTGGTTTTGTGAAGTCACCAAGCATTCTCCTTGCATTATTGTTGTTGGGTTCGGCTACCATCTCCTTCTCTTGTTCGAAAATTTCTGAAATGTTGTTTCTGCATTGTTGTAATTTAGCTTCTCTTAGTTTCCTCTTCAGAGTCCTTTCAGGTTCTGGATCAGCTTCAACAAGAGTGTCTTTTTCCTTGTTCCTGCTCATATGAAAGAGTAGAAAACAAAAAAAGAAAGAGGAATCCTCTATGTCACAGTAAAGAGGATCCTTGTTGTTAGTAGAAGAAGAAAAGAATAGAAGAAGGAAAAGTGAAGAATCCAAACACAAGGGATAGACTGGGTTCGGATTTTTGGGTGAAGGGAGGTGAAGAGTAGTGTTAGTAAATAAATAATAAAATAGAAGAAGAGAAGAGAGGGAGAATTTGAAAATTAATTGTTGAAAAGGAGTTAGTAATTTTGAAAATTAAAGATAAGATATAATTAAAATTAAAATTTAAAATTTAAAACAATTAAAAAAATTTTTGAAAAAGAGATGAGAGATTTTCGAAAATTAGAGATGGAGAAGTAGTTAAGTTGTTTTGAAAAAGATAAGAAACAAACAAAAAGTCAAATAGTTAGTTGAAAAAGATATGAAAGTCGAATTTGAAAAGATAAGAAGATAAGTTAGGTAAGGTATTTTGAAATCAAATTTTTGAAAAAAATAAAATTTGGAAAAAGATAAGATAAAAAGATAAGATAAAGGATAAGATTTTTAAGAAAAATATATTTTGAAAAAGATTTAATTTTAAAAATTAAGATTAATTACTTAACTAACAAGAAACTAAAAGATAGGATTCTAGAATTTTAAAGATTGAACCTTTCTTAACAAGAAAGTAACAAACTTCAAATTTTTGAATCAATCATATTAATTGTTAGTGTAATTTCGAAAATTTGATATAAAGATAAGAAAAAGATTTTGAAAATAATTTGAAAAATATTTTTGGAATTTTTCGAAAATAATAAAAAATGAAAAAGATATGATTTTTGAAAAAGATTTTAAAAAGATAAGATTTTTAAAATTGAAAATTTGACTTGACTTGTAAGAAACAACTAATTTTAAAAATTTTTGACCAAGTCAACTCAAATTTTCGAAAATTATGAGAAAAATAAGGAAAAGATAGTTTTTTAGTTTTGAAATTTTAATTATGAGAGAGAAGAACACAATTATGACCTAAAACTTAAAAATTTTGGATCAAAACACATGATGCATGCAAGAACACTATGAATGTCAAGATGAACACCAAGAACACTTTGAAGATCATGATGAACATCAAGAACATATTTTTCAAAAAAAATTTGATGCAAAGAAAACATGCAAGACACCAAACTTAAAAATCTTTAATGCATGGACTCTAACAAACGAAAAATGCATATGAAAAACAACAAACAACACAAAACAAGAGGACTTACCAAGAACAACTTGAAGATCATGAAGAACACTTTGAATGCATGAATTTTCGAAAAATGCAAGAAAAAATTTTAAAAGCATGCAATTGACACCAAACTTAAAAGTTGACTCAAGACTCAAACAAGAAACACAAAATATTTTTTATTTTTATGATTTTATGATTTTTTTGTATTTTATTATTTTTTTCGAAAAACATTATTAGAAAACGCAAAAGAAAAGAAAAATTTTGAAAAAAAAAAAGAATTTTTTTTGAAAAGAAAATAAAAAGAAAATTACCTAATCTGAGCAACAAGACGAACCGTTAGTTGTCCATACTCGAACAATCCCCGACAACAGCGCCAAAAACTTGGTGGACGAAATTGTGATCATCAATGTTGTATTCTTTGTTGTTGTATGGAATAATTATAATGGCTCTTTGCTATGTGTGGACACAACTCCGTTCAACTAACCAGCAAGTGTATTGGGTCGTCCAAGTAATAAACCTTACGTGAGTAAGGGTCGATCCCACAGAGATTGTTGGTATGAAGCAAGCTATGGTCATCTTGTAAATCTCAGTCAGGCGAATAGTAATTGATTATGGATTTTCAAAAATTAATAATAAATTATAAACATAAAATAAAGATAAAGTTACTTATGTAATCCAATGATGGGGATTTCAGATAGGTGTATGGAGATGCTGTGCTCCTCCTGAATCTCTGCTTTCCTACTGCTTTTATCCAATTTTATCACTCCCTTCTATGGCAAGCTGTATGTAGGGCATCACTGTTGTCAATGGCTACATCCCATCCTCTCAGTGAAAAAGGTCCAAATGCTCTGTCACAGCACAGCTAATCATCTGTCGGTTCTCAATCAAGTTGGAATAGAATTCCTTGATTCTTTTGCGTCTGTCACTAACGCCCAGCTTTCAGGAGTTTGAAGCTCGTCACAGTCATTCAATCCCGGAATCCTACTCGGAATACCACAGACAAGGTTAGACTTTCCGGATTCCCATGAATGCCGCCATCAATTCTAGCTTATACCACGAAGATTCTGATTAAGGAATCCAATAGATATGCGCCCGGCCTAAGGTAGAACGGAAGTGGTTGTCAATCACGCGCGTTCATAAGTGAGAATGCTGATGAGTGTCACGGATCATCACATTCATCAAGTTGAAGTGTAGCGAATATCTTAGAATAGGAATAAAGGGAATTGAATAGAAAATAGTAGTAATTGTATTGAAACTCGAGGTATAGTAGAGCTCCACACCCTTAATCTATGGTGTGTAGAAACTCCACCGTTGAAAATACATAAGTGAAAGGTTCAAGCATGGCCGAATGGCCAGCCCACCAAAACGTGATCAGTAGTCTCTTAAGATGAAGAATAAAACAAAACTGAGACCAAAGATGTCTAATACAATAGTAAATTATCCTATTTATACTAGACTAGCTACTAGGGTTTACATGAGTAAGTAATTGATGCGTAAATCCACTTCCGGGGCCCACTTGGTGTGTGTTTGGGCTGAGATTGATCTATCCACGAGCTTAGGCTTCTTTTGGAGTTGAACGCCAAGTTGTAACGTGTTTTGGGCGTTCAACTCCGGGTCGTGATGTGTTTCTGGCGTTTTACTCCAGACAGCAACATGGAACTGGCGTTGAGCGCCAGTTTACGTCGTCAATTCCCAAATAAAGTATGGACTATTATATATTTCTGGAAAGATCTGGATGTCTAATTTCCAACGCCGTTGAGAGCGCACCATTTGGGGTTCTGTAGCTCCAGAAAATCCATTTCAAGTGCAGAGAGGTCAGATTCCAACAGCATCAGCAGTCCTTTGTCAGCCTCCTATCAGAGTTTTGCTCAAGTCCCTCAATTTCAGCCAGAAATTACCTAAAATCACAGAAAAACACATAAACTCATAGTAAAGTCCAAAAATGTGAATTTATCATAAAAAAATAATGAAAACATCCCTAAAAGTAGCTTGAAATTACTAAAAACTACCTAAAAACAATGCCAAAAAGCGTATAAATTATCTGCTCATCAGCCGCCTAGTAGGGCTCGTATTCTGCTTGATTGTTTGACACCGAGAATTCGAACTTGACTGATTGCTCGTAAACAACTCCACTTGGGTTTTTAAGATGATTCCTACTCCTCCGAACGTTTGGTTGGATGCTCCGTCCACATGGAGCTTCCACCGTGTGCTTGGTGTCCCGGCAAGGTCCCCTGTGACCTCTACCAGAAAGTCAGCCATGGCTTGAGACTTGATCGCATGTCTAGGTTCATACTGTAGGTCGTATTGGGAGAGTTCAACAGCCCAAGTCATCATTCTACCCGCCAGATTGAGTTTTTGGAGAACTTGACGGATCCCCTAATCTGTCCTAACGATTACTTGGTGCCCTTGAAAGTACTACCGCAGCCTGCGAGATGAGGTCAGGAGCGCATATGCTACCTTCTCCAGCTTGTTGTACCTTAGCTCTGCTCCTTGTAGTGCTTTACTCACAAAATATATTGGCTGTTGGGTTTTTCCCTCTTTTCGCACCAAGACCTTCGCCAACGCCTCATCAATTACTGCCAAGTACAAGTACTGTGCTTCTCCACTCTTAGGCTTCCCCAGGACAGGCGGTGCCGAGATTATCTCTTTGAGGTGCTTGAAAGCCTCCTCACATGTCGGGGGCCATTCGAACTCTATCCCCTTTTTCATTAGATTGAAGAAGGGCAGAGCTTTGGCCGCCGACGCACCGAGGAAACGGGATAGCGCGGTGAGTCTGCCCACCAACCTCCGCACGTCATTCACACATTTCGGGCTCTTCATTTGTAGGATTGCTTTACAATTTTCTGGGATGGCCTCCACTCCTCTTTCGATTATCATGAACTCCAAGAATTTCTCAGCTTCTATGGCAAAGGCGTACTTGAGCGGATTAAGCCTCGTGCAGTGTCGCTGAAGAGAGGTGAACACGTTCTCTAGGTCGCCGATGAGGTCCTCGGCCTGGGTGGTCTTCACCAGAATATCGTCCACATGCACTTCCACCCTCTTGCCGATAAGATCGCTGAATATCTTGTTCATTGGCCTTTAATACGTGGCCCCTGCGTTCTTCAGCCTAAATGGCATCACCTTGTAGCAGTACGTTCCCCAAGGTGTTATAAACGCTATCTTCTCTTTGTCTGGCCGGTGCATCAATATCTGGTTGTAACCAGAGTAAGCATCCATGAAGCTCAAATACCAGTATCCTGCAGCCTTGTCGACAAGGGCATCTATGTTGGGCAGGGGGAATGAGTCCTTGGGGCATGCCTTGTTAAGATCGGAATAATCCACGCACATTCTCTATTTCCTACTGTGCTTTCTAACTAGAACTACATTCGACAGCCAAGTCAAGTAATCGAGATCCCAAATGAAGCCCGCTTCTAGTAGATTGGCCATTTGCCTGGCCACCTCCTCCGCCCTTTCTTGGGACATTTTCCTTCTTCATTGAGCCACCGGCTTGGCCTCTACCATCACAGCTAGGTGGTGTGACATAAATTGAGGGTCTATCCCTGGCATGTTGGATGGCTTCCAAGCAAACAGGTCGCCGTTAGCCCTGATCATTTCCATTAGGGGTTCTTTCAAGTTATGGGGGAGGTTTCTGTTCACGAAAGTGAACTTTTCCTCCGAATCACTGACCCTGAACTTCTCTTGATCCCCTTCGGGTTCTGGCTTGGGTTTGTCGTCAACCCTAGCGTCCAGGTCGGCGAGGAAGACTCCAGACGCTTCTTTGGACTTCTTTCTAAAGGAGAGGCTGTCGTTGTCGCATGCGACTACCGTTTCCAAATCTCCCTTGATGGATCCAACTGACCCATCATCAGTGACAAACTTCAACATCAACAGCTTTGTGCTGATTACCGCTCCAAAATCATTGATAATATTTTTTCCCAAGATGAGGGTGTAGGTTGTGGAGTCTCTTAAGACGACGAACTACGCCATTAGCGACCTCTTCCCTCGACCTCCGCCAATGGAGACCGGGAGGGAAACTACTCCGTCGAGCTTGATGAAGTTATCGCCTAGGCCGACCATGCCGTGTTGGTGGCCCCTCAAGTTGATATCCCATAGGCCCAAAGTAACAAATACATTGCGGAACATGATGTTAGAATCAGCTCCTGTGTCTATCAAGATTCGTTTCACTAGACCGGTGCCCACCCTGGCTGTGATAACCATTGGAGGGTTCTCCGTTACATTGTCAAACCATTGATCTTCGGAGCCGAATGATATTGACGGTACCCTTCAGGAGGGCGGCGTGGAGCCAGAGGACATAGATAAGACCTTGGCGTCCTTCTTGCTAGCCGATTTTGATCTGGGGGAACATCTCTCCCGATCACCACGTTTACAATAGTGAGGCCGTGCTCCCTATCCTCCTCGAGCTCTCGTCTTTGTCTCACGGCACGGCTTTTTTTCTCACTGGATTCGTCGTGGTCCCGCCTCCTCGGTTCCCTTATAAGGTGGGAAAAATCGTCCAACTTCCCTTCCAGAATTGCCTACTCCAGGGCGTCCTTCAGGTCGAAGCAGTCTTGGATCTTGTGTCGATAGCCCTTGTGGTAATCACAGTAGAGGCTTTTGATTCCTCTCGTCCTATCCTTGAGTTGTCGGGGACTCGACAGGATGCCTTTGTCGGTGATCTGCTGATAGACTTCAATAATTGGGGCTGTAAGGGGGGTATAGTTGGTAAACTTCCCTACTCGGGGGAACTGATGACTTACATCATCTATCCTTTTTCTTGCATAAAAAGGACCATAAAAGAGGCATAATCACATTTGATCATTGCAATTCATGCCTTAATTGATGAATATCATAGTATATTGCTTTGAAATGAGTTCGTGCTGGATTTCAGGTGGAGAAGACATCAAAAATGGGAAAGAAAATAATAAAACAAGTGGGGCATGTGAAGCAGGCGTGCCACTTGGAACAAACGCCACAAAAATGTATTGGCGTGGCTGATGCGTGAGCATCTTGTCTATCTTTTTCTAGTGAATTTGTATTTAATTTGTTGAGTTTAATTAAGAATTAATTATATTTTAGCCACTATGGATGCTATTTTGAGTTTTGTGCAATTTTATTTATTTTAGGTAGCATTCGAAGGGATTTGATGAAGTTTCTGCAGAGAAAAAGAAGAAACCAAAGAGATGACCAGCGAAGACCAATGCGGACGCATAGCTCACGCGACCGCGCGGAATGGAGAAATCGCAATGACGCGATCGCGTGCTTGACGCGAACGTGTGGACTGGAATTTGCACAAATGACGCGAGCGCGTGGATGACACGGATGCGTCACATGCGTGATCTGCAATAATACAAAAAAAGCTGGTTACAATTTCTGGGTTGTTTTTGACCCAGTTGCCAGCCCAGAAAACACAGATTAGAAGCTGCAGAATGGACAAATCAAGTGGTCCCCACCCATCAACTGAAGATCTGTTAATTAATTCGAATTTAAATTCAAAATCTTATCTTTTAGGAAAAGATATTATTTTTATTTTTAGATAATTAGATTTTAAATTAATTAGGATTAGTTATAAAAAGGGGAGACTTCTCTTCTAAGCGGAAGACATTACATTCCATTAGAGGGATTCCATTAGGGAATTCTATACAAATTTACATTCTACATTCCATGAGCAACTAACCCTCCACTGTTAAGGTTAGGAGCTCTGTCTATTTGTATGGATTGATTTTATTACTTTTTCTATTTTAATTTATGTTTTGGATTTATATTTAAGAATTGTTTTCGTTCTTTATCTTATGAATTTGGGTGGAACGGAAGTATGACCCTCTTTCTATTTGAGTTCTTGTATAACTTGGAAAAGCTCTATACTTGAACAACAGCTTGAAAACATATTCTCCTAAATTCTAATTATCTGGATTTAACGGGATACGTGACATATAATCCTTTTATTCTTTGGGTAATTAGAGTTTTTGTGGCATGCAAACTGGAATTTGATCATGTACCCTTTAATTGGAATTAATTGACCAAGGAATTGGCAATTAATGAATTTTATAGGAGACTAGGAAGGTCTAAGAAATTAGGGTCTAGTCACATATAGTTTGCCATAAATTAAATCCTACATAATTAAAATAGTTAGTAAGAAAAGTTAATCCGAAAAAATAGATAACTCTGAGGCCTTAACTGTTTTCCCATATTTTATTTTTAACTTAATTACTTGCGTACTTGCCTTATGATATTTTCAACTTAACCTTTTAAACATCTCAATATCAAAACCAATTTCTGCTTGCCTAACTAAGCCAATCAATCAATTATTGTTGCTTGATCCATCAATCCTCGTGGGATCAACCCTTACTCATGTAAGGTATTACTTGGTACGACCCGATGCACTTGCCGGTTAGTAAGTGTGGGTTATAAATTCCGCACCAGTGGCACGCCAGAAGCTGGGCGTGGCACGTTGGTACAACATTCCAGAGAGCAAAATTGAACACCATCAAAGGAGCGTAGCACGCTAGGAGCAGGGCGTGGCACGCGAACCCGTTACTAGAAGAACCATCACTATGGCATGCCACTTTGTGTCGAAGGCGTGGCACGCCAGCCCCAGAGTTCACTTGGGCGTGCCACTTGAGGACCAAGGCGTGGCACGCCAAGCTTATAAGACCCACAATTGAATGGGTGTGCCACTTGAGCAACAAGGCGTGGCACGCTAATGAACAAGGAGACAATGCAAAAGCTAGGCGTGCCACTTGGTATCGAAAGCGTGGCACGCTAGCTCAAGAAGTCCCACTATGGTGTGCCACTTGAGCAACAAGGCGTGGCACGCCAGCAACTAAGGAGGCCAAATAAAGCTGGGCGTGTGATGAGCGGATATTTTGTACGCTTTTTGGGGGTAATTTCATGTAGATTTTAGCATGTTTCAGTTAGTTTTTAGTAAAATAATATTAGTTTTTAGGCAAAAATCATATTTCTGGACTTTACTATGAGTTTGTATGTTTTTCTGTGATTTCAGGTATTTTCTGGCTGAAATTGAGGGAGCTGAGCAAAAATCTGACTTAGGCTGAAAAGGGACTGCTGATGCTGTTGGATCCTGACCTCCCTGCACTCGAAATGGATTTTCTGGAGCTACAGGAGTCCAATTGGCGCGCTCTCAACGGCGTTGGAAAGTAGACATCCAGGGCTTTCCAGCAATATATAATAGTCCATACGTTGCGCGAGGATAGACGACGTAACTTGGCGTTAAACGCCAAGTTCATGCTGCTGTCTGGAGTTAAACGCCAGAAAAACGTCATTATCCGGAGTTAAACGCCCAAAACACGTCATAACCTGAAGTTTGACGCCAAGAAAGGCCTCTGCACGTGGAAAGCTTTAGTCTCAGCCCCAGCACACACCAAGTGGGCCCCAGAAGTGGATTTCTGCACCAATTATCTTAGTTTATTCATTTTCTGTAACCCTAGGTTACTAGTTTACTATTTAAACAACTTTTACAGACATTTCTTGTACCTCATGACATTTTCAGATCTGAATTACATACTTTGTGACGGCATGAGTCTCTAAACTCCATTGTTGGGGGTGAGGAGCTCTGCAGCGTCTCGATGATTTAATACAATTCCTTTGTTTTCCATTCAAACACGCTTGTTCTTATCTAAGATGTTTATTCGCGCTTAACTGTGGAGAAGGTGATGATCCGTGACACTCATCACCTTCCTCAACTCATGAACGTGTGCCTGACAACCACCTCCATTCTACATCAGATTGAATGAATATCTCTTAGATTCCCCAACAGAATCTTCGTGGTATAAGCCGGATTGATGGCAGCATTCATGAGAATCCGGAAAGTCTAAACCTTGTCTGTGGTATTCCGAGTAGGATTCCGGGATTGAATGACTGTGACGTGCTTCAAACTTTAACCTGCTGGGCGTTAGTGACAGACGCAAAAGAGTGATTCTATTCCAGTAGGAGCGGGAACCAACCGGTGATTAGCCGTACTGTGACAGAGTGCGTGAGCATAGTTTTCACTGCGAGGATGGGAAGTAGCCACTGACAACGGTGACACCCTACATAGAGCTTGCCATGGAAGGAACCTGCGTGTGAGAAGAGGATTTCAAGGAAGAGTTGAAGTCAGAGGACAAAGCATCTCCAAAACTCCAACATATTCCCCAGTGCTGCAAATCAAAGTAACATTGTTCCCTCTTTATTTTTATAATCAAATCTAGTAATTTCACTTTTAATCCAAATAATCCTATTGATATCCTGACTAAGATTAATAAAATAAATATTGATTGCTTCAAACCAATAATCTCTGTGGATTCGACCCTTACTCACGTAAGGTATTACTTGGACGACCCAGTACACTTGCTGGTTAGTTGAACGGAATTGTGTCCACTCATGCCAATTTCTTAAATTCCATAATTTTACAATGATACCAAAAGGCACAAAATAGTGATCACAATTTCGTCCACCAAGTTTTTGGCGCCGTTGCCGGGGATTATTGAGTTTGGACAATTGAAGGCTTATTTTATTTCTTAGATTAGGAATAATTTATTTTTATTTTTATTTTTATTTTTATTGTTATAGAGTCATTAAATTTTGATAGGATAGTTTCTTTTCAAGAACATCTGCATCAAGTGTCATATTTATTCCCAATTGGCTAAAGCATTGGCTTATATTCTTGATAAGGGAGCACCAGTACTTTTGAAAATCTTTTTCAAAAATAATTTTTCTTGATTTAATCTTGTGCCAAACTCCAAGTTTGGTGTTTTATTGTTAATTTTTATAATTTTCGAAAATTTTATTAAAGTTTTCTAAAAATTTTAAGTTTGGTGTTCTTCCTTGTGTTCTTGGTGTTCTTGTGAATCTTCAAAGTGTTCTTGAGTTTTTCTTGTGTCTTGATCTTAAAATTTTTAAGTTTGGTGTTCCTTGGTGTTTTCCCTCGAAAAATTTTCGAAAATTAAGGAGCATTAGATCTAAAAATTTTAAGTCTTGTGTCTTTTGTGTGTTTTTCTCTTTCATCATAAAATTCAAAATTCAAAAATTTTTATTTTTCTAACTAATTTTGAACAATTTTTTTTTTCCGAAAATCTTTTTATAAAAATTCAATTTTCAATTTCAAAATATTTCCACTTTCTTTTATTTGTTTCGTTTTTAATTTTATTTCTACTTTATAAAAATTATTTTTTTTTAGACAATAGCAACATACATACCATCTCCTTTATTCCATTATGGAATTAAGAGGGAATGATCAGTCCAAGAGGACTCTGGGGTCATATGCTGACCCCACTACTGCTTCATATGGGAGTAGTATTTGTATACCCTCCATTGGAGTTAGTAGCTTTGAGCTGAATCCTCAGCTCATTATCATGGTGCAGCAAAACTGCCAGTATTCTGGTCTTCCACATGAAGAACCTACAGAGTTTCTGGCACAATTTCTGCAATTTACTGATACAGTACATGATAAGGAAGTAGATCAGGATGTCTACAGACTATTACTGTTTCCTTTTGCTGTAAAAGATCAAGCTAAGAGGTGGTTAAATAACCAGCCTAAGAACAGCATAAAAACATGGAAACAGCTGTCAGAAAAATTCCTGAATCACTATTTCCCTCCAAAAAGGATGACACAGCTAAGGCTAAGCATCCAAGGCTTCAAACAAGGAGATAATGAATCTCTTTATGATGCCTGGGAGAGATACAGAGAGTTGCTAAGAAAATGCCCCTCTGAAATGTTTTCGGAATGGGTGCAATTAGACATCTTCTACTATGGGCTTACAGAAAAAGCTCAGATTTCTCTAGACCACTCAGCTGGTGGATCTATACATATGAGAAAAACAATTGAAGGGGCTCAAGAGCTTATTGATACAGTTGCCAGAAATCAACATCTGTACTTAAGCAATGAATCTTTCATGAAAGAAGAAGCTAAAACAGTAACTGCAGAACTCAGTCCAGTGGATCAGGCTAATGAATTCAATCAGCAATTGGACTTTCTAACTCAACAGCTAGCCGAATTCAAGGAAATATTACAGGAAACAAGAATGGCTAACAGGAACATGGAAGTACAATTAAAGCAGACAGAAAAACAACTGTCAAGACAAATAACAGAAGAATGTCAAGCAGTTCAATTAAGAAGTGGGAAAACATTAAATACCTCACTTCAAAGCAGCAGGAAACCAAGAAATAAACAAGTGGATACTCAAAATCCTCCTGAAGACAGTCCGAGCCCAGAAAGGGACAAAGCTGGCGCTGAACGCCCAGACCATGCTCATTCCTGGCATTCAACGCCAGAAACAAGCATGAATCCGGCGTTGAACGCCCAAGGGGAACATGGTTCTGGCGTTCAAACGCCAGTAACAAACAAGGAAGGGGCGTTTAACGCCACCCCAGCTTCCACCACTGGCATTCAAATACCAGTGGGGAATCAGTCACATACAAGTGCTGATAACAACCCTTCTAAAAAGGCTTCCCAACCCACTTCTGTAGGTAATAAACCTGCAGCAACTAAGGTTGAGGAATACAAAGCCAAAATACCTTATCCTCAAAAACTCCGCCAAGCGGAACAGGATAAGCAATTTGCCCGCTTTGCAGACTATCTCAGGACTCTTGAAATAAAGATTCCGTTTGCAGAAGCACTTGAGCAAATACCCTCTTATGCTAAGTTCATGAAAGAGATCTTAAGTCATAAGAAGGATTGGAGGGAAACTGAAAACGTTTACCTCACTGAAGAATGCAGTGCAGTCATTCTGAAAAGCTTACCTGAGAAGCTTAAAGATCCTGGGAGCTTTATGATACCATGCACATTAGAGGGCACTTACACCAAACAAGCTTTATGTGATCTTGGAGCAAGTATCAACCTAATGCCTGCATCTACTATCAGAAAGCTTGGTTTAACTGAAGAAATCAAACCAACCAGGATATGTCTTCAACTTGCTGATGGCTCCATTAAATACCCATCAGGCGTGATTGAGGACATGATAGTCAAGGTTGGGCCATTTGCCTTTCCTACTGACTTTGTGGTGCTGGAAATGGAGGAGCACAAGAGTGCAACTCTCATTCTAGGAAGACCTTTCCTAGCAACTGGCCGAACCCTCATTGATGTCCAAAAAGGGGAAGTAACCTTGAGAGTCAATGAGGAAGAGTTCAAGCTGAATGTTGTTAAAGCCATGCAACATCCAGACACCCCAAATGACTGCATGAGTGTTGATATTATTGACTCTCTGGTAAGAGAGGTCAATATGGCTGAAAGTCTCGAATCAGAGCTAGAGAAATTTAGACTCAATGCTTTCGAAAATGCAAAGATTTACAAAGCGAAAGCGAAAAGATGGCATGATAAGAAATTGTCATCCAGAGTCTTTGAGCCGGGGCAGAAAGTTCTGCTATTCAATTCTAGGCTCAAATTATTCCCTGGGAAATTAAAATCCCGGTGGAGAAGTCCATATGTCATTACAAACGTATCACCATATGGATACATAGAGCTTCAGGATAATGACTCTAACAAAAAGTTCATTGTTAATGGACAAAGAGTCAAACATTATCTTGAAGGCAATTTTGAGCAAGAATGCTCAAAACTGAGACTTGATTAAAACTCAGTCCAGCTAATGACATTAAAGAAGCGCTTGCTGGGAGGCAACCCAGCCAATCACAAAATTTAATTTTATTCGTATTAATTAATTAATTATTTCTTTACAGGTTTGAGTCCAAGTATCTTCAAAAGGTGAAATAGCAATTGGTTGAAGTCACAGAGTTACAGGGAAGTTTGGAAGCTCACTGGCATGAAAAAGCCAGTAAGAAATACTTTGGGCGTTAAACGCCCAAAAGAAGCTCCCACTGGGCGTTTAACGCCAGTAAGGGTAGCCATCTGGGCGTTAAACGCCAGAAAGGAGCATCTTCTGGGCGTTAAACGCCAGAAAGATGCACCTTCTGGGCGTTTAACGCCAGTTTGCTAGCATCCTGGGCGTTTAACGCCAGGATGGTGGGGAGGAGGTAAAATTCGTTTTTCTTTACAATTTTTCTAAATTTTTAAGTTTCAATTCATGATTTCTTGCATAAACATGTTTCAAAATATCATCCTTCAAAATCAAATTGGTTTTCTAAGAACCCTAATTTCTAAAATCCCTTTTTCAAAAATATCAAATGTATCTTAATTCATAAACATAAATCTTTTTCCAATCCAATTCTTTTTCAAATATTTTTAATTTCTTCTCATATCCTTTTCAACTCATCTTATCTTTTTATGACAATGCCTCTCCCTCTACTCCTCTCCCTCTCTTTCTTTTGCTTGAGGACAAGCAACCCTCTAAGTTTGGTGTGATTTGCCATGATCACTGAGCTAAAACTCATTAAGATCATGGCACCTAAGAGAACAGGAAGAGCAAGGATGTGAACTTAAGGGAGCTGAAGCATCAGAAATTAATTCTTGAAGGCACCCCACAGACTAGAGGAACATCCACTTCCCAAAATACAGGTTGTTAAGTTCTAATTCTAGCTTTAACTCTGTGATAGTATTATTATAAGATTTTACCTTAGAAGTTATATAGGAATAGTAGTAATTAGGATGTCTATTTTGATTTTATTTCCAATTAAGATATAATTTATTTTTCTCATCATCATTAGGCATGAATAAAGTAGTAGATTTTCTTTTAGAATAAAGAAGTAATTTATATTTTTCGAGTTCTTAATAATAATAAATTATAATTAATTATATGTGGTGGCAATACTTTTTGTTCTCTGAATGAATGCTTGAACAGTGCATAATATGTACTTTGAATTTGATGAATATTGGCTCCTGAAAGGATGAGGAACACGAAAAATATTGTTGATGATCTGAAAAATCATGAAATTGATTCTTGAAGCAAGAAAAAGCAGTTCAAAAAAAAAAAAACACAATATTCACAAGCCATGGGCACTAGCCAAGAGTAAAAAGGATCCAAGGCTTTGAGCATCAATGGATAGGAGGGCCCAAGGAAATAAAATCCAGGCCTAAGCGGCTAAACCAAGCTGTCCCTAACCATGTGCTTGTGTCATGAAGGTCCAAGTGAAAAGCTTGAGACTGAGTGGTTAAAGTCGTGATCCAAAGCAAAAGAGTGTGCTTAAGAGTTCTGGACACCACTGATTGGGGACTCTAGCAAAGCTGAGTCATAATCTGAAAAGGTTCACCCAGTTATGTGTCTGTGGCATTTATGTATCCGGTGGTAATACTGGAAGACAAAGTGCTTAGGGCCACAGCCAAGACTCATAAAATGACTGTGTTCAAGAATCAACATACTACACTAGGAGAGTCAACAATACTATCTGAATTCTGAGTTCCTAAGGATGCCAATCATTCTGAAAATTTAAAGATACAGGGAGATGCCAAAACTATTCAGAGACAAAAAGCTACAAGCCCCGCTCATCTAATAAGAATCTGAGCCTCATTTAGAACTCGAGAATATTATTATTTCTTTATTTCTGTTAGAACCTATTTTACTCATCTAGTTGCTTGAGGACAAGCAACAGTTTAAGTTTGGTGTTGTGATGAGCGGATATTTTGTACGCTTTTTGGGGGTAATTTCATGTAGATTTTAGCATGTTTCAGTTAGTTTTTAGTAAAATAATATTAGTTTTTAGGCAAAAATCATATTTCTGGACTTTACTATGAGTTTGTATGTTTTTCTGTGATTTCAGGTATTTTCTGGCTGAAATTGAGGGAGCTGAGCAAAAATCTGACTTAGGCTGAAAAGGGACTGCTGATGCTGTTGGATCCTGACCTCCCTGCACTCGAAATGGATTTTCTGGAGCTACAGGAGTCCAATTGGCGCGCTCTCAACGGCGTTGGAAAGTAGACATCCAGGGCTTTCCAGCAATATATAATAGTCCATACTTTGCGCGAGGATAGACGACGTAACTTGGCGTTAAACGCCAAGTTCATGCTGCTGTCTGGAGTTAAACGCCAGAAAAACGTCATTATCCGGAGTTAAACGCCCAAAACACGTCATAACCTGAAGTTTGACGCCAAGAAAGGCCTCTGCACGTGGAAAGCTTTAGTCTCAGCCCCAGCACACACCAAGTGGGCCCCAGAAGTGGATTTCTGCACCAATTATCTTAGTTTATTCATTTTCTGTAACCCTAGGTTACTAGTTTACTATTTAAACAACTTTTACAGACATTTCTTGTACCTCATGACATTTTCAGATCTGAATTACATACTTTGTGACGGCATGAGTCTCTAAACTCCATTGTTGGGGGTGAGGAGCTCTGCAGCGTCTCGATGATTTAATACAATTCCTTTGTTTTCCATTCAAACACGCTTGTTCTTATCTAAGATGTTTATTCGCGCTTAACTGTGGAGAAGGTGATGATCCGTGACACTCATCACCTTCCTCAACTCATGAACGTGTGCCTGACAACCACCTCCATTCTACATCAGATTGAATGAATATCTCTTAGATTCCCCAACAGAATCTTCGTGGTATAAGCCGGATTGATGGCAGCATTCATGAGAATCCGGAAAGTCTAAACCTTGTCTGTGGTATTCCGAGTAGGATTCCGGGATTGAATGACTGTGACGTGCTTCAAACTTTAACCTGCTGGGCGTTAGTGACAGACGCAAAAGAGTGATTCTATTCCAGTAGGAGCGGGAACCAACCGGTGATTAGCCGTACTGTGACAGAGTGCGTGAGCATAGTTTTCACTGCGAGGATGGGAAGTAGCCACTGACAACGGTGACACCCTACATAGAGCTTGCCATGGAAGGAACCTGCGTGTGAGAAGAGGATTTCAAGGAAGAGTTGAAGTCAGAGGACAAAGCATCTCCAAAACTCCAACATATTCCCCAGTGCTGCAAATCAAAGTAACATTGTTCCCTCTTTTATTTTTATAATCAAATCTAGTAATTTCACTTTTAATCCAAATAATCCTATTGATATCCTGACTAAGATTAATAAAATAAATATTGATTGCTTCAAACCAATAATCTCTGTGGATTCGACCCTTACTCACGTAAGGTATTACTTGGACGACCCAGTACACTTGCTGGTTAGTTGAACGGAATTGTGTCCACTCATGCCAATTTCTTAAATTCCATAATTTTACAATGATACCAAAAGGCACAAAATAGTGATCACAATTTCGTCCACCAGCGTGCCACTTGGTATCGAAGGCGTGGCACACCAGCTTAATTATCTCACTTTGGCGTGCCACTTGAACATCCAGGCATGGCACGCCAACATCTGGAACCATTGCAAATGACAAGCGTGACACGCCAGTCTCATGGCGTGACACGCTGGTAGTGTTTTCCAAGGGAGGAGTTAAAGGGCCAGTGAACTCAGGCGTGCTACTTGGTAGATGAGGCGTGGCACACCAGCAAGAAGATGAAGCAAATGAAGGGTGTGACACGCCAGTCTCATGGCGTGGCACGCTGGTAGTATTTTCCAGAGAGGAAGAAGAGGAGCCAATGAACTCAGGCGTGCCACTTGGATGGCGAGGCGTGGCACGCTGGGAAGGAGATGAAGCTTTAAGAAGGGCGTGGCATGCCAGACCTTGAGTGTGCCACGCTGGTACAAATCTCTAGAAGCATAGAGATAAAGGAAGTGACCTTGGGCGTGCCACTTTGGTTCGAAGGCGTGGCACACCAGGTTGCTTTGCCTTTTAAAATGCCTTGGGCGTGCCACTTTGGTTCGAAGGTGTGGCACGCCAGGGGTAAACCAGAGGACGGCGTGCCACTTGAATGAAGAGTTGTGGCACGCCAAATCAGAAACAGAAGGAGCATGACACGCCAGAGACACGCCAGCTGGAAGATCACGTTTGTTGAGTTTCTTTTCCCTCTAAATTGTAATTTTCTTTTCACTTTTGTAATTTTCTTTTATTTTCTAGATCTAGGAGTAGTATAAATACCCTTGGAAGCATTGGAAAAGGGGGTTAGCAAGTTACAGAGTTTAGTTTTGGGGGATTTCACTTTTAGTTTTCACACTTCATCTCTTCCATCTTTTGTACTTTTTCTCTGAGCTATGAGTAGCTAAATTTCCTCTCATTGAGAGAGGGAGATCTATTGTACTTGATGGATTAATTATAGTGAATTTCTTCTTCTCTTCATCTTCTCTTTGATTTGCTAGAAGGAATTTCGATTTTAATGCTTAGTGTTCAATTAACTTGGAAAAGAGATTGAATGCAAGATGGGTTTCATGGGAACCTTGGAAAAGGAAACATGAAACCATGCTAGAAATTCCTTCTCACACTTGAGTAGAATCTAGGTTTTGGTGTTTGGATATGGTGACATACAATCCTCCCTCTACCTAGACCTATGATTATGTGTGGTATAATTAGGGATCAAGCATATCTCTCTTCATAAGCAATTAGACCAAGGAATTGGCTATTGATCAAGATCTGAGAGATTGAGTCACCAAGGAATTGGGGCTCAATCAATCATGATTGCCAAGAGGTCAATTTGCATGATTGAAGAGGATATGAGCTGGAATTAATCCAAAGAGACAATATCTCCTAATCTCAATGAATTCCCCCATTCTTATCTCCCCCATTCTCTTATAGCTTTACTTACATTCTGCAAAATCCCATTCCCCTTTACATTCTTGTTATTTCCATTTCTGCATTTTATTGCTTTCTTTTATTTCTTTTGCCATTTATGTTTCTGCCATTTATAATTCTACACACATAATTTATAATACTTGATGATAATTTTGGTGCGCTTGCCAAGAACAAATTCATCAATATTGTTGGGGAAGGGTAGTGAATTCAGCCCATCAGGAATGGCTTAAAAGTCTTGGTCGGAACTCTATCCTTGGAGTGCTCCTTCAGCCTTTCCCCGTTACCGTGCCGTCAAAGCTGGTTGTAGGTGGGCTGCCGCTTGTTGGCCGTCACAACCTGACTGACTTCATCATCATTGATATACTCCCTGGCCACGTTTTGGATTTCTTGCATCGTCCACACGGGCTTGGTGGTAAGATGCTTCCTGAAATCCCCGCTCTCTCTCTGCTGTCTTCTCTGCGTGATCGGCTTCTCCTTGGTCCTTCTCTGGAGTCTTCCCTGCGTGATCGGGTGTATATCACGGGATCTCGCCATCTTCTTGGCGCTTCTCTACTTTCCTCTTGGCTCTCTGGCTCCGATCGCGGGCTTGGAGTACGCCTGGAATGACTTCTTCGGGGGCTTCTTTCCCTCCTTTGAGAAGATCGGGAATGCTCTTGACTTGGAGCTGATTGGCAGTGCTCTCTGCCGGCCACTTCCCATTCTAGGTTCTGCACTCTGTGGCACAGCTCATGGATTATTTTGGCGCTGTCACTACCGGTTCCTCCAAAGGGTCGCTTCTCAGGCTGCCGCAGGGGGGATTTGGTGCGCTTGCAATGGGGAGCCCCTGAGGCTGCCCTACCTTCCTCCTGCGGGGATTGCATCCATCGTCCACTGCTACAGGACCCAAAATAAAGTCCATGTCAGCCGGTCCCCACAGACGGCGCTATTGTACGAATGTTCGGGTTCTGGACGGGTTGGAGATGTCTCCTGGATATGGTGAGAATCAGCCTTGGTCTGGATCCGCAGAGCGAGGTACTGGTGTTGCCGACTTTCCAAGATCTTCGTGATGTGAGGGGGGTGCCACCTGCAAGGACACTCCGACGCTCAAGTCAGAAACTGTGCAGGCGGTTAGAGAGTAAAGAATATGGTGACATACTTTGGGGGAGGGGTAGGACCCTCCCTTTATATACCCTGTCAGTAGAGTGGACTCCGCAGAAAAAGTTTCCTTCCAGGAAGCTTCATTCCCCACAGCTGTCAGCAGGGGTGCGTGTCCGGGCCACAAGCCGGGTAACGATCGCAACCTGACTGCTTAGGTCGAGTCGTCCTTGAGCCGAGTCGGTGAACAAGTCAGCTGGGTTGGATTGTAACATTATTATTATTATTATTATTATTATTATTTTCCGAACTATTCTTTTCTCTTTTACTCTGTCACATATAGTGAATGTGATATCTTCTTTTTCTTTTTCTGTTGTCTCCCCTTCTTTTAGGCAACATCTAACATCACATATCAACTTCTGAGTAGGATAATATTTATACACAAATTACATATACAAATACATCCAAACTAGAATTTAGTAGCTGTCGGTGGAGAATGGAAGCATCCTATGACATATATATCCGTTGAGATTTTCACTTCTTTTACTTTCACCTCCAATTGAGGTTGCTATGGTGGCAAGCTCAAGTGTGAAGTGTTTCATTTTGGCCCCAGTAGTAGCCTTGGGTGAAAAAGAAGAAAAAGAAAAAAAAAAATGAGAAGCCTTTTTTATTCTTAATGATACTACATTCTTGACAGGTACCAAATGCAAGTATGCAACACACTACACTCTTTGAACACCTCTTAGTGCACTTGTCTTTTCTCTTCTTTTCACCATCCATTAAAATTGTTGTCATCCCTGTTTTTCCTGCTTGTTTTAATTCAACCTACAACTGCAGTTTATGTCTGTAACACCAGATTTTTCAGCTGAGAGTTTGAGGAATGAGATATATAGGCTACTATAGCCAAAGTGAACACTGTTCTTCATGACATATAAATGTGAAGCTTAATTTTCTCTCCATCTCAAAATGTTGTTCTTGTAACAGCTTTAGATGGCTTTTGGTGCTTGATTTTCGCCTTTTGATACTAACAAACGGGCATCATCACATATTGCTAGAAAGCTCATGCAAAACGAAGTATAAGCTTTTGGAATTTGAAGTGAAAGATTTGATGTCTCAATAGAACAGCAAAGTACTAATGCATGTGGCCGTAACCTGTTGAAGTAAAACATGTATGCCTTAATTTCAGTAGTGCACATCTTATTCTCTAAACAGTTAAAGGATGAACCTGACTAATGCCTCAAATAATTAATTGCATTGTCGCTTAGTAACTGTTGATAGTGGAGTAGCTCCTACTTGTTTAGATTCTAAATGGATATGAAATTCATATATCATTGGTTTAGCCCTTTTGGCACTTTCTCTTGGTAACTCAACTGAAGTTTCCTTGTTCTTGAATAGTATCTGAAATCATGAACAACAAACCATGGCTTTGGAGGAAAAAATCTATGGAGAAGACAATCTTTGCAATGGACAAAGGTGTAAGCCCTCCTGGAACCAATGAAGAAGAGGTACTCAAAACTCTAGTCTTACTTTTATATGTCACTATTTGCTTCCCTCTTCCATCATCTATTCTCTTGATTTTGCAAATGCAACTCAGAAACCTGCTAAGCCACTATCTGCTGCTCTTGATTTAATTCTGTGAGAGATTTGTGCCATCTGGTTCATATACTAACACTACTACATTTTTGCCAGGTAAATAAACAGCCAACAGATATAAAACCTGGATTGGAAAGATCACCGGAAAGTCTAGACAAGAAGTTGGCAACAGTTCTCCTTGATTACCACGCTGGAGACGATCCTTCCATGGAACGCAACCATAGGCCCCAACAAGAAATTAGAGGTATCTTACATTATATGCATGGCAGATTTCTTGGTAGATACCACACTTTCTGTCAAGGTTATCAAAGTTTTGAGTTAACTTGCAAACTCTTGAACTTGTAAGAGTTTACAACTTTTGGTCCCAAAATTTTGTTTACCACTTGATTTTAGGAAAACTCTCGAGTTTGATAACCTTGCTTTCGGTGCATGCTTTCCTCGTCTTCTCTGTCTGGCTTCCAATTTGGTTTTGGCTGATTGTGATGAATTTCGGATAAAAACTAGACATGGAAGGGGCAGAACAAGTCGAATCTGCCAATGATTCAGATAAAAGATCACCTGCTGAAACCGTAACTTCAACCAATGCAACATGCCATGAACCTTTTCAGCAACCAAGTTATATTCAAGAACAAGAGCAGATTCAGAAAGAACTGGAAGAGAAGTTGAGAGAATCAAGTAAAAGGGTAGCCGAGTTAACTGCTGAGAATGCTCATCTAGCTAATGCCTTACTAGTCAAAGAAAAATCTATTGAGGACTTGCTTCAATGCAAACAACAAGCAGAAGCAGAGTTTACTACCTTGATGGCAAGGTTAGATGCAACTCAGAAGGAAAATATTTTCCTCAGATATGACTTTCACGTGCTGGAAAACGAACTTGAGATCAGGAAGGAGGAGATCAACTATAGTCGTCAGTATGCAGATGAATCGCATAAACAATATCTTATAAGTTCTGAGAATGTCTCGAAGTTGGAAGCCGAGTGCCAGAGACTCCGCACACTGCTGCATAAAAGCTCACCTGGTCCTGCTAATTTAGTGAATACGAAAAATGAAGCCAGAAAGACGAGGAGGGAGACAGATATGAGAAGAAAAAAGCCTAATCCTACCAGAGATTTGGTTTGCAAGAACAATGATATTAGAAACTCTACCAAAGTACCCGAGAAGAGCATCGGCTTGGTGTTCAAACGGTTACAAGATCTGGATGAGGAAAACAAGGCTCTGAAAAGAATTTTAACCCAGAGAAATACTGAACTAGATTCATCAAGAATCATGTATGCTGAAACAGCTTCCAGATTATCACAGGCTGAGATTTTGCTCAGGAAGTTTTCTGAGAATCAGAAGTCCATGGAGCTAGCAAAGTATTATCCCACATCAAATGAACTTTCTTTAATATCGAAATTTGATGTTGCTAGTGATGATGGAGCGATCTCTACTGGATCCTGGGCAAATGCTCTTATTTCAGAACTTGAGCATTTGAGAACTGCAGAGGGTGAATGGCATAAGAACATGAGTTTCTTCATGGATGACTTTGTTGAGATGGAGAAACAAGCCATAGTTTCGGTTGATTCTCCTAAAAGAGGATACTGCTCTGATACAAGTGGGAGGGAACTGGTGCCAGTTGAACAAGATATTAGCTTCACTGAAGGGAAACAGCAGAATCAATTCAAACATCCATCTGAAAGATCATTTGATTGGCTACAAGTTGTTTCGAATGCAATCTTGGAAGAGAGACGCTTATCAAAACGAAGCCTTGATGAGCTGTTTGATGACATAAAAATTGCTTTTGGTTGCATGAATCACCCAACAACCTGTAAACCTGATAACAGTTTCAGTGGTTCTGGCGAAGCAAAAAGTTCCAAACAATGTGACTCTCATTTGAGAAAGTCAATACATAAAATTATCAAGCTCATTGAAGGAATCGCTCCCGAATCATTCATCTGTAATAACTCTTCAGATTGCTTGGAGGATAACTCGCATTCTAACATATCTCATTCACCAACATCTAAAGAATACTTTGTTCATGTTTTCCAATGGAAGGTTTCAGACTTGAATCCTCTTCTGCATCAACTTGTTCATACCTGCAAAGATTTGCTAACAGGGACAGCAAATTCGGAAATTTTTTTTGAGGAGGTAGCATTTGCTTTGGAGTGGAGCATCAATAACTGTGCCACCTCCACAAATGCTTCAATTGCAAGAGATAAGATCAGGAGGCATTTTGGCTCTCTTCTGTCCAAAAATAAGACCGGGAATCAAAGAGATTGTGATGATAAACAGTCTTTTCGCTCCACCTCAGGTGCGTATTCAGATGATCAAGGTGTATGCCTCAACACACAGAAAAATCAGTTTGACCCCATTGAAGAAAATAGGAAGTTGAAAGAGGATCTGAGATGCACAATATCTGCAAAGAAGGACGTGGAAGCCAAGCTGACCGAGGCGAATCAAAACTTGACAAAACAGTGTCAAGAAGCACATAATAGTATCAAAGGTTTAGAATCAGAAATGGCAACACTCAGAGAATCCAAAGGAATAATTGAAGATCAGATTGAAAAACAGAAGATGATAAATGAAGATCTTGACACCCAGCTTACCATAGCTCAAGCCAAGTTAAATGATTTCTGTCAAAAGTTCTCATCCTTAGAAGTCGAATTGGAGGATAAAAAGAACTCCTGTGAAGAATTAGAAGCAACTTGTCTTGAGCTTCAGCTCCAGCTGGAAAGGTTTAAGACTTAAGATCTTTTCTTAATTTTCATTTTGGTGTTTTTGTTCTGTTTTGGTTCCAGTTGTTGCAGTTTTCCTTTGGTTCTGATTTTGAGAACATAAAAAATTTTAACAGCATTGCGAAGAAAGATGCTCCAATATATGGTAGATGTGATGCGGAAAAGATATATCGAACTGTAAGTAATTGCATATAATTCAACTCTTATAACTATCATAAAGTTACAACTAATCAGTAATGATCAAACACAAAATTCAGGGCTGGGAGATCACAACAGCTTCATCAAAGTTGGCGGAGTGCCAAGAAACCATCCTCAACCTTGGGAAACAACTCAAGGCACTTGCTTCGTCTAATGAAACAGCACCTTTTGACAGGGTAGTCTCTGCGACTAGTACTACTATGGACAATCCTACTCAAACGAAGAACCTGGTCAAACGATCTTCTCTACTCAATCAAATGCAAGCTGAGGATGATGCTATGGCAGAGATCCATGATCCTTTTCAAGTTGGAGGGAGTGAATGCAGTAAAGATGCAAATAAGCCACCCGTTCTTCAATCCGAAGAGGATAGTGCTATGCATGGTCCAGAAGTCATAGCTAATGCTTCACAACCAACTGTTACCTCAGAGCAAAATGATAGAAGCACTGCTGCTACAGGGTCTCTGGCAATTGTACCGAGTAAAAAACAAGGAAGCCTTGGTTTTCTGAAGAAGCTACTATTAAGACAAAAGAAAGGGAAAGTTAAAGGCACTAAGATATTGGTAAAATGATGATTGGAAATGAAACTTGAACTAAGAATGGTCCTTCCAATAAAGTGAAGTTTGGCATCTTCTGCTATCTACCCTGTTCTGTTTGAATTTGTGACCGAGAGACTTTTGTGCAATGCATATTTAAATATCTTCTATGGATTGAAAATGTTTCTTTGATGATTGGTGTTGAGAGTTGCAGGGAGACATGCTGTTGTAAATAGTAGTGGAGAAAACAAACATGTGCAACATTGGTATTTGATATTGGGTAATGTTACGGTGAGGAATTCAAATTTTTTCTATAGATGAGGAACTTATGTGTCAAAATTCTGAGTTTGACGCGTGTTTTAAAACCCGTGAATATTTGTAGCAGGTTTCTGATTCTCACTGCCTGCTATAGTAAACGCGTCAGTATTTGCTCCTTTTTTAACTGAAGTAATTAATTATAATTCTATTATTTAATTTGTAATTTAAGTTTTGGGCTTTTTTGGATTGAAATAGAATGATTGGATTTCAAAATCACTCTATTAACAACAATGCATTTAGACTATGAGATGATGGTAGTAGTAGTACTAATAATAATAATAATATTACCAAAATAATAATAATAATAATAATAATAATAATAATAATAATAATTTTACCAAAAATAATAATAATAATAATAATAAAAATAATAATAATATAATAATAATAATAATAATAATAATAATAATACTTTTAAGTTATGGGAGAGTTTGAAAAAAAATTAGATAAGTGTTGTCTAAAAATTAAAATGTGTTTTATATATTTTTGTATATCCAAATGTGTTTGGAGCTAATAAATTTTTTTGTTGCAAATTAATCATGAATCATCAAAATGATATCTAATGTAACTAGCAATCTTTATGAAGTAACTTCTTCAGTTTAGAAGCCTGAGCAATCTTTGTAAGTAAACAAAATTTGTATCTTCTTTATAGTGTTTGTTAAATTATGTGTAATTATGTACCTTTAATTGAAAGTCATATATATATATATATATATATATATATATATATATATATAATCTAAAGATTTACTTGAACTAGAGTTTATCTCACCTATTTTAAGTTGATATAACAGCTAAAATTTGGATTATGTTATTATGAGACTAGTACCTAAGTAAAAAATATGTTCCTAAGAATTATGAATAGGAAATTACAAAAAAAATATTTAGAATTCAACAAATAATACAACATGGTTGAATCTTTTAGGTTTAAGTGTGAAAAAAGAAGGATCAAGGGCGTAGGTGTCCAAAATAAAAGAAAAAGTTTAGGAATTTAATTGTCAAAATTGTTTTGGTGTGACGTTAAGCGCTTAACAAGATTAAAGAAGAAAAGCATAGTTTTTAAATAATTTTTTTAGAGCTTCACTCAAATGAAACATTTGTTATATTTACAAAAGAAAAAGTTTTATAGTTATAAATAATATTAATTTAATATTAGCGCTGATCGACATAATTGTTTAATGAAAGAATTTGGATTTGTAATATATTATGTATTGTCATTATCTACTATATATGACACAGATAATATATAAATGTTCTTTACTAATATATTCTTTACTAATATGTTCTCTGAGAGATGAATTTATATTATTATTATTTTTATGTTAGTGTAACACGTGATATTTTGATTAATCTTAAATTTTATTATTAATTATATTTAGTGGATAATTATATCAATATTATTAATAGAATAAAAAATTCTTTTTAATTTTACAATAATAAAATTCTGTGGTTCATTTTTATATTGTATTATTACTTGAGATGAATAACGCAAAATTTAAGTACTACATCAGATAAAACCCAATTACTTTTGAAATAAAATGCAACTAAAAGGAGAGAAAGAATTTCTGAAAGAATTACTATTATTGTTATCATTATTATTATTATTATTATTATTATTTTGACCCAGATATGTTATTGTCAAGTGCCAATTGATAATTTTTGACCCAATAATTCATTCAGACCAAAAAAAAGGCCACAAATTAAATTAGACATTAAATAATAAAATTATACTTAATTACTTTATGGAACAAATTCTGAGGCATCTGTAGTAGCCAGAAAAAATCAAAAACCTGCTACATGTGTCCCACTTTTAGAAAACAGGTGTCAAACTCAGATTTTAAACACATAAGTTCCTCACATGTAAAAAAAAATTGTTTTCCTCACCCTAGCATTGGCCTTTGATATTATGCCCTGCTGATGTTATATACAACTTTGTTCATACCCTGGCCCAATACAAAGGCCCAGATCCAACTAAAAGGCCTAACCTAAAGGATTAGAGCCTAGCTAAGTACCGACCTTCACACAAGAAGTCGATATCAACCACGACTTGGTCAGAAGAGGTCGGATGCGAGATTAGCTGGCAGATAAACACTCATTCAAATGAGTAACCGCCCCTAAAATCTCTCTAACCGCCTCATAAAGCCATATCTTAACCTCCCCAAGATAATAGGGACGGTTACCACCCTAAAGATACGGCACTACACCAACGGTGGTTATTGGCTCATCTCTATAAATACACTGACACTCCCTCAGGTATCTCGAAGTCCAATACTCTCTAAGACCTGCTTACACTCTTGCTAACTTAGGCATCGGAGTGTCTTTGCAGGTACCACCCCCCATTCACGCGCGAGCACAAGTCGGACGGAGCCTCCCGAGTTGCGGACCTACCCGGAGTTCTCCTCCATCATACACTTGGGCCGCCAAACGCCATCCTCAGCATTAATCTCCGGTTACCTACCGTAACATTGGCGCCGTTGCCGGGGACCCGAGAGATCACTCAACGATGGCGGATAGATCCCACGAAGAAGGCCATGTGGAAACAGATTCTGAACAAGAGAATCTAGACATGGGCAATGGCAATGAAGACAATGATCAACACAGAGAGGGCACCTCCGGAGTAAAGAATCCGAAGGTAAATTCCTCAGATGGACGTGAATCAGAAAAGGGCGAACCACCTCACGTAACTGAACTAATGGGGTTGGTCCATAGCCGCTTGGAGCAATTGGAACAAGAGCGGGAGAGGCAAAAGGAAACCGAAAGGTACCTTAAAGAGGAGATGGAACGACGGAAAGAGTTAGAAAGAAAACTCTTGCAGCTAGAATCCTCCCTCAAGAACTCCCGCGAGGAAGGAGAAGATCAGCTCCCAGGCGGAGAAGATCCTTTCAGCGAGGACATAATGAGGGCAAAGGTTCCAAGGAACTTCAAAAGCCCTGATATGGACCTCTATGATGGAACTACGGATCCAAAGCATCATCTTAGCAACTTCAAAAGTCGGATGTATCTAGCTGATGCCTCCGACGCTACGAGATGCAAGGCTTTCCCGACCACTTTATCAAAGGCAGCGATGAAGTGGTTCGATAGCCTTCCCCCGAGATCCATCACTAGTTTTGAGGACCTCTCAAGGAAATTCTTGATGAGGTTCTCAATCCAAAAGGATAAAGTAAAACATGCACCGAGCCTCCTGGGAATAAAACAGGAGATCGGAGAGTCTTTACGAGCCTATATGGAAAGGTCGGATATCCATGGAAAAAGAAAGCGAGATGATATGGATAGAAGAGATCCACCACCACAGACCCCTGAGAGACATATCCATATGATCTCGGGAGGATTTACGGGGGGTGGAATCACTAAATCTTCTCGCAAAAGACATCTCAAAAGAGTCTACCAGGTCGGGGATGAGACACCCGACCTCCCCACTATATCATTCACAAAAGAAGATGGGCAAGGGATAATCCCCGGGCACGACGATCCCGTGGTGATAACTATGATCCTAGCCAACGCCCATCTCCACAGAACCCTAGTAGACCAAGGAAGCTCGGCGGACATCCTTTTCAAGCCCGCCTTCGACAAGCTAGGGTTAGACGAAAAAGAGTTGAGAGCTTACCCCGACACCATATATGGGTTAGGGGATACGCCAATAAAACCACTGGGATTTTTGCCCCTTCACACAACTTTCGGAAAAGGGGAAAAATCAAGGACTCTGAGCATAGACTTCATAGTCATCGATGAAGGGTCAGCTTACAATGCCTTAATTGGCAGAACTACCCTTAATCGACTCGGAGCAGTGGTATCAACTCCTCACCTCTGCATGAAATTCCCGACTCCAGGAGGAATAGCAACGGTGAGGGGGGATCAAAAATTGGCAAGGAAGTGCTATAACGAAAGCCTGAATCTGAGAGGGAAGGGCAAAGAAGTCCACACCATAGAATTAGGTGGTGCAAGGACCAGAGAAGAGCTACGACCCCAACCGGGAGGAAAAACCGAGGAGATACAAATCGGTGAGGAGGAAGGAAAAAACACTTACATAGGAGCCAACCTAGGGGAAACCCTGAAACAAAGGTTGGGTGAACTCCTGAGAGCTAATTCCGACCTCTTCGCCTGGAAGGCCTCCGACATGCCCGGGATTGATCCCGAGCTCATGTCCCATAGGCTCTCGGTTTACCCAGGGTCCCGACCTGTACAGCAAAGGAGACGCAAGCTCGGCCCAGAGAGGGCCTCCATAGTGGAAGAGCAAGTACAGGCGCTCCTGGAAGCCGGCTTTATCAGAGAGGTCAAATACCCGACATGGCTAGCCAATGTAGTGCTAGTCAAAAAACAAAATGGTAAATGGAGAATGTGCGTCGACTATACCGACCTGAATAAGGCATGTCCTAAGGACCCTTATCCCCTACCAAGTATTGATACCCTGGTGGACTCCAGCTCAGGGTACCAATACCTATCATTCATGGACGCCTACTCGGGATACAACCAAATCCCGATGCACGATCCCGACCAGGAGAAGACATCGTTCATCACACCAAAAGCCAACTACTGCTACGTGGTCATGCCATTCGGATTGAAGAATGCAGGAGCCACGTACCAGAGGCTGATGAACAAAGTGTTTTCCCCCCATCTAGGGAACCTAATGGAGGTATACGTCGACGACATGCTAGTAAAAACCAAGCAAGAAGTCGACCTCTTAACCGACCTCTCACAAGTCTTCGACACTATAAGGTTGCATGGGATGAGACTAAATCCCGCAAAATGTGCCTTCGCAGTAGAAGCAGGAAAATTTCTAGGGGTCATGCTAACACAAAGAGGGATTGAAGCCAATCCCGACAAATGCAGAGCCATCCTAGAAATGAAAAGTCCGACTTGTTTGAGAGAGGTTCAACAGCTCAATGGCCGACTTGCAGCCCTCTCCAGATTCTTGGCAGGTTCGGCACTAAAATCCCTTCCATTATTCTCCCTATTAAGGAAGGGATGCCAATTTGAATGGACTCCGGAATGTGAGGAGGCGTTCCAAGAATTCAAACAATTCTTAAGCCAACCTCCTATCTTGACCCGACCAGTACCGGGAAAAGACCTCGTCCTATACCTATCCGTCGCAAACAGAGCTGTCTCATCAGCCCTGATCAGAGAAGACGAGGTCGGGCAACACCCGGTCTATTTCACCAGTAAGGTTCTACAAGGTCCTGAGCTAAGGTACCACAAACTAGAGAAGTTTGCTTACTCCTTAGTGATAGCCTCAAGAAGGCTACGACCTTACTTCCAGGCTCACACAATAAGGGTCCGTACGAACCAGCCCATGAAGCAAATCCTCCAAAAGACGGATGTTGCAGGGAGAATGGTTCAATGGGCGATAGAGCTCTCCGAGTTCGATTTAAGATACGAAACTCGGACTGCAATTAAAGCCCAGTGCCTCGCTGACTTCATTGCAGAATACGCAGGTGAACAAGAGGAAAAACCGACTACATGGGAACTCTATGTAGACGGATCCTCCAACAAAACAGGAAGCGGCGCAGGCATAATATTGGTAGATGGAAAAGGAACCCAGATAGAGGTTTCCTTAAAATTTGACTTTCCGGCTTCAAACAATCAGGCAGAATATGAAGCCTTGATTGCAGGACTAAAGTTAGCAGAAGAAGTTGGCGCCACAAAGGTGACGATCTACAGCGACTCACAAGTGGTGACTTCCCAAATAAGTGGGGAATATCAGGCAAAAGACCCCAATATGAAGAAATACTTGGAAAAAACCTTGGAACACCTAGGGCACTTTGCGGAAACCGAGGTCAAGCACATAACTCGGGATCTAAATAGCAAAGCTGACGCCCTATCCAAGTTAGCAAGTACCAAACCCGGAGGGAACAACAGAAGCCTGATTCAAGAAACCCTCCAAGAGCCCTCGGTATCAAAAGCAGAAGATGAACGAGAAGTACTTGAGGTAGTCGGCCTAAACCTCGGATGGATGAATCCCTTAGTCGAATACCTGAAATTCGACATCCTCCCCAAAGAGGAGAAGGAGGCTAAAAAGATCCGAAGGGAAGCACAGCATTATACTTTGGTGAGAAATATCCTTTACAGAAGAGGGATATCAACACCATTGCTGAAGTGCGTACCGACCTCAAGAACCACCGAGGTGTTGGAAGAAATACACAGTGGGATCTGCGGAAACCATCTCGGAGCAAGGTCGCTGGCCAGAAAAGTGATCCGAGCAGGATTCTATTGGCCGACCTTGCAGAAAGATGCCACAGACTTTGTGAAAAAATGTCAGCCATGCCAGATGCATGCAAATTTCCACGTGGCTCCACCAGAAGAGCTCATTAGTATAACTTCCCCCTGGCCTTTCGCAAAATGGGGAATGGATCTGCTAGGTCCTTTTCCCCAAGCACCAGGGCAAGTTAAATACTTAATCGTGGGAATAGATTACTTCACAAAGTGGATAGAAGCAGAACCATTAGCCACTATCACCGCTCAAAGAAGTCGCAGGTTCCTCTACAAAAACATCATTACAAGGTATGGGATACCTTATTCCATCACCACAGATAATGGAACCCAATTCACCGACGCCACCTTCAGAAACCTGGTAGCCAGTATGAAAATCAAACATCAATTCACCTCGGTAGAGCACCCACAAGCCAATGGGCAAGCCGAGGCAGCTAACAAGGTCATACTGGCAGGTTTGAAAAAAAGATTACAGGAAGCGAAGGGAGCTTGGGCTGAAGAGCTCCCTCAAGTGTTGTGGGCTTATAGGACAACCCCCCAATCCGCCACAAGAGAAACACCCTTCCGACTAGTATACGGCGTAGAAGCCATGATTCCTATAGAAATCAGTGAGCAAAGCCCAAGGGTAATTCTCCACGATGAGGTCGGAAATGTACAGGGGCACAAAGAGGAGCTCGACTTACTCCCCGAAGTCCGAGAGAACGCCCAGATAAGAGAAGCGGCATTAAAGCAAAGAATGACTACCAGATACAACAAGAAAGTCATTCGAAGAACATTTGCCGTAGATGACTTGGTCTTAATCAGAAACGACATTGGAGTCAACAAGTCAGGAGATGGAAAGCTCGCCGCAAATTGGAAAGGGCCATACAAAATCAAGGAAGTGTTTGGGAAAGGTTATTATAAAGTAACCGACCTGGATGGCACTGAGTTACCAAGGTCGTGGCATGCTTGTAATATGAAAAGGTACTACAGTTAGAAGCGAACTCTACTCCCTGATGTACTCTTTTCCCAGCTTCATGATTTTTTCCCAAAAAAGGGTTTTTTCTGGAGAGGGGTTTTTAACGAGGCATCATAGTAGAGGCTAAGGGAAAATATGCTGTCAAGACCCTTAGTAGCAAAAAGGTACCTTCCCGATTAATAAAGATCTTTTTCATTACTATATTTCTCTTAAATATCCTCCTCTATTTTTATAAGTCTTTCTACGAAACGCGCCGACTTAAGCTCGACAAAGCGTGAAAATCCCATGAACCGACCTAACATGGTCGTCAGGATAAAACGACGAGGTACAAGTCGGCGTAAAGAGGTTATACAAGTTGATCGTATTAAACTCGGAAACTATCCGACTCTTAAGTCGAAAGGAAATCCGAGTAAAACAAACTCGAAAGAGCTCTGAGTAAAAGAAAACCGAGCTCCGAGTAGATGAAAAGCGCATCACAAAAATAACCTAAGTCATAAAAGCTCACTATAGCAAAGTTGAGTATAAAGGATAACAAAAGAGATATAAAAGCCTGAAAAAGTTTAAAGTTTGCAGACAAGCCTTTGCACGAAAAAGGCTCAAGAAAACAATGCAAGCTAACAAAAGGTTTTTTCGAAAAGATCAAACATATTTCAAAGCAGAAAAGCATGTACACGCGCAAAGTAACTCAAACCCTTATCCAAAAAAGGGTGCACCTACTTTGATTAGAAAACCCTTATCCAAAAAAGGGGCATTTATTTTTAAAACCCTTATCCAAAAAAGGGAAACAAACAGAATATTTTGTTTACGACCTTAAAAGGCCAGAAACAAATTGTTCACAACCACCAGCAAATAAATAGAAGTTTAAAAAAAGGGAGACCCACAGGCCGGGCCCCCATATAGCCACAAAAATAAAGAAGTCATTTTTTGGACGGAGTAGAGGAATCACCACCACCAGGAGGAACACCACCAGGACCGGGAGGAGGAGCCAAAGAGGAAGTAGGAGCAAGGGTCGAAGAACTCGGAGCATCTTTAGAATGAGGAGGAGACTCTATAATCCTCTGCCCCCGAGTCTTTAGGTCTGACTCGGAAAGGACCTCGGGAGCAGGAGGATCAACAATGGCGCCATTAATCACCACCTTGTCAGGATGTAGTGGAGAAAGATCCAAGTCGGGGGCTATAACCCTGACCTGCTCCAGGAAAATTCTCTAAGACTCCTCGGCGCCATCAGCGATAGAGTCCTCCAAGTCAGCATAAGCATTCCGAGAGTTCATCAAATCCTTCTTCACCTCCACCATATCTTTAAATAGGCTTTGGTAACTCTCCTGGGCTGCCTTGCTTAGATTTACCTCCATGGTACATTGGGCTCGCAGCTGGCTCTCCTTCTCCCGGAGGACGTCTCTCTCCTTCCTCAACTTATCCCTCTCCTCCTTCAACTCCTCTTGATGCTTTTCAAACAAAAGAAGCCTCTCCTCCAGCTCCGCAACCTTTGAGGTAGTCCCCAAGGAGCTGAGGGGAGTCTTCTCGAAGATATCCAAAAGTTTGCCACAAACTCCCGCCGCCCTAAAGCTCTCCTCGGCCAGAGCGGTAAGGTGGTTCCGAACAGAAGCATCATCCATACTTATAAGAGGATAGATGTTCTTTCGGACGAATGCTTGAGCATCCGCCTTAACACCACCTTCCCAAGAAGGGCCAGACTCTGAAGTCTTGCGCTTCTTCTTCTCCGGCTCGGAGAGCAATTGGGCAGAAGGGAGTGGTCGAGCCAAACTTGAGGAGGAGATGATAATAGGTTGAGAGGGAGTACCAACATTTCTAGGAGGAGGAGGAGGAGGAGGAGAGACGACCGCCTTGCCACCCCCGGACCTAGTCCGGGACTTTGCCTTAGCTTCCTGGACCCTTTGGTAAGCCTCCTGAGCATTCTTTTTTGCCATATCTACAACAGAAACAATCAAGTCACAAGTCGGTAAAAGACAAGTCGGCAAAAAAGAAGTCGGTGAAATACAACTCGGAAATAGGAAATGCATGCGCTACCTATGCAAGATTGAACAAAAGTCGGCGTCCCCTGAAGGATTTTTCTCGTATCTAAGTATGGGGCCCTCCCCCATGCTTCTCGGAAAAACCCCACAATGGCCGCCTCCACCTCGTCTAGGTCATCTAGACCAATCTTTTCACAAGGGGTGGCCGGCAGCCAGTAAAGGGGAAAGCGAGGGGAGGAATGCTCGTCCAGAAAAAAGGGGTGGTGACCCTCTACAGCTTGAACCTTGAAGAAGAAATTTTTGAAGTCGTGGAAAGATTCGTCAAAAAGGGTGAAAATCCTCCGACCTTGAATGGCTCGGAAGGATACCCATTGTTGTTTGTTGTTTAGCCCACTAAAGGGCTTAGTCATATGGAAAAGATAAAAGAAGATTCTCAAGGAAGTCGGGAAGTCCAGAGCGTGGCTTATAAACTGGTAAATCTTCAAAAAACCCCAGGAATTGGGGTGGAGTTGAGTAGGGGCAACCTTACAGTGGTGCAAAACGGATATCTCGAAATCCGAGAAAGGAAGAAAAACACCCAAACGGGTGATCATGCATTCATACATGAAGAAAAAATGAGGGGCCACCTCATTAGCTCTCCCAAAACAGACCCGGTCTTCAGGACCCGGGATTATCAGTTCATATTTGGGCTCGTCCTCGTCCGAAGTACAGAGCCTATGATGAGTACGAAGATGGGTGATAAACTCAGCGTCAACCAACGGTTCCTCCCCAAGGACCGTAACGTCAACCCACTGAGAAAGAATGTCTACAGAAGCCATTTTTTACGTAAAGAAAAGTGGCAGAAAACCTACAAAAGGAAAAAGAAAAAGAAAATCAAAAAACACGGCCACTAAAGAAGAAAGATTCGAAACTAGAATCTACGGGTCAACCTATCTACTCGCAAAACAAAACATGCAAACATAAAGCATGACATGGAAAAAGCAAAACTAACCTTTATCCAAAAATGGAGGTTGGTGAAGGGCAGAAGTCTTCGAACACAAGGATGCAATACGAACAAGATAAAGAGAAAGTTTGAAAGATTGCAGAAACGGAAAATGGAAAGAGAGGGAAAGTATTTATAATAAAGGCTAAGGGACATAATGGTAAAAAGCGAAGCAGTCATTAATGAGACTGCACCGTTACCAAAGCCCTCAATCCCTAAAAGATCCCTCAACGTACACGACGCTTGAATTGACGTAACTGTCAGAAACCAAAAGTCGCGGAAATCACGTCGGTTTCCAAGATCCGTGTTCTTTCAAACAAATCGACTACGAACCCGAGTTGAATACTTGAACCCAAACTTTATAGGAAATTTGGGCTCAAGTAGGGGCACTGTTCATACCCTGGCCCAATACAAAGGCCCAGGTCCAACTAAAAGGCCTAACCTAAAGGATTAGAGCCTAGCTAAGTACCGACCTTCACACAAGAAGTCGGTATCAACCACGACTTGGTCAAAAGAGGTCGGATGCGAGATTAGCTGGCAGATAAACACTCATTCAAATGAGTAACCGCCCCTAAAATCTCTCTAACCGTCTCATAAAGCCATATCTTAACCTCCCCAAGATAATAGGGACGGTTACCACCCTAAAGATACGGCACTACACCAACGGTGGTTATTGGCTCATCTCTATAAATACACTGACACTCCCTCAGGTATCTCGAAGTCCAATACTCTCTAAGACCTGCTTACACTCTTGCTAACTTAGGCATCGGAGTGTCTTTGCAGGTACCACCCCCCATTCACGCGCGAGCACAAGTCGGACGGAGCCTCCCGAGTTGCGGACCTACCCGGAGTTCTCCTCCATCATACACTTGGGCCGCCAAACGCCATCCTCAGCATTAATCTCCGGTTACCTACCGTAACAAACTTAAAAATGGAACGGATTCTACTTGCATCTGTGTTTTCAATCACAATCATTTTGTCCACAATAACACTCCGAGTTTTATATAGTTTATCACAATATAAGCATCAAAAGCATCAGGTTTGCCATGCCATGGATCCCACACTAATATCTGAACACATCTTTTGCCCGTAGATTTTTGTAGTAAACAACACTAATTCAAACTTATTGTGGCGTTAAATACTTTTACACCCTACAGTTGCAAGAGAGACGAATGTATTTGGGGCATTCATTGGAGACCCACTATTTTGTAGTGTCCTTCTCGGCCCTTCTTCGTTCCACCATTCTGATAGCATTACCCTCAAAACGAGAGATGCTCTGAATTTAAAGGCCGTACTTTTTAAGGAAGAGCACATATTCTAAATTTTACAATGAAATAGCAAAAAAAAATGTACCAATGTAGCTAATAGTCATAACCACACACACGGGGGACTTAATAATCCCAACTATATTTCATATGAAAAATGCTTCATATTGAAAACTTTTGATAGCAGGTGATTAAAAGCGTTCTCCCCAGCTTGACATTATTGTTATTCAGTCATCACTACAGCTACCAGTAAAACAGTAATTAGAAAACTAAATTAAATCAAATTTAAAAACCAAAACACTTAAATGAATGAAGAGTTTTGCATAATTCATATCTAATAATCAATGAAGTTCTTCGATTAAAATTAAATATCTGTAAAAAAAAAAAGCATCACATAACAATCAAAACGCAATAAAATCTCCAAGACTTAATATAACTACTGCTCAATAAGAGTTTTCCACAGCATAAAACATGAACCGAAACCCCATACCCCAAAAAACCCCTCCTTTTCTCTCCCTAACGGTAAGATTTCTGGAACCTCGCGCGAGCGCCACGACCACCGAACTTCTTAGGCTCACAGCGCCTTGGATCAGCAACAAGTAAGGTCCTATCGTACCTGACGAGAATGTCCTTGATCTCCTTCTTGCTCTGTTCATCAACGTACTTCTGGTAGAACGCAACCAGCGCCTTCGCTATGCTCTGCCTTATGGCGTAGATCTGAGAAGTGTGTCCACCGCCCTTGACGCGGATGCGCATGTCGACGCCGGCGAAGCGGCTCCGCCCTAACAGAAGAATCGGCTCGAAGGCCTTGAACCGTAGGATCTCAGGCTCAACAACCTCGATTGGGCAGCCATTGATCTTGATGAGCCCGCGGCCGCGCTTGCAGTAGGTAACCGCAACCGCCGTTTTCTTGCGACCGAAGCATTGGACCTGCTCGAGAGGCTGCGCCGCCATTGCTTCCTCTCTCTCTATTCTCTCACACTGCTGAAGGCGTTGCTTGTGTTATCTGTCTTTGGAAAACCCTAAGTTTTTTGCGCTGAGTGAGAGATAAAGGTGGAAAATTTTGGGAGAGCGTTATATATGGCGTTTAGGGTTTATGTACGGTTGTTAAAATAACCTTGGGTTGTTGCCAGAATTACCAGACTGCCACTAACAGCCCAAAATGAGGCCCATATGAAAATGAAAGCCCACTGATCTACTGTTGGAGCTTTGAGATTCAGCCTGATCTCATGTTAAGCTTTTTTATAAGAAGAAAAAATAAAATTCAACTGTTTAAGTGTTTAATGTGTCTTAGGCGCCGGTTCAGGTTGTTTTCATGGGTCTGGTCCAGTTTTCGGCTCCAGGCCTTGACTAAAAACTGTTGTCCAATAAATTATGAGATATCTATTCATCTACAAAAAAAAAAAAAATACTCAGCTCAAGGAAAATGGTATCGCTAGACTGTTTCTTTTTTCTTTTGTTATTGGAATTTTAGCCGAATTTTGGTTTTTTATTGGTATATAGAATTTAATTTATTCAAAATTGAAGGCCCAATCTTGTTCAAACCAAAATTATTTTTGTTTAATTTTGTTATGGGAAAGAAGTTAGTATCTTGGGAGGATATTGGAGGGTGGGGTGATTTACCTGGCGGTGGAGCTTCCGGTTAACGCGCAGGAGCGTGGTGACCCTGCTACTGAGTAGCGTGTTAGCACCACGCAAGGGTGTGGTGACGCGGTGAGCATGCACGTTTCTGGCACCACGCAGGGGCGTGGTGGAGCTGGCATCGTGGAGTCCCGATGTTCCTGCACCACGAGAGGACGTGTTGTAGCTGCTGCCACGCAGGGAACAGGTCTAACCCCTGTAAACAGCAAGCGTGGCCTCTTCATTGCTCTATATAAAGAGTCTTCTTCTCCAACTGCAATATAGAAAGAAAGTGTGTTAGTGAGAGGGAAGAAAAGCATTAGGGGAAGGAGGGTTGTGAACTCATATCAGAGAGGAAGGGTCTTGCTACCTCACAAGGTGAAAGGGTGAAAAAATAGGCAGTAAAAAAAAAATTATTTTTGTACCTAATTTAAAGAATAGTTCGTAATTATAAATTATTTAGATCATCTAATTTATGTAAGTTGGTAAATTATATTTTTATTGTGTATTTTAATTTCTGTTATTTTTTGTTATTTAATATGTTAAAATATAATTTTTTTTGTTAATTTTGAATTAATTTTTTGTTATAAAAATACTAAAATAAAATATATATTATACTATACTATACGATATACTAAAAATTTTTTTAAAAAAAATATGTATTTCTCTACGGTAAAAATATAAAAATAATATTATAGTAAAATAAAAAATATATATTCTGTAAATAAATATGTATGTTGAACATATTCAAAAGTTTAATATATAAATGTTAAAGTAATAAATAAATATTAGAAAAATATATATACGTTGATGTTATTAATAATATTAGAAAAATATATGTTGATGCACGAAAAAAAATATTTTAACTATGGTAATGCATTGCACGTTAATGATTCTAACAAATAAAATATTAAAATAAATAAATATGTAAATAATATTATTAATTGAAGTGATCACAAACAAATAGATATGTTAATATTTGTTTATTAATAAATGAATATTTATAATTAATATAACAAATATATTTTTGTTGATGTAGCCTAACAAAAATTTATTGGTGCGTAAACTGAATCCGCTACAGAGTTGGAATCCGAAGGTCGAAAACTACTTACACGCCACGAGATTCTACCATGTATCTAGGATTTGGATGATAAGAGGATTTCGCTCGTTGTTAGCTTCTCTGGTTGAAAGGTGGATGCCGGAGACTCACACATTTGTGTTGCCGGTGGGTGAGGTTACAGTGACATTGGAAGATGTCGCGCATATATTCGGCTTACCCATTGATGGAGAGCCTGTGAGTGGATGGACTGACAGTAGTAGTGATTTCGTTCACAGTCAGAGCATGGCAATATTCGGACGTGAACCAGTACTCAGTCGTAATTCGAAATCCTATATAAAGCTTGGTTGGGTTCGACGTATCAGAGATGCGGAGCCATTGGACATTGAAGAGTCCATAAGGAGATACGTGAGATGTCAGATTTTCTGTATGTTAGGGTCGACCCTATTCACAGATAAGTCGACCACATACGCCCATGCGAAGTATATACCGTTGCTTCGCGATTTCGAGTGGATCCATACATATAGTTGGGGTTCAGCATGTCTCGCACATCTTTACAGAGTACTATGCCGTGCATCACGATATGATACGAAAGAGATGGATGGCCCTCTTAATCTGTTGACAGAGACTATTCTGAAGTTCCATAAACGTCATGGTGCATGGAACCACAAACGTAAACGGATTCTGGCACACAAACCTCACTCCCTCATGAGTATTACGTATTATTTCTCCGTCGCGATACACTTCCAAATTTACGGTACCCTCCATTATACCAGAAACACACTCAAAGAACACTCACACACTTTCTCAGCATAAAAATGGACCCAAACACTGCCATATATAGAGAGTAGCATTCACCACGCCCCCACATTTTGATTGCCTCCGGCCAATCACGTATTGCCACGTGTTAGGACGCCCCTGCGTGCTGACTCAGCACCCCTCCACGTGCTGCTGTCACCTCATCACGCCCCCACATGCTGCCATCGTGTACCAGTCACACACCGCCATGTCATCATCACACCCCCACGGGCTGCGTCAGCACGCCCCCACGTGTTGCCCCGTGTACCACTCATGCTCTGCCACATCATCATCACCCCCCATGTAGCAGTCAACACGCCCCCTACGTGTTGACCATGAACACCAGACATCCACCATTGGGTAAAACACAATCTTCTTTCATTTTTGGGCAAATCACCACTTTCCTTCCCATATTGAAATTCTTTAGCCTTTGTTCATACATTGATTTATCATTACACGGCAAACATTATTCCAAGTTAAATAGTCAATGACAAAGTTGTTTGTCTCAAGTACAGTCACACTTGTACATTTCTTGCGACCGAAGCATTGGGCCTGCTCGAGAGGCAGCGCCGCCATTGCTTCCTCTCTCTCTATTCTCTCACACTATTGAAGGTGTTGCTTGTGTTATCTGTCTTTGGAAAACCCTAAGTTTTTTGCGTTGAGTGAGAGAGATAAAGGTGGAACATTTTTTGGAGAGCATTATATATGGCGTTTAGGGTTTCTGTACGGTTGTTAAAATAACCTTGGGTTATTGCCAGAATTACCAGACTGCCACTTACAGCCCAAAATGAGGCCCATATGAAAATGAAAGCCCACTGATCTATTGTTGGAGCTTTGAGATTCAGCCTGATCTCATGTTAAGCTTTTTTATAAGAAGAAAAAATAAATTCAATTATTTAAGTGTTTAATGTGTCTTAGGCGTCGGTTCAGGTCGTTTTCATGGATCTGGTCCGGTTTTCGGCTCCAGGCCTTGACAAAAAACTGTTGTCCAATAAATTATGAGATATTTATTCATCTACCAAAAAAAAAATCAGATATTCAGCTCAAGGAAAATGGTATCGCTGGACTGTTTCTTTTTTCTTTTGTTATTGGAATTTTAGCCAAATTTTGGTTTTTTATTGGTATATAGAATTTAATTTATTCAAAATTGAAAGTCCAATCTTGTTCATACATTGATTTATCATTACAAGGCAAACATTATTCCAAGTTAAATAGTCAATGGCAAAGCTGTTTGTCTCAAGTACAGTCACACCTGTAAACTTTTGGAGGGTTAATAAAGCAAATGAAATATGTGAATGAAAATAAAAATTAAAATTAAGAAAAGAAATAAAAAGAGTAATGAAAACAAAAATTGGGCAAAATTGTAAGGGATCCTAAGAGAGTTGCGGCCGAAACCCTCGAGGAAGATGCAAGGCGCATTTTGTTTAGTTTGGCCCCATAAGTTGCTCTCTTCCATGGGCTCAGGCGACAAAATTAACATGACTTCTTCCTTTCATTTTGTCCAAGCTTCAGCCATGGTTGTTACTGCTACAACATCCTCAAAATTGGGATCACAAAACATATTCCATAAGGGCAACCAGGCAATAATTTCAAACTCAAGAACCCCCAAATCAACAGATCATGCCAAAACTCATTTATTATCTCCACTTTTGTTGTTGATGGAGGAAAAAGAAGTTCCTTTGCAATTGGACAAACATGGTTCTACAACTCAGAGATGGGAGGACACCTACGAAAATAAAATTACTTTTACACCCCAAGATATCAACAAAATTACGAAAATGACTGCAGTTACACTCCACTAACCACAATAATAACCAAGGCAAATGACATTTATTCATTTGCTAGTCAATCTTTAGCCACCACAGTAATATAAAAATGTAGCCAGCCACTAGAAAAAATACCTTTATATATAAATAGAATAAATGATTATTTATACACCCATAAAAAATGATAATATTGATATATGTATTTATAATAGATTAAAATTGATCTTGTACTCACAGAAAATATCCTATTTTAATTATGCACTTACTTTGTTATTATCCAAACCTACGTGATACCTCAACCCTCTAAAGCCCTATTCTTCTTCAATTCCATTTCTACTATTCTGGCAAATAAAAATGGCTTTGCTTAATCTCTTTTTCATCTTCATGCTTTTACCCTCATCATTGAGGCTTCACTTTCATCAGGCATCGAAACCCAAGACCTAAACTCCATGATTGCACAAGCTTGCATGACTGTCAAAAACCAAAACTCATGCCTCGCTAACATCCAAAACAAGCTCGTCAAGATTGGCCCCCTAAGCCCCACTTTCGTGTTGAGCACCGCACTCAGTGCCACGATCAACAAAGCCAGTGGACCATTGGTGGACGAAATTGTGATCACATCAATGTAGTATTCTTTGTTGTTGTATGGAATCATTATAATGGCTCTTTGCTATGTGTGGACACAACTCCGTTCAACTAACCAGCAAGTGTACTGGGTCATCCAAGTAATACCTTACGTGAGTAAGGGTCGATCCCACAGAGATTGTTGGTATGAAGCAAGCTATGGTCATCTTGTAAATCTCAGTCAGGCGGATAATAATTGATTATTGGGTTTTCGAAAATAATAAATAATAAGCAGGAAATAAAGATAAAGTTACTCATGTATTTCCATGGTGGAAATTTCAGATAGGTGTATGGAGATGCTGTGCTCCTTTTGAATCTCTGCTTTCCTACTGCTTTCATCCAATCCTTCTTACTCCTTTCCATGGCAAGCTGTATGTAGCACATCGCTGTTGTCAATTGCTACATCCCATCCTCTTAGTGAAAATGGTCCAAATGCTCTGTCACAGCACGGCTAATCATCCGTCGGTTCTCAATCAGGTTGGAATAGAATCTCTTGATTCTTTTGCGTCTGTCACTAACGCCCAGCCTTCAGGAGTTTAAAGCTCATCACAGTCATTCAATCCTGGAATCCTACTCGGAATACCACAGACAAGGTTAGACTTTCCGAATTCCCATGAATGCCGCCATCAATTCTAGCTTATACCACGAAGATTCTGTTTAAGGAATCCAGGAGATATGCGCCCGGCCTAAGGTAGAACGAAAGTAGTTGTCAGTCACGCGCGTTCATAGGTGAGAATGATGATGAGTGTCACGGATCATCACATTCATCAAGTTGAAGTGCAACGAATATCTTAGAATAGGAATAAAGAGAATTGAATAGAAAATAATAGTAATTGCATTGAAACTTAAGGTACAGCAGAGCTCGACACCCTTAATCTATGGTGTGTAAAAACTCCACCGTTGAAAATACATAAGTGATGAAGGTTCAGGCATGGCCGAATGGCCAGCCCCCTGAATGATCAAAAGACCGAATGGCCAAAAGATGACTAATACACTAGTAAAAAGTCCTATTTATAATAAACTAGCTACTAGAGTTTACAGAAGTAAGTAATTGATGCATAAATCCACTTCCAGGGCCCACTTGGTGTATGTTTGGGCTGAGCTTGATCTATCCACGAGCTGAGGCTTCTTTTGGAGTTGAACGCCAAGTTGTAACGTATTTTGGGCGTTCAACTCTGGGTCGTGACGTGTTTCTGGCGTTTAACTCCATACAGCAACATGAAACTGGCGTTGAGCGCCAGTTTACGTCGTCAATTCCCGAATAAAGTATGGACTATTATATATTTCTGGAAAGCTCTGAATGTCTACTTTCTAACGCCATTGAGAGCGCCCCATTTGGAGTTCTGTAGCTCCAGAAAATCTATTTCGAGTGCAGGGAGGTCAAAATCCAACAGCATCAGCAGTCCTTTGTCAGCCTTGCTTTCAGAGTTTTGCTCAGGTCCCTCAATTTCAACCAGAATTTACCTAAAATCATAGAAAAACACACAAACTCCTAGTAAAGTCCAGAAATGTGAATTTAACATAAAAACTAATGAAAACATCCCTAAAAGTAACTAGATCATACTAAAAACTACCTAAAAATAATGCCAAAAAACATATAAATTATCCGCTCATCACAACACCAAACTTAAATTGTTGCTTGTCCCCAAGCAACTAAAAAGAAATGAATATTAATTCTAATTAGATGAGCGGGACTTGTAGCTTTTTGCTTCTGAACAGTTTTGGCATCTCACTTTTTCCTTTGAAGTTTAGAATGATTGGCATCTCTAGGAACTTAGAATTTCAGATAGTGTTATTGATTCTTCTAGTTAAGTATGTTGATTCTTGAACACAGCTACTTTTATGAGTCTTGGCCGTGGCCCTAAGCACTTTGTTTTCCAGTATTACCACCTAGATACATAAATGCCACAGACACATAACTGGGTAAACCTTTTCAGATTGTGACTTAGCTTTGCTAAAGTCCCCAGTTAGAGGTGTCCAGAGCTCTTAAGCACACTCTTTTTGCTTTGGATCACGACTTTAACCACTCAGTTTCAAGCTTTTCACTTGGACATGCATGCCACAAGCACATGATTAGGGACAGCTTGATTTAGCCGCTTAGGCCATGATTTTATTTCCTTGGGCCCTCCTATCCATTGATGCTCAAAGTCTTGGATCCTTTTTACCCTTGCCTTTTGGTTTTAAGGGCTATTGGCTTTTTCTGCTTGCTTTTTCTTTCTTTCTTTCTATTTTTTTCACCAATTATTTTTTTATTTTTTTCGTCATTCACTGCTTTTTCTTGCTTCAAGAATCAAATTTATGATTTTTCAGATTGTCAATAACATTTCTCTTTGTTCATCATTCTTTCAAGAGCCAACAATTTTAACATTCATAAACAACAAGATCAAAATTTATGCACTGTTCAAGCATTCATTCAGAAAACAAAAAGTATTGTCACCACATCAATATAATTAAACTAAATTCAAGGATAAATTTGAAATTCATGTACTTCTTGTTCCTTTGAATTAAAAACATTTTTCATTTAAGAGAGGTGAAGGATTCATAGAATTATTCATAGCCTTAAGACATAGTTACTAAATAATAATAATCTTGTAATAAAGACATAAACATAGATAAACATATAACCTATAAAAAAAATGAAAAGAAGAAAAAAATTTAAGAACAAGGAATGAGTCCACCTTAGTGAGGGTGGTGCCTTCTTGAAGGACCATTGATGCTTTTTAGGCTCCTTTATGTCTCTTCATTGCCTCTGTTGCTTGATCCCTAGTGATTTTAGTGCTCTTATCTTTATTTGCTCCCAATAGTTGTGTGGAGTATAATTTATCCCTTTAGGTATCTCAGGGATCTCTTGATTTGTAGTCAAATATTCTACCACTGAGCTATAAACCCTTTAGATGAGTCTTTCCATCTCCCATGACTCGGAAGTGGAAGCTTATTATCTTCCCTTTTCTCTTTTTTTCTTTTTTTTGAGGTTTCTCTGAATTGTTGATTTTTAGTTTCTCTTGACTTCCTCTTCAGAGTCCTTTCAGGTTCAGGATCTGCTTCAATAAGAATGTTCTTGTCCTTGCTCCTGCTCATATGAAAAAGAAAGGAACAGAAAATAATAATAGGGATCCTCTTTGTCTAAATATAAAGGTTCCTTTATGTGAGTAGAAAAGAAGAAGAATAAGAAGGAGAAGAAGAAAATTCGAACTCAGAGAGAGGGGGGTTCGAATTTTAGGATGAAGAGAAGTGTTAGTAAATAAATAAAATAAATAGAAAGAGATGAGGGGGAGAGAAATTCAAAAATAATTTTGAAAAATGGGTTAGTAATTTCGAAAATTAAAGGAAGAAATAAAATTAAAATTAAAATTTGAAACATTAGTTAATTAAAAAGAATTTTGAAAAAGAGGTGAGATATTTTCGAAAATTGAAGAGGGAAAAGTAGTTAGGTGGTTTTGAAAAAGATAAAAGATAAAACAAACAAATAAATCAATTAGTTGGTTGAAAAAGATTTGAAAATTAATTTTGAAAAGATAAGAAGTTAGAAAAGATTTTTGAAATTAAAGTTTGAAAAAGATATGATATGAAAAGATATGATTAAAAAAGATATGATTTTGGAAAGATAAGATTTGAAAAGATATTTTTGAAAAGATATGATTTTAAAAGATATGGTTTTAAAAAGTTATGATTGAAATTTGTTTTGAAAAAGATTTGAATTTTAAAATCACAATTAATGACTTGACTCACAAGAAATCACAAGATATGATTCTAGAACTTAAAATTTGAATCTTTCTTAACAAGAAAGTAACAAACTTGAAATTTTTGAATCAAAACATTAATTTTTGATGCAATTTTCAAAAATATGATGTAAAGATAAGAAAAAGATTTTGAAAATATTTTGAAAAAGATTTTTGAAATTTTTGAATATGAAAAAAATGGAAAAGATATGATTTTTGAAAAAGATTTTAAAAAGAAAAGATTTAAAAAGATAAGATATTTTTTTGATTTTTTGATTTTTTGATTTTTTTGAATTTTTTTATGATGAGAGAGAAAAACACTGAAAATACTCAATGCATGAAAATTTTGGATCAAAACACATGATGCATGCAAGAACACTATGAATGTCAAGATGGACACCAAGAACACTTTGAAGATCATGATGAACATCAATAACATATTTTTGAAAAATTTTCAATGTAAAAAAACATGCAAGACACCAAACTTAGAAATTTTTCATGTTTAGACTATATGAATGCAAGAATGCATATGAAAAACACCATACAACACAAAACAAGAAAATATGAAGATCAAATAAGAGGATTCATCAAGAACAACTTGAAGATCATGAAGAACACCATGAATGCATTAATTTTTCGAAAATTTTATGCAAGAAAAAGATGAACATGCAATTGACACCAAACTTATGACTTGACACAAGACTCAAACAAGAAACACAAAATATTTTTGATTTTTATGATTTTCTAATTTTTTTGTATTTTATTTGATTTTTTTCGAAAAACATATAAGAAAAAGAAAATAAGAAATTCAAAATTTTTAATAAGGATTCCAGGAATCTTCGCAATGTTAGTCTAAAGCTCCGGTCCAAGAATTAGACATGGCTTAATAGCCAGCCAAGCTTTCAATGAAAGCTCCAGCCAAAACACTAGACATGGCCAATGGCCAGCCAAGCTTTAGCATACAGCTAATATTCAAATTAGTTTGCCTCTATGAAGATGGTTTTGAAGCCTCAGTCCAAAAGAATTTAGACATGGCTTTACAGCCAGCCAAGCTTCAACATGCTTCATGAAACTCTAGAATCCATTCTTAAAAATTCTGAAGAATAGGATAAGTAATATAATTTTTTTCGAAATTTAAGAATAATAAAATAAAATAAAATAAAATTACCCAATCTGAGCAACAAGATGAGCCGTCAGTTGTCCATACTCGAACAATCTCCGGCAACGGCGTCAAAAACTTGGTGCACGAAATTGTGATTCATATGTTATTGCATTTTGTAAAATTCATTGCTTTTTCTTTCCCTGGCAATGGCGCCAAAAACTTGGTGTCAATGCCATGGTTCACAACTTCGCACAACTAACCAGCAAGTGCACTGGGTCGTCCAAGTAATACCTTACATGAGTAAGGGTCGATCTCACGGAGATTGTTGGTATGAAGCAAGCTATGGTCATCTTGTAAATCTCAGTTAGGCTTATCCATGTGGTTATGGGAGATTAGATAATTAAAAGATAAATAAAATAGGATAGAACTACTTATGTAAATTAATGGTGGGAATTTCAGATAAGTGCATGAAGATGAATTGTCCCTTTTGGATCTCTGCTTTCCTACTGCCTTCCTTTAATCCTTCTTACTCCTTTCCATGGCAAGCTGTATGTAGGGCATCACCGTTGTCAATGGCTACATCCCATCCTCTCAATCGAAAAGGTCCAAATGCTCTGTCACAGCACGGCTAATCATCTGTCGGTTCTCAATTAGGTTGGAATAGAATCCCTTGATTCTTTTTCGTCTGTCACTAACGCCCAGCCTTCAGGAGTTTGAAGCTCGTCACAGTCATTCAATCCCAGAATCCTACTCGGAATACCACAGACAAAGTTTAGACTTTCCGGATTCTCATAAATGCCGCCATCAATTCTAGCTTATTCCACGAAGATTCTGATTAAGGAATCCAAGAGATATGCGCCCGGTCTAAGGTAGAACGGAAGTGGTTGTCAGTCACGTGCGTTCATAGGTGAGAATGATGATGAGTGTCACGGATCATCACATTCATCAAGTTGAAGTGCAACGAATATCTTAGAATAGGAATAAAGAGAATTGAATAGAAAATAATAGTAATTGCATTGAAACTTAAGGTACAGCAGAGCTCCACACCCTTAATCTATGGTGTGTAGAAACTCCACCGTTGAAAATACATAAGTGAAAGGTTCAGGCATGGCCGAATGGCCAGCCCCCATGAAGGTCTAAGGACTAGGCGTCCAGAGATGTCTAATACACTAGTAAAAAGTCCTATTTATAATAAACTAGCTACTAGGGTTTACATGAATAAGTAATTGATGCATAAATCCACTTCCGGGGCCACTTGGTGTATGTTTGGGCTGAGCTTGATCTATCCACGAGCTGAGGCTTCTTTTGGAGTTGAACGCCAAGTTGTAACGTGTTTTGGGCGTTCAACTCCGGGTCATGACGTGTTTCTGGCGTTTTACTCCAGACAGCAACATGGAATTGGCGTTGAGCGCCAATTTACGTCGCCAATTTCCGAATAAAGTATGGACTATTATATATTTCTGGAAAGCTCTGGATGTCTACTTTCCAAAGCCGTTGAGAGCGCGCCATTTGGAGTTCTATAGCTCCAGAAAATCTATTTCGAGTTCATGGAGGTCAGAATCCAACAGCATCAGCAGTCTTTTGTCAGCCTTGCTTTCAGAGTTTTGCTCAGGTCCCTCAATTTCAACCAGAATTTACCTGAAATCATAGAAAATCACACAAACTCCTAGTAAAGTCCAGAAATGTGAATTTAACATAAAACTAATGAAAACATCCCTAAAGGTAACTAGATCATACTAAAAACTACCTAAAAATAATGCCAAAAAGCGTATAAATTATCCGCTCATCAACCATCGACAAGGAGCTTCTAGACTATTCTGTTTCGGAGCTTGATAAGGAAAAATTAATCTGCAGAACTATCGACAAGTGCACCGGGTCACATCAAATAATAAATCTCACAAGAGTAAAGTCGATCCCACGAGGATTAAAGGATTAAGAAAGCAAAGTTGATTGATTAATTTAGTTAGACGGTTCAATTTGGAGTGATGAGCAATAAGAAATGTAAATGACTTGAAATTAAATGAAAGCAATAAAGAGCAAGAAAGTAAATGGCATGAATGTAAAGTACAAGAAAGTAAAGTGCTAGAAATGTATATTGCAGGAAATGTAAAGTATGGGAAAGTAAAGTGCAAGAAAGAAAATAACTAAAATTAAGAATAAAAAAAATATTGGGATCAAGAGATATTGCATTCTTAGGATAAAAATTCTCATCTCCACTTCAATCATGCAATCATTGATCTCTTGGCAAATCTTAAGTAATCAAACCCCAATCTTAAGAAAAAGTAGAAGAGAAGAAGAGTGTGTATTAAGAGAGGAGTCCGAAGACCCCTGGTGGACGAAATTGTGATACGAGAGTTCCAGGTACTGTTAGAGAAGCTTTTTCTTTCCACAACTCCGTTCAACTTAACCAGCAAGTGTACTGGGTCATCCAAGTAATACCTTACGTGAGTAAGGGTCGATCCCACAGAGATTGTTGGTATGAAGCAAGCTATGGTCACCTTGTAAATCTCAGTTAGGCAGATTAAATTGGTTTATGATGAGTTCGAAAATTAATAATAAGTAGAAAATAAAAGGGATAGAAATACTTATGTAAATCAATAGTGGAAATTTTAGATAGGCGTATGGAGATGCTGTGCTCCTCTTGAATCTCTACTTTCTTATTACATTCATCCATCCTTCTTACTCCTTTCCATGGCAAGCTGTATGTAGGGCATCACCGTTGTCAATGGCTACATCCCATTCTCTCAGTGAAAATATTCCTATGCTCTGTCACAGCACGGCTAATCATCTGTCGGTTCTCAATCAGGCTGGAATAGAATCCCTTGATTCTTTTGCGTTTGTCAGCACGCCCATCCTTCAGGAGTTTGAAGCTCGTCACAGTCATTCAATCTCAGAATCCTACTCGGAATACCATAGACAAGGTTTAGACTTTCCGGATCCTCATGAATGCCGCCATCTATCTAGCTTATACAACGAAGATTCTGTTGGGGAATCTAAGAGATATGCGCCCGGCCTAGAGTAGAACAGCAGTGGTTGTCAATCACGCGCGTTCATAGGTGAGAATGATGATGAGTGTCACGGATCATCACATTCATCAAGTTGAAGTGCAACGTATATCTTGGAATAAGAATAAAAGAGAATTGAATAGAAAGTAATAGTAATTGTATTGAAACTTGAGGTACAGCAGAGCTCCACACCCTTAATCTATGGTGTGTAGAAACTCCACTGTTGAAAATACATAAGTGAAAGGTTCAGGCATGGCCGAATGGCCAGCCCCCTGAATGTGATCAATAGCCTCCTAAGATGAAGAATAAAACAAAACTGAGACCAAAGATGTCTAATACTATAGTAAATTATCCTATTTATACTAGACTAGCTACTAGGGTTTACATAAGTAAGTATTTGATGCATAAATCCACTTCCGGGGCCCACTTGGTGTATGCTTGGGCTGAGCTTGATCTATCCACGAGCTGAGGCTTTTCTTGGAGTTGAACTCCAAGTTATAACGTGTTTTGGAGGTTCAACTCCGGATCATGACGTGTTTCAGGCGTTTAACTCCAGACAGCAGCATGTACTTGGCGTTCAACGCCAAGTTACGTCGTCAATTTCCGAATAAAGTATGAACTATTATATATTTCTGGAAAGCCCTGGATGTCTACTTTCCAACGCCGTTGAAAGCGCGCCATTTGGAGTTCTATAGCTCCAGAAAATCCATTTCGAGTGCAGGGAGGTCAGATTCCAACAGCATCAGCAGTCCTTTTGTCAGCCTCCTTTCAGAGTTTTGCTCAAATCCCTCAATTTCAGCCAGAAATTACCTGAAATCACAGAAAAACACACAAACTCATAGTAAAGTCCAGAAATGTGAATTTAACATAAAAACTAATGAAAACATCCCTAAAAGTAGCTTAAACTTACTAAAAACTACCTAAAAACAATGCCAAAAAGCGTATAAATTATCCGCTCATCACAACACCAAACTTAAATTGTTGCTTGTCCCCAAGCAACTGAAAATCAAATAAGATAAAAAGAAGAGAATATACAATAAATTTCAGAATATCAATGAATATTAATTATAATTAGATGAGCGGGACTTGTAGCTTTTTGCTTCTGAACAGTTTTGGCATCTCACTTTTTCCCTTGAAGTTTAGAATGATTGGCTTCTCTAGGAACTTAGAATTTCGGATAGTGTTATTGATTCTCCTAGTTAAGTATGTTGATTCTTGAACACAGCTACTTATGAGTCTTGGCCGTGGCCCTAAGCACTTTGTTTTCCAGTATTACCACCGGATACATAAATGCGACAGACACATGACTGGGTGAACCTTTTCAGATTGTGACTCAGCTTTGCTAGAGTCCCCAGTTAGAGGTGTCCAGAGCTCTTAAGCACACTCTTTTTGCTTTGGATCACGACTTTAACCACTCAGTCTCAAGCTTTTCACTTGGACCTTCATGACACAAGCACATGATTAGGGACAGCTTGATTTAGCCGCTTAGGCCTGGATTTTATTTCCTTGGGCCCTCCTATCCATTGATGCTCAAAGCCTTGGATCCTTTTTACCCTTGCCTTCTGGTTTTAAGGGCTATTGGCTTTTTCTACTTGCTTTTTCTTTTTCTTTCTATTTTTTTCGCCATTTTTTTCGCAAGCTTTTTACTTTTCACTGCTTTTTCTTGCTTCAAGAATCAATTTCATGATTTTTCAAATCATCAATAACATTTCTCTTTGTTCATCATTCTTTCAAGAGCCAACAGTTTTAACATTCATAAACAACAAGATAAAAAATATGCACTGTTCAAGCATTCATTCAGAAAACTGTTCAAGCATTCATTCAACAAAAAGTATTGTCACCACATCAATATAATTAAATTAAATTCAAGGATAAATTCGAAATTCATGTACTTCTTGTTCTTTTGAATTTAAACATTTTTCATTTAAGAAAGGTGAAGGATTTATAGAATTTATTCATAGCTTTAAGGCATAGTTACTACATACTAATGATCATGAAGTAGAGACACAAAACATAGATAAACACAACATTAAAAACCGAAAACAGAAAGAAATAAGAACAAGGAATAAGTCCACCTGAGTGAGGGTGGCGCCTTCTTGAAGGTCCAATGGTGCTCTTTGAGCTCCTTTATGTCTCTTCCTTGCTTCTGTTGCATGATCCCTAGTGATTTTGGTGTTCCTATCCTTAGTTGCTTCCAATAATTATGTGGAGGAACATGTATCCCCTGAGGTATCTCAGGGATTTCTTGATGAGGAAATTTCTCATGCTCTCTTGATGTGCAGTCAAGTGCTCTTCTACTGAGCTATGGACCCTTGAGATGAATATCTCCATCTCCCATGACTTGGAGGTGGAAGCTTTTTGTCTTCCCTTTTCTCTTTTTTAGAGGATTTTCCGGCCTTAGGTGCCATTGATGGTAGTGGAAAACAAAAAAGATTGTGCTTTGACCACACCAAACTTAAAATATTGCTCGTCCTCGAGCAAGAGAAGAAAGAAGAGAAGAAGAAGAAGAGAATATGGAGGAGAAGGGGAAGTGTAGGTTCGGCCAAGTAGGGTGGGATTGGGTGGGAAAGAGAATTTGAATTTGGAAGGTAGGTGGGGTTTATGGGGAAGAGTGGAAGGATGTGAATGGTGAAGGGGGTAATTGAGAAGAGAGATTGAGGTGATTGGTGAAGGGTTTTGGGAAGTGCGGCATGGGGAAGAGAAAAATAGGATTAGGAGGTAAGGTGGGAATATGTTAGGTGGGGATCCTGTGGGGTCCACATATCCTGAGGTGATCCTGTGGGGTCCACAGATCCTGAGGTGTCAAGGAATTCCATCCCTGCACCAAATAGGCATGTAAAATGCCATTGCACACCATTCTGGCATTTAAACACCAAGTGATGCACATTCTGGGCGTTCAATGCCCACATGTAACATGTTTCTAACGTTGAACGCCAGTTTCATGCTTGTTACTGGCGTTCAGTGCCAACTTTTCTTCTCTAGGCATATTCCTGGCGTTCAGCGCCAGAATGTTGCTTGTTTCTGGCGTTCAGCGCCAGGTTGATGCTCTGTTCTGGCGTTGAACGCCAGCCAGATGCATCTTACTGGTGTTGAACGCCAGCCTGTGCTTCCTCCAGGGTGCGAATTTTTTCTGCTGTTTTTGCTTCTGTTTTTAATTTTTATGATTTTTTTCGTGACTCCATATGATCATGTACCTAATAAAACACAAATAACAATAAAATAAAATAAAAATTAGATAAATAAAATTGGGTTGCCTCCCAACAAGCGCTTCTTTAATGTCAATAGCTTGACAATGGCTCTCATGGAGCCACAAAGGTGATCAGGTCAATGTTGTATAGTCCCAACACTAAACTTAGAGTTTGGATATGGAATCTTGACACCAAACTTAGAGTTTGGTTGTGGCCTCCCAACACCAAACTTAGAGTTTGACTGTGGGGACTCTTCTTGACTCTGAACTGAGAGAAGCTCTTCATGCTTACTCTCTTTTGTCACAGAGGGATGGCCATGTGTCTTAAACACAAGGTAGTCCCCATTCAATTGAAGGACTAATTCACCTCTGTTAACATCTATCACAGCTCCTGCTGTGGCTAGGAAAGGTCTTCCAAGGATGATGCATTCATCCTCTTCCTTCCTAGTATCTAAGATTATGAAATCAGCAGGGATGTAAAGGCCTTCAACCTTTACTAACACGTCCTCCACTATTCCATAAGCTTGTCTCAATGACTTGTCTACCAATTGTAATGAGAACAAGGCAGGTTGTACCTTAATGATCCCCAGCTTCTCCATTACAGAGAGTGGCATAAGATTTATCCCTGACCCCAGATCACATAGAGCCTTTTCAAAGGTCATGGTGCCTATGGTACAAGGTATTAAGAACTTGCCAGGATCTTGTTTCTTTTGAGGTAGAGTTTTTTGAATCCAGTTATCTAGTTCACTAATGAGCAAGGGAGGTTCACTTTCCCAAGTCTCATTACCAAACAACATGGCATTCAGCTTCATGATAGCTCCTAAATATTGAGCAACTTGCTCTCCAGTCACATCTTCATCCTCTTCAGAGGAAGAATAGTCTTCAGAGCTCATGAATGGCAGAAGGAGATTTAATGGAATCTCTATGGTCTCTATATGAGCCTCAGATTCCTTTGGATCCTTAATAGGAAACTCCTTCTTGCTTGAGGGACGTCCCAGGAGGTCATCCTCACTAGGATTGTTGTTCTCCTCCTCCCTTGTGTATTCGGCCATATTGATCACATCAATGGCCTTGCACTTTCCTTTTGGATTCTCTTCTGTATTGCTTGGGAGAATACTGGGAGAAGTTTCAATGACTTTCTTACTCAGCTGGCCCACTTGTGCCTCTAGATTTCTGATGGAGGATCTTGTTTCATTCATAAAACTGAAAGTGGCCTTTGACAGATCAGAGACTATATTGGCTAAATTAGAAGTGTTTTGTTCAGAATTCTCTGTCTGTTGCTGAGAAGATGATGGACATGGCTTGCTATTGCTCAGCCTATTGCGTCCACCATTGTTAAAGCCTTGTTGAGGCTTTTGTTGATCCTTCCATGAAAAGTTTGGATGATTTCTTCATGATGGATTATAGGTGTTTCCATAAGGTTCACCCATGTAATTAACCTCTGCCATGGCAGGATTCTCAGGATCATAAGCTTCTTCAGAAGCTACCTCTTTAGTACTGTTGGATGCATGTTGCTATCCATTCAGACTTTGAGAGATCATGTTGACCTGTTGAGTCAACACTTTGTTCTGAGCCAATATGGCATTCAGAGCATCAATTTCAAGAACTCCTTTCTTCTGAGGTATCCCATTATTCACGGAATTCCTTTCAGTAGTGTACATGAATTGGTTATTTGCAACCATATCAATGAGTTCTTGAGCCTCTTCAGGCATTTTCTTTAGGTGAATAGATCCACCTGCAGAATGGTCCAATGACATTTTCGAAAATTCAGATACACCATAATAGAATATATCTAATATGGTCCATTCTGAAAACATGTCAGATGGACATCTTTTGGTCAGCTGCTTGTATCTTTCCCAAGCTTCATAGAGGAATTCACCATCTTTTTGTTTGAAGGTTTGAACATCCACTCTCAGCTTGCTCAGCTTTTGAGGAGGAAAGAATTTATCCAAGAAAGCTGTGACCAGCTTATCCCAGGAGTCCAGGCTATCCTTAGGTTGTGAATCCAACCATATTCTAGCTCTGTCTCTTACAGCAAAAGGGAAAAGCATGAGTCTGTAGACTTCAGGATCAACTCCATTCGTCTTTACAGTCTTACAGATCTGCAAGAACGCAGTTAAAAACTGGTAAGGATCTTCAGATGGAAGTCCATAAAACTTGCAGTTTTGTTGCATTAAGGCAACTAGCTGAGGTTTCAGCTCAAAGTTGTTGGCTCCAATGGCAGGAATGGAGATGCTTCTTCCATCAAACTTGGATGTTGGCTTTGTGAAGTCACTAAGCATTCTCCTTGCATTATTATTATTTTTGGCTGCCATCTCCTTCTCTTGTTCTAATATTTCTGAAAAGTTACCTTTAGATTGTTGTAACTTAGCTTCTCTTAATTTTCTCTTCAGAGTCCTTTCAGGTTCTGGATCAATTTCAACAAGAGTGCCTTTATCCTTGTTCCTGCTCATATGAAAGAGAAGAAAACAAGAAAAGAAAGAGGAATCCTCTATGTCACAGTATAGAAATTCCTTTATGTTAGTGGAAAAAGAAGGGGATAGAAGAAAGAAAAGTGAAGAATCCAAACACAAGGGATAGATTGGGTTCAGATTTTTAGATGAAGAGAGGTGAAGAGAAGTGTTAGTAAATAAATAATTAAATAGAAATAAGAAAAGAGATAGAGAATTTCGAAAATAATTTTGAAAAAGTGGTTAGTGATTTTCGAAAATCAGAGATAAGATAAGATTAAAATTAAAATTTTAAAACAAAAAGAATTTTTTGAAAAAGAGAGAAGTATTTTCGAAAATTAGATAGGGATAGGTAGTTAGTTGTTTTTGAAAAAGATAGGGAACAAACAAACAAAAAGTTAGTTAGTTGATTGAAAAAGATATTAAAATCAATTTTGAAAAAGATAAGAAGATAAGAAGTTAGATAAGATATTTTGAAATCAAATTTTGAAAAAGATAAAATTTTTGAAAAAGATAAGATAAAAGATAAAAAGATTTAATTCAAAAATTTGAAATTACTTACTTCACTAGCAAGAAACTTCAAGATAAGATTCTAGAACTTATAGATTGAACCTTTCTTAACAATAAAGTAACAAACTTCAAATTTTTGAATCAATCACATTAATTATTAGTGAATTTTCGAAAATTAGATGTAAAGATAAGAAAGAGGTTTTGAAAAATATTTTGAAAAAGATTTTTGAAATTTTCGAAAAATGAAAAAAAATGAAAAAGATATAATTTTTGAAAAAAGATTTTGAAAAGATAAGATTTTTAAAATTGAAATTTTGACTTGACTTGTAAGAAACAACTAATTTTAAAAGTTTTTTGACCAAGTCAACCCATAATTTCGAAAATTTGGTGGGAAATAAGGAAAATATATCTTTTTGATTTTTGAAATTTTTTAAAGATGAGAGAGAAAAACATAAAAATGACCCAAAATATGAAAATTTTGGATCAAACACATACTGCATGCAAGAACACTATGAATGTCAAGATGAACACCAAGAACACTTTGAAGATCATGATGAACATCAAGGACATAATTTTGAAAAAAATTTGATGCAAAGAAAACATGCAAGACACCAAACTTAGAAATCTTTAATGCATGGACTCTAACAAACGAAAAATGCATATGAAAAACAACAAACAACACAAAACAAGAAATCATCAAGATCAAACAAGAAGACTTGAAGATCATGAAGAACACTATGAATGCATGGAATTTCGAAAAAAATGCAAGAAAAAATTTTTAAAGCATGCAATTGACACCAAACTTAAAAATTGACTCAAGACTCAAACAAGAAATACAAAATATGAATTGATTTTTTATGATTTTATGATTTTTTTTGGATTTTTATTAATTTATTTTCGAAAATATTTTTGGAAAAACGAAAAAGAAAAATTTTGAAAAGTTTTTGAAAAGAAAATTACCTAATCTGAGCAACAAGATGAACCGTCAGTTGTCCACACTCGAACAATCCCCGGCAACGGCGCCAAAAACTTGGTGGACGAAATTGTGATACGAGAGCTCCAGGTACTGTTAGAGAAGCTTTTTCTTTCCCCAACTCCGTTCAACTTAACCAGCAAGTGTACTGGGTCATCCAAGTAATACCTTACGTGAGTAAGGGTCGATCCCACAGAGATTGTTGGTATGAAGCAAGCTATGGTCACCTTGTAAATCTCAGTTAGGCAGATTAAATTGGTTTATGATGAGTTCGAAAATTAATAATAAGTAGAAAATAAAAGGGATAGAAATACTTATGTAAATCAATAGTGGAAATTTCAGATAGGCGTATGGAGATGCTGTGCTCCTCTTGAATCTCTACTTTCTTATTACATTCATCCAATCCTTCTTACTCCTTTCCATGGCAAGCTGTATCTAGGGCATCACCGTTGTCAATGGCTACATCCCATCCTCTCAGTGAAAATGTTCCTATGCTCTGTCACATCACGGCTAATCATCTGTCAGTTCTCAATCAGGTTGGAATAAAATCCCTTGATTCTTTTGCGTTTGTCATCACGCCCATCCTTCAGGAGTTTGAAGCTCGTCACAGTCATTCAATCCCAGAATCCTACTCGGAATACCATAGACAAGGTTTAGACTTTCCGGATCCTTATGAATGCCGCCATCTATCTAGCTTATACCACGAAGATTCTGTTGGGGAATCTAAGGGATATGCGCCCGGCCTAGAGTAGAACGGAAGTGGTTGTCAATCACGCGCGTTCATAGGTGAGAATGATGATGAGTGTCACGGATCATCACATTCATCAAGTTGAAGTGCAACGTATATCTTGGAATAAGAATAAAAGAGAATTGAATAGAAAGTAATAGTAATTGTATTGAAACTTGAGGTACAGCAGAGCTCCACACCCTTAATCTATGGTGTTTAGAAACTCCACTGTTGAAAATACATAAGTGAAAGGTTCAGGCATGGCCAAATGGCCAGCCCCCTGAATGTGATCAATAGCCTCCTAAGATGAAGAATAAAACAAAACTGAGACCAAAGATGCCTAAATCAATAGTAAATTATCCTATTTATACTAGACTAGCTACTAGGGTTTACATGAGTAAGTATTTGATGCATAAATCCACTTCCGGGGCCCACTTGGTGTATGCTTGGGCTGAGCTTGATCTATTCACGAGCTGAGGCCTTTCTTGGAGTTGAACTCCAAGTTATAACATATTTTGGGCGTTCAACTCCGGATCATGACGTGTTTCTGTCGTTTAACTCCAGACAGCAGCATGTACTTGGCGTTCAACGCCAAGTTATGTCGTCAATTTCCAAATAAAGTATGGACTATTATATATTGCTGGAAAGCCCTGAATGTATACTTTCCAATGCCGTTAAGAGCGCGCCATTTGGAGTTCTGTAGCTCTAGAAAATCCATTTCGAGTGCAGGGAGGTCAGATTCCAACAGCATCAGCAGTCCTTTTGTCAGCCTCCTTTCAGTGTTTTGCTCAAATCCCTCAATTTCAGCCAGAAATTACCTGAAATCACAGAAAAACACACAAACTCATAGTAAAGTCCAGAAATGTGAATTTAACATAAAAACTAATGAAAACATCCCTAAAAGTAGCTTAAACTTACTAAAAACAATGCCAAAAAGCGTATAAATTATCTGCTCATCAACCCCCTACCCGTCTGTCTAATTAACGATGAAACTAAGGCCTATATATAGGCTATCGTAAATTACAAACTCAAATGGAATTGAAAGCAAATTACAATCAAATGAAAATAAACTATTCTAGATGATTCTTGTGGCCTTGATTGAGTGATATTTGTGGGCTTGCTTGCATGATTTTGTAGTAGACCTTGAATTAATTTAATTGAACCAAAATGAAGCTCCAGGGTCTTTTAGAATGTATGCACGCTGATTTTGGGCACTGGGTTAGTTTGAGCACTAGTTTTGGGTGCTGGGTTACTCAGCGCCATTCTTAGCACCAGGATGGATGCTTGAGTGTTTTGAGGGGCTTTAAAAATACCTATTGTTTCTACTCCAATTTCATGCTTACTGTTCATGCCCGGGTCAAGCTGTCCGACCCGAGTTGATTGACGACAAGTCGATCGACCTCTTCAGGTCAGGACTATCTGACCTCTTCTCAAAAAAGCTCGGCCATTTCACCAGGAAAGCCCAAAAATAGGGGCCCAAACAGAGGAACACGACCCAAATCTAAAGGCAGCCCAAGCCTATAGAGATAAGGGCGGTCCCCTAGAAGATAAGATGACTTCACTCAAAGATAAGATAAGATAACTATCTTATCTCCAGAAAGGTCACTCCACACTATTATAAATACACTGGAGCACCCAGGTATAACTCATACTCTGATTCCACTAAAAACCTGCCTAAAGCACGTGCTAACTTAAGCATCGGAGTCTCTTGTAGGTACCACCACCCTCCGGTGATCAAGGATCAGTAGCTCCACCAGATCCAACAAGTCGAACATGACAGCTCCGACCACCAGATCCAACAAGTTAGACATAACAGCTCCAGGCACCAACTCTAAACAAGTCGGACACAACAGCACCGACCACCACCGCAGATCTCATCCGAGATTGACCTACAGTTTTAGGTAACCCTCGGAACATTGGCGCCATTGCTGGGGAACCTGGAAGTCGTCCCATCATCATGGCGGACAACCTTGACAATGACCACAATTCTGATCTAGAAAACAGAACAGCACATAAGAACGTGGATGTCACACTAGACGAAGCTTCTTAACCTAAAGATAAAAATTCACCAAACACAGGAGTCATGGAAGCACTTCAAGATCACCTAAAGCAACTCGAAAGATAGGTCGAATATCAACGGGAAGCTGAGAGAGACCTACGAAGGGAAGCTAGGCGACGCCGAGGAATAGAAGACAAGCTCCTAAAACTTGAAGCCGATCTAAAAGCTAAAACTACTCAATCCAGCCACGAAGATAGTTCCCGCAAGGACCAAGACCCATTCACCAAAGAGATCATGAAGGCCAAAATCCCAAAAGATTTCAAACCCCCCAACATGACTCTGTACGATGGCACATCAGATCCCAGCCATCATCTCAGTAATTTCAGAAGTAGAATGTATCTCACCGACGCCTCAGATGCAGTCTGCTGCAAAGCCTTCCCGACTACCTTGACAAAAATAGCAATTAAATAGTTCGACAATCTCCCCCTAGGTCCATCTTAAGCTTTGACGACTTAGCCAAAAAGTTTCTAGACAGATTCTCCATCCAGAAGGACAAAACTAAACATGCCCCAAGCCTATTAGGAATCAAGTAAGGAGATCGGAAAAGTCTTCGCAACTACATGGAAAGATTCAACAAAGTATGTCTGGACATACAAAGTCTACCAACAGAAGCAGCCATCATGGGTCTCATCAATGGCTTACGAGAAGTACCTTTTAGTCACTCCATATCGAAAAAACATCCCACATCTCTAAACGAAGTACAAAAATGAGCAGAAAAATACATCAACATGGAGGAAAACTCTCGACTAGGGGAGACCTCAAAGTCCAGATTCTCCTACTCCTCTCGAGATAAGAATAAAGAGTCCAAGAAAAAAGAAGATTAGCAGGGAGAAAAGATCAAGAAAAGACCTCATTCTTAACCCCAAAAGCAAACTACTGCTACATCGTCATGCCATTCGGACTCAAAAACGTAGGAGCCATTTACCAAAGGTTAATGAATAAAGCCTTCACTGACCATGTCGGAAAGATCATGGAGGCATACATGGATGACATGTTAATAAAGACACAAAGCGAGGAATCATTACTGTCTGACCTCACCCAAGTATTCAATACCATAAGAAGGCACGGCATACGACTTAACCTTGCCAAATGCACCTTCGCAGTAGAAGCCGGAAAATTCTTAGGTTTTATGGTCACACAAAGAGGAATCGAGGCAAATCCGGATAAATGCCGGGCTATACTCGACATGAAGAGTCCGATGATGGCGGATAATTTATACGCTTTATGGCATTGTTTTTAGGTACTTTTCAGTAGGATCTAGCTACTTTTAGGGATATTTTCATTAGTTTTTATGCTAAATTCACATTTCTAGACTTTACTATGAGTTTGTGTGTTTTTCTGTGATTTCAGATAATTTCTGGCTGAAATTGAGGGACCTGAGCAAAACTCTGATAAAAGGCTGACAAAGGACTGCTGATGCTGTTGGATTCTGACCTCCCTACACTCGAAATAGATTTTCTGGAGCTACAGAACTCCAAATGGCGCGCTCTCAATGGCGTTGGAAAGTAGACATCCAGAGCTTTCCAGCAATATATAATAGGCCATAATTTATTCGAGATTAGACAACGCAAACTGGCGTTCAACACCAGTTCCATGCTGCATTCTGGAGTCAAACGCCAGAAACACGTCACAAACCAGAGTTAAACGCCAAAAACACGTTACAACTTGGTGTTCAACTCCAAAAGAAGCCTCTGCATGTGTAAAGCTCAAGCTCAGCCCAAGCACACACCAAATGGGCCGGAAGTGGATTTCTGCATCAATTACTTATTTCTGTAAACTCTAGTAACTAGTCTAGTATAAATAGGACATTTTACTATTGTATTAGACGTCTTTTGATTGATATTTATTCAGTGTATGTGATTTTAGACCTTCATGGGGGCTGGCCATTCGGCCATGCCTGGACCACTATCACTTATGTATTTTTAACGGTGATGCCCTACATACAGCTTGCCATGGAAATGAGTAAGAAGAATTGAAAGTAAGAAAGCAGTATATTGCAGAGATTCAACAGGGACAAAGCATCTCCATACACTTGTCTGAAATTCTCACCAATGATTTACATAAGTATTTCTATCTTTATTTTCTGTTTATTTATTATTATTATTCGAAAACTCCATAACCAATTATTATCCGCCTAACTGAGATTTACAAGATGACCATAGATTGCTTCATACCAACAATCTCGTGGGATTCGACCCTTACTCACGTAAGGTATTACTTGGACGACCCAGTGCACTTGCTGGTTAGTTGTGCGAAGTTGTGACAAAGTTTGATTCACGTTTGAGAGCGTTACCAAGTCTTTGGCGTCATTGTTGATGATCACAATTTCGTGCACCAAGTTTTTGGTGCCGTTGCCGGGGATTGTTCGAGTTTGGACAACTGACGGTTCATCTTGTTGCTCAGATTAGGTAATTTTCTTTTCATTTATTTAAAAAAAAATTTCAAAAATCTTTCAAAAAAAAATTTTTTTCTTTTGTTTTCAAAAATTATTCAAAATTTTTAAGAATGAATTCTAGAGTTTCATGGTAACATGTCGAAGCCTGGCTGGCTGTAAAGCCATATCCAAATTCTTTTGGATTGAGGCTTCCACTTGTCAACATAAAAGGCATGTCTAGAGAGTTGGATGAAGTATCAATTGTTGCATGCCTGATTTATATCCTAAAGCTGGTTGGCCATTAAGCCATGTCCAACCCTTGGATTGGAGCTTTAGGCTAACATTGAAAGATTCCTGGAGTTCTTATTAAAAATTTTGAATTTCTTATTTTCTTTTTCCAATAAATTTTCAAAAAAAAAATTACAAAAATCCAAAAAAAATTTAATAAAATCATAAAAATCAAAATATTTTGTGTTTCTCGTTTGAATCTAGTGTCAATTTTTAAGTTTGGTGTCAATTGCATGTTTCAAAATTTTTTGCATTTTTAGAAAAAATCATGTATGTGTTCTTCATGATCTTCAAGTTGTTCTTGATAAGTCTTCTTGTTTGATCTTTAAATTTTCTTGTTTTGTGTCTTTTGTTATTTTTCATGTGCATTTTTGCATTCATGGTGTCTAAGCATTAAAGATTTCTAAGTTTGAGATCTTGCATGCATTCTTGGTTTTGATCCAAAAACAAAAGAGAAAAACATAAAAATGATGTTTTAATTTTTCTCTCTCATCATTAAAAAAAATTTCAAAAATCAGAAAAATTATCTTTTCCTTAATTTTCTCAAAAATTTCAAAAATTTGAGTTGACTTAGTCAAAAAAATTTTAAAATAAGTTGTTTCTTATATGTCAAGTCAAAATTTCAATATTAAAAATCTTATCTTTTCAAAAACTTTTTCAAAAATCAAATCTTTTTCATTTTTTTATTTATTTTCGAAAATATTTTTAAATTTGATTTTTAAAATCTTTTTCTCAATTTTATTTCATGATTTTCAAAAAAACTTTACTAACAATTAATGTGATTGATTCAAAAATTTGAAATTTGTTACTTTCTTGTTAAGAAAGATTCAATCTTTAAATTCTAGAATCATATCTTTTAGTTTTTTGTTAGTCAAGTAATTAATTTTAATTTTAAAAATTAAATCTTTTTCAACCATATCTTTTTAATCATATATTTTTATCATATCTTTTTAAATCATATCTTCTTCAAAAATTTGATTTCAAAATATCCCTTCTAACTTCTTATCTTCTTATCTCTTCAAAATTGACTTTCAAAATTTTTTTTTCAACTAACTAATTGATTTTTTGTTTGTTTCTTATCTTTTTCAAAATCACCTAACTACTTTTCCTTCTCTAATTTTCGAAAATTTCTCCCCCCTTTTTAAAATTCTTTTTAAATTAATTAATTATTTTAAATTTTAATTTTAATTTTATTTCCCCTTTAGTTTTTGAAAATCATTAACTCCTTTTCAAATTTTATTTTAGAATTTCTCCCTCTCTCATCTTATTCTATTTATTTATTCATTTACTAACATTTCTCTTCATTTCAAGAATTCGAACCTATCCTCCCCCCTTGTGTTTGGATTCTTAACTCTTCTCCTTCTTCTATTCCTTTCTTCTTCTACTAACATAAAGGAATCTCTATACTGTGACATAGAGGATTTCTCTTCCTTTTCTATTCTCTTCTTTCTCATATGAGCAGGAACAAGGAAAAAGACATTCTTGTTGAAGCTGATCCGGAACCTGAAAGGACTCTGAAGAGGAAACTAAGAGAAGCTAAATTACAATAATCCAGAGACAACCTTATTGAAATTTTCGAACAAGAAAAGGATATGGCAGCCGAACCTAACAACAATAATGCAAGGAGGATGCTTGGTGACTATACTACACCTACTTTCAAGTTTGATGGAAGAAGCATCTCAATCCTTACTATTGGAGCAAACAATTTTGAGCTGAAACCTCAACTAGTTGCTCTTATGCAACAGAATTGTAAGTTTCATGGACTTCCATCAGAAGATCCCTATCAGTTTTTAACTGAGTTCTTGCAGATCTGTGAGACTGTTAACACTAATGGAGTAGATCCTGAAGTCTACAGGCTCATGCTTTTCCCTTTTGCTGTAAGAGACAGAGCTAGAACATGTTTGGATTCACAACCTAAGGATAGCCTGGACTCATGGGATAAGCTGGTCACGGCCTTCCTGACTAAGTTCTTTCCTCCTCAAAAGCTGAGCAAGCTTAGAGTGGATGTTCAGACCTTCAAACAAAAAGATGGTGAATTCCTCTATGAAGCTTGGGAAAGATACAAGCAGATGACCAAAAGGTGTCTTTCTAACATGCTTTCAGAGTGGACCATTTTGGATATATTCTATTATGGTCTATCTGAGTTCTCTAAGATGTCACTGGACCATTCTACAGGTAGATCCATTCACCTAAAAAAAATGCCTACAGAAGCTCAAGAACTTATTGACATGGTTGTAAATAACCAGTTCATGTACACTTCTGAGAGGAATTTTGTGAATAATGGGACGCCTTAGAGGAAGGGAGTTTTTGAGATTGATGCTCTGAATGCCATATTGGCTCAGAACAAAATGTTGACTCAACAAGTCAACATGATTTCTCAAAGTCTGAATGGATAGCAAAATGCATCCAACAGTACTAAAGAGGCATCTTCTGAAGAAGAAGCTTATGATCCTGAAAACCCTGTAATGGCAGAGGTAAATTACATGGGTGAACCTTATGGAAATACCTATAATTCATCATGGAGAAATCATCCAAATTTTTCATGGAAGGATCAACAAAAGCCTCAACAAGGCTTTAATAACGGTGGAAGAAACAGGCTCAGCAATAGCAAGCCTTTTCCATCATCTTCTCAGCAACAGACAGAAAATTCTGAGCAGAGCACCTCTAGCTTGGCAAACACAGTCTCTGATCTGTCTAAGGCAACTTTAAGTTTCATGAGTGAAACAAGGTCCTCCATTAGAAATTTGGAGGCACAAGTGGGCCAGCTGAGTAAGAAAGTTACTGAAACCCCTCCTAGTACTCTCCCAAGCAATATAGAAGAGAATCCAAAGAGAGAGTGCAAGGCCATTGATATAGTCAATATGGCCGAATGCAAGGAGGAAGGGGAGGACGTGAATTCCAATGAGGAAGACCTCATGGGACGTCTCCCAACCAAGAAAGAGTTCCCTATTGAGGACCTAAAGGAATCTGAGGCTCATATAGAGACCATAGAGATTCCATTAAACCTCCTTCTGCCATTCATGAGCTCTTAAGACTATTCCTCCTCTGAAGAGGATGAAGATGTAACTGGAGAGCAAGTTGCTCAATATCTAGGAGCTATCATGAAGCTAAATGCCAAGTTGTTTGGTAATAAGACTTAGGAAGGTGAACCTCCTTTGCTCATTAGTGAACTAGATACATGGGTTCAGCAAACTTTACCTCAAAAGAGACAAGATCCTGGCAAATTCTTAATACCCTGTACCATAGGCACCGTGACCTTTGAGAAGGCTCTATGTGACCTAGGGTCAGGCATAAATCTTATGACACTCTCTATAATGGAGAAGCTGGGGATCATTGAGGTACAGCCTACCATATTCTCATTACAAATGGCAGACAAGTCAGTAAGACAAGCTTATCGGTTGGTAGAGGACGTGTTAGTGAAAGTTGAAGGCCTTTACATCCCTGCTGATTTCATAATCTTAGACACTAGGAAGGAAGAGGATGAATGCATCATCCTTGGAAGACCTTTCCTAGCCATAGCAGGAGCTGTGATAGACGTTAACAGAGGAGAATTAGTCCTTCAATTGAATGGGGACTACCTTGTGTTTAAGACCCAAGGGTATTCTTCTGTATACATGGAGAGGAAGCATGAAAAGCTTCTCTCAGTATAGAGTCAAACAAAGCCCCCACAATCAAACTCTAAGTTTGGTGTTGGAAGGCTTCAGCCAAACTCTAAGTTTGGTATTGAATCCCCACATCCAAACTCTAAGTTTGGTGTTGGGAGTCTACAACATTGACCTGATCACCTGTGAGGCTCCATGAGAGCCCACTGTCAAGCTAGTGACATTAAAGAAGTGCTTATTGGGAGGCAACCCAATTTTTATTTATCTAATTTTATTTTTCTTTTATTGTTCTTTTATGTTTTGTTAGGTTCATGATCATGTGCAGTCACAAAATAAATACTAAAATTAAAAATAGAATAAAAAACAGCAGAAGAAACAGCACACCCTGGAGGAAGAGCTTACTGGCGTTTAAACGCCAGTAAGCAGCATCTGGCTGGCGTTCAACGCCAGAACAGAGCTTGGATCTGGCGTTAAACGCCAGAAATATGTAGCAATCTGGCGTTTAAACACCATGATTGCACACTGAGGAGAACCGGCGTTCAACGCCAGAAACATGCTGCAGATGGGCGTTGAACGCCCAGAACAAGCTTAGAGCTGGCGTTTAACGCCAGAAACAAGCATCAATCTGGCATTAAACGCCAAGATTACATGCAGAGGGCATTTTACATGCCTCATTGGTGCAGGGATGTAAATCCTTGACACCTCAGGATCTGTGGACCCCATAGGATCCCCACCTACCTCAACTCACCTTCTCTCTTCTTCACCAATCACCTCAATCTCTCTTCCCCATCACCTCTTCACCACTCACATCCATCCATCTCTTCCCCACCCAATCCCACCCATATGACCGAAACATACACATCTCTCCCTCTCCTCCATATCTTCTTCTCCTTTCATTCTTTCTTCTTTGCTCGAGGGCGAGTAATATTCTAAGTTTGGTGTGGTAAAAGCATAGCTTTTTTGTTTTTCCATAACCATTGATGGCACCTAAGGCCAGAGAATCCTCAAAAAAAGAGAAAAGAGAAGACAAAAATCTTCCACCTCCGAGTCGTGGGAGATGGAGAGATTCATCTCAAGGGTCCATAGCTCAGTAGAAGAGCATTTGACTGCACATCAAGAGAGCATGAGGAATTCCCTCATCAAGAAATCCTTGAGATACCTCAGGGGATACATTTTCCTTCACACAATTATTGGGAGCAACTAAGGATATGAGCACCAAAATCACTAGGGATCAAGCAATAGAGGCAAGAAAGAGACATAGAGGAGCTCAAAAAAGCACCATTGGTCCTTCAAGAAGGCGCCACCCTCACTAAGGTGGACTCATTCCTTAACTTTCTTGTTCTTAATTCTCTGTTTTTCGATTTTATGCTATATGTTTGTCTATGTTTGTGTCTTTATTACATGATCATTAGTATTTAGTAACTATGTCCTAAGGTTATGAATAATTCCATGAATCCTTCACCTATCTTAAATGAAAAATGTTTCTAATTCAAAAGAACAAGAAGTACATGAGTTTCAAATTTATCCTTGAATTTAGTTTAATTATATTGATGTGGTGACAATATTTTTGTTTTCTGAATGAATGCTTGAACAGTGCAAATTTTTGATTTTGTTGTTTATGAATGTTAAAATTGTTGGCTCTTGAAAGAATAATGAACAAAGAGAAATGTTATTGATGATCTGAAAAATCATGAAATTGATTCTTGAAGCAAGAAAAAGTAGTGAATAGCAAAAGCTTGCTAACCATGTGCTTGTGGCATGCAGGTCCAAGTGAAAAGCTTGAGACTGAGTGGTTAGAGTCATGATCCAAAGCAAAAAGAGTGTGCTTAAGAGCTCTGGACACCTCTAACTGGGGACTTTAGCAAAGCTGAGTCACAATCTGAAAAGGTTCACCCAGTTATGTGTCTGTGGCATCTATGTATCTGGTGGTAATATTGGAAAACAAAATGCTTAGGGCCACGACCAAGACTCATAAAAGTAGCTGTGTTCAAGAATCAACATACTTAACTAGGAAAATCAATAAAACTATCTGAAATTCTAAGTTCCTATAGATGCCAATCATTCTAAACTTCAAAGGATAAAATGAGATGCCAAAACTATTCAGAAGCAAAAAGCTACAAGTCCCGCTCATCTAATTAGAACTAATATTCATTGATATTTTGGAATTTATAGTATATTCTCTTCTTTTTATCCTATTTGATTTTCAGTTGCTTCGGGACAAGCAACAATCTAAGTTTGGTGTTGTAATGAGCGGATAATTTATACGCTTTTTGGCATTATTTTTAGGTACTTTTTAGTAGGATCTAGCTACTTTTAGGGATATTTTCATTATTTTTTATGCTATTCACACTTCTGGACTTTACTATGAGTTTGTGTGTTTTTCTATGATTTCAAGTAATTTCTGGCTGAATTGAGGGACCTGAGCAAAACTCTGATAAAAGGCTGACAAAGGACTGCTAATGCTGTTGGATTCTGACCTCCCTGCACTCAAAATGGGTTTTCTGGAGCTACAGAACTTCAAATGGTGCGCTCTTAACGGCGTTGGAAAGTCGACATTCAGAGCTTTCCAGCAATATATAATAGTCCATAATTAATTCGAGATTAGACGATGCAAACTGGCGTTCAATGCCAGTTCCATGGTTCATTTTGGAGTCAAACGCCAGAAACACGTCATGAACCAGAGTTAAACGCCAAAAACACGTTACAACTTAGCGTTCAACTCCAAAAGAAGCCTCTGCACGTGTAAAGCTCAAGCTCAGCCCAAGCACACACCAAGTGGGCCTCGGAAGTGGATTTTTGCATCAATTACTTATTTTTGTAAACCCTAGTAACTAGTCTAGTATAAATAGGACATTTTACTATTGTATTAGACGTCTTTTGATTGATCTTTAATCAGTGTATGCGATTTTAGACCTTCATGGGGGATGTCCATTCGGTCATGCCTTGACCACTATCACTTATGTATTTTCAACGGTGATGCCCTACATACAGCTTGCCATGGAAAGGAGTAAGAAGGATTGAAAGTAAGAAAGCAGCATGTTGCAGAGATTCAATAGGGATAAAGCATCTCCATACACTTGTCTGAAATTCTCACTAATGATTTACATAAGTATTTCTATCTTTATTTTCTGTTTATTTATTATTATTCAAAAACTCCATAACCAATTATTATCCGCCTAACTCAGATTTACAAGATGACAATAGATTGCTTCATACCAACAATCTCCGTGGGATTCGACCCTTACTCACGTAAGGTATTACTTGGACGATCCAGTGCACTTGCTGGTTAGTTGTGCGAAGTTGTGACAAAGTGTGATTCACGTTTGAGAGCGTTACCAAGTCTTTGGTGCCATTGTTGATGATCACAATTTCGTGCACCATTCGACCTGTGTCAAAGAGGTACAACAACTAAATGGAAGATTGGCGGTCTTGTCCAGATTTCTAGTCGAATCGGCAGTAAGATATCTCCCTTTCTACGCTACTCTAAGGAAGGGAAAGAAGTTTGAATGGACAGCGGAGTGCGAACAGGCTTTCCAGGATTTCAAAAGGTTCCTAGGACAACCACCTATCCTAACCCGACCACGGAAAGGAGAACCACTTGTATTGCACCTCGTAATAGGACATCGGGCAATAGCCTCAGCACTGGTCAGAGAGGACAAAAGTGGACAACAGCCTATATACTTCATCAGCAAAGCACTACAATGGTCTGAGCTAAACTACCAAAAAATAAAAAAATTTGCCTATGCTCTTATATTGACATCTTGACGACTTCGCCCTTATTTCTAAGCCCACACCATCAAGGTTCGGACCAACCAGCCCATAAAGGGCATTCTGCAGAAAACAGACTTAGCAGGAAGAATCTTACAATGGGCAGTTGAGTTGTCCGAATTTGACCTTTAATATGAAGCTCGGACAGCCATCAAATCACAGATCTGGCCGACTTCATTGCAGAGTTTACGGACACCCCGAAAATCCCCACTGAATGGAATCTCTACGTAGATGGTTCCTCAAACAAAGCTGGAAGCGGCGCAGGTGTGATAATAGAAAGCAACCAGGAAACCCAAATCAAACTTTCCCTCAAGTTTGGGTTCTCTGCTTCAAATAACCAAGCCGAATATGAGGCATTACTAGCTAGTTTGAAGCAGGATAAAGAGGTCAGAGCTCAAAAACTTATCATCTTCAGTGACTCCCAAGTAGTCACCTCACAAATAGCAGGGAGCTACCAAGCCAAGGATCCCACCATGAAAAAGTACTTGGACAAAACCAGGGAACAGCTCAGACAACTCGGGGAATATGAGGTCCGCCACATACCTCAGGAACAGAACGCTCGAGCTGATGCACTCTCAAAACTAGCCAGCACCAAACTAGGGGGCAACAGTAGAAGTCTCATCCTGGAAATACTACAGAACCCGTCTATCTTGGAAGAAGAAAAGGTCCTATCCATAACAGGTCTGGATCAAGGATGAATGACTCCCATAATCAACTACCTCAAAACAGAAACACTCCCTACAAATAAGAAGGAGGCAAAGAGGTTAAAACGGGAGGCACAATATTACACCATAATAAACAATACTCTATATAAAAGAGGGATTTTAAACACCCCTGTTGAAATGTGTACCGACTTTTAACACAAAGGAAGTTTTAGAAGAAATACACAGTGGCATCTGTGGCAACTATCTCGGAACACAAGCTCTCACCAAAAAAGTACTCTGGGCCAGATTCTATTGGCCGACTTTACAAAAAGAGGCAACAGAATTCATGAAGACATGTCCACCATGTTAGAAACATGCCAATTTTCACATCGCCCCACCAGAGGAGCTAATCAGCGTAACCTTACCCTGGCCATTTGCAAAATGAGGACTCGATCTCCTCGGTCCTTTCCCTCAAGGATCGGGACAAGTCAAGTTCCTCATCGTAGGGGTAGATTATTTTACATAATGGATTGAGGCAGAGACTTTAGCTAACGCCACTACTCAAAGAAGTCGGAAATTCCTATATAGGAACATTGTCACAATGTTTGGGGTTCCATACTCCATTACCACAGACAATGGCACTCAATTCACAGACGCATGCTTTAGAAAGTTAGTGGCCGACCTGAACATAACACACCAATTCACATCCGTTGAACACCCCAGGCTAATGGACAAGCAGGAGCTGCTAACAAAGTCATATTAGCCGGGCTAAAACGGAGATTACAAGATGCAAAGGGAGCCTGGGTTGAAGAGCTCCCACAAGTCCTATGGGCATATCGAACAACTCTACACTCCACAACAAGGGAGTCACCCTTCCGATTAGCTTACGGAATGGAGGCAATGATCTCAGTAGAAGTCGAAGAAGGATCACCCAGACTAATCCACTACAGTGAAGAAGCCAACTCCCAACTTCAAAGGGAAGAACTCGACCTACTTCCAGAAATCTGAGAAAGAGCTCGAATCAAGGAAGAGGCATTAAAACATCGAATGGCTTCAAGATATAATTAGAAGGTAGTACAGCAAAGCTTTGCCAACAACAACCTCATCCTAATGTGAAATGATATTAGAACAAGTCAACCGGGAGAGGGGAAGCTAGCAGCTAACTGGAAAGGACCCTACCGAGTCACAGAAGTACTAGAAAAAGGCTACTACAGGGTGTCCGAACTAGAAGGGTGAGAGCTACCAAGGTCGTGGCACGCGTACAACCTAAGAAGGTATTATGGTTAGAGGTAATAAAGATCTTAGGTCAAGGTCCACTCTTTTTCCTGAAAAGGTTTTTTAACGAGGCACTAAACCAAGATCTATAAAATTGCCCGACTTAGAAGGGTAAAACACCCACATGTATATACTTGCATACTTTGAATAAAGTTCTTCAGATTTTCTACAAATCCTTTCATCAAGACGCATTAATCTGAAAGTCATAAAGAAGTCAGACTAGTCGACTACAACAACAAAAGTTATAAAAAGTAATCCATAGAAAGAGGCCTGGCCAGCCCTAAAAGGAGGATTACTATAAATAACTTACAATTCTGGAGCGTCCAAATTGAAAGGCTCAACAGCCCTATATCTTTTTGGAGGAGGGCCAACAGCAGCAGAGGACTGGGGAGGATCAACCAAATGGACCTGAGGAGTTGGAATCATCCTCCTCGGTCCAGCAGAGCTCAAGATCGGCCCCTTAGGAGGAACTTGAGAAGATCCCTCCCCTCCAGCCTTAGCCGATATATTCTGGGTAGCGGTGGCCTTCCTTGCCTTCTTAAAGGCTTTCATGGAATCATTGGTCTTTGCCATCTCTAAAAAAATAAATCAACCAAAAAACAAGTTACAAACCAGAAGGAGAAGAAGCAAAAATAAACAAAACAGAGCAAAAAGAAGTCGGTCACTACCCAACGCAGTTCGGACAAGAGAGGGGTCCCCCAAAAATTTGTTTGTATCGAGATGAGGAGGTTCCCCCCAAATATCTTCCAATACATTCACAAAAGCCTACTCAACCCCATCAAGCATCTCTTACGAGTACCGAGACACCACAACATTCTTTTGCCAGCACAAGGGGAAGGCAGGTTCATTATTCGATTCCAAGAAAAATGGTCGAGCTCCCTCAACAGCTCGGACCTTAAAAAAGTAATTCTTAAAATCCCTAAAGGACTCGTCATACATAGCAAACACTTTATGCCCTTGGGCAGACCGAAAGAAAATCCATGAAGCTTTCTTTTTTTGAAGAAACCCACGGGCTTAGTCAAAACAAAAAGATAAAAAAAAAGAGAGTCTGAGAAGGTTTAACGTCTAACTCTTGGCAAAGCAACTGAAAGATATTGATAAAACCCTAAGAGTTCAGATGAAGCTAGGATGGAGCTACATTGCACGACCACAACAAGTCGGTCTCAAAGGAGGTAAAAGGAAGGGTGATGTTCATTTGACTGAAAAAGTAATCGTAAGCATAAAAGAAGGGGCGTTCCCCCTGGGTCAGGGCCGAAAAACAAACCCTTTCATCAGAGTCAGGCGCTACCAATTCATAGTTGTTCTCCTGATCCCTGCTACTACAGATTCGATGATGTTTTCTAAGCTCTGCACAGAACTCAGAATTAACTACGGAAACACACATCAGGACGAGGGAGTCCAGCAAGTCAGACATACCCTCAAGAACGTTAGAAGACGTCTCGACAATGTTTTTGCGAGAAGACATGGTCAACTAGTCGTACAGCAAAGAAAAAGAGAGAAGGATTACTAAATAAGCAACTCGGGCATAACAAAGAAAACAACTCGGACGAAAACAGACATAATAGCAAAAGGAAATCCCAGGACACAACCCAAGGTCTAAGGGCATCCTTTGGAGGCAGTGACAGAGCAAGGACTCAGAAAAATCTACAAGGCTACATTCCAACAAAACTCTCAGCAAAGAAAATAACCCTCTTCCAACAAGAAACACTCCAAGAGGAAAATCGTAAAATCATCATAAAATATCAAAATAAAAAAAAGGCACAACCTTCTCTCAAAGTCAAACGGTTCAGCATTTTCACTAAAGGAAAATCATCAAAGGCGCAAATCAAGAAGATACAATCAAGAAGATAAAGCAGCAGTCAAAACCCTAACTAGCAGAAAGCATGAAAAAGTCATGCACAGAATTCTCAGAGCACGCATTTGACCAGATACATGACAAAAGCAGAAAAGATTCAAGCTTTCACAAAACAAAGAACAAAACTTTTCAAAAGTAAGTACGGAAAGAATGAAGAAAAAAGAAAACCAACCTGCAAAAAAGGAAGGAGACGATGAATGCTGAAGAGATTGAAGGCGGAAAGTGAGACCAGGAATCACCTTTAGAACAAGTGAAGCACCAACAGCCACCAACGGCGCCACAGAGAGGAGCGTGAAAATGCAAAACCAAAAGTCCCAGACGAGCCAAACGAAATAGAAGAATAAAGAGAAAAGGGGAAGTTACAGTAAGAAACAGAAAAGAGAAAGCTTTGGTGTAATTCAAAATGAAATAAGAAAGCGGGAGGCAAAAGAAACCGAACGTCAAGGAGTTAATAGGGCGTTAAAAACCCTCGCACGTTCCCAAAGCAAGAAACGCCTGTTTTCAAAAAATTAAAGAGGTAAAAGAAACCTGCTCCGCATTCAAAGGGAAGCTCTATAAAAAGAGATCAACAAATGCTCGAGCTCGGCTTCTCCAGAGGAGGATCAAAGTCCTAAAACTAAGGACTCGACCTCAAAAGGAAGACCACACACGAGCAGGGGAACTGTTCATGCCCGGGTCGAGCTGTCCGACCTGGGTTGATTAACGACAAGTTGACCGACCTCTTCAGGTCAGGACTATCCGACCTCTTCTCAAAAGAGCTCGGCCATTTCACCAGGAAATCCCAAAAAAAGGGCCCAAATAGAGGAACACGACCCAGATCTAAAGGCAGCCTAAGCCTATAGAGATAAGGGCGGTCCCCTTGAAGATAAGATGACTTCACTCAAAGATAAGATAAGATAAGATAACTATCTTATCTCCAGAATGGTCACTCCACACTATTATAAATACACTAGAGCACCCAGGTATAACTCATACTCTGATTCCACCAAAAACCTGCCTAAAGCACGTGCTAACTTAAGCATCAGAGTCTCTTGCAGGTACCACCACCCTCCGGTGATCAAGGATCAGCAGCTCCACCAGATCCAACAAGTCAGACATGACAGCTCCGACCACCAGATCCAACAAGTCGGACACAACAGCTTCGGCCACCAGCTCTAAATAGGTCAGACACAGCAGCACCGACCACCACCATAGATTTCGTCCGAGATCGACCTACAGTTTTAGGTATCCCTCGGAACACTTACTATAGACTATTATACATTGTTGGAGAGCTCTAAATGTCTGCTTTCTAACACAACTAGAAGTGCATCATTTAAACTTCTGTAGATCATGTTATGCTCCTTTGAAGAGGACAAGGTCATGCTGGCAGGATCGATGGCATTGAGCTACTGAGCGCCCAACTCAGTGCCAAGGAAACTCCAACGTCCATTTCAATGCCTGTTTTTGAAGCTTCAATTAAATGTCAACCACATACTATTATATATTGTTGGAAAGCTCTAAATGTCTATTTTCTAACTCAATTATAAGCGTATCATTTGGACCTTTATAGCTCAAGCTATGCTCCTTTGAAGAGGACAAGATCATGCTAGCTGGATCGAAGGCGTTGAATTACTGAGCGCCCAACTCTGCGCCAAACTCAATGCCAGGGCAACTCCAAGCTTTATTGCAACGGCGCTGATAAACCGCTATTTTACGGTTTATTTTGTATTAAATTGAGTGGATTTTATCCATTATTCTCACACTTATGCATATAATTCGCATGTTTTACAATTTCCTTCCTAATTTTGTGCTGTGATTGAAAACATGCTTGTTTGGCCTTAAATTTGCTAATTTTAATCCTCTCTTATTACCATTCGATGTCGTGATATGTGTGTTAAAGGGTAGGAATGGCTTAAAGGATGGAAAGGAAGCATGCAAAAGTGGAAGGAATACAAGAAATTGAAGGAATTGCTAAGCTGTTAATCTTGACCTCTTCGTACTAAATCGATCATAACTTGAGCTATAGAGATCCGAATGAGGCAGTTTTCATTGCGTTGGAAAGCTAACATCCGGCGCTTCAAAATTATATGTAATTTGCCATAGTTTCTGTTCATACCCTGTCCGAGCTCCTCCAAATCGGCAAAATCCATGAAAGGTCCGACCTCGTCCCAAGGCCCACACCTGAGGTCGGACCTCGGACAAACAAAGCTAAAAAGGCCCATCAAAAGGAACGCAGCCCAAAAACTAAAAGGCCGAAAAGGCCTAGAGAAAGGCGGTTCCACAAAGATAGGGATAAAACTCCCAAAAGATAAGATAAGATAAGAATATCTTATCCAGGGAAGATCACAGCCAACTACTATAAATACACTGGAGCACCCAGGTATAACTCATACTCTAATTCTACTCAATATCTGCTTGGACCCATGCTAACTTAAGCATCGGAGTGTCATTGCAGGTACAACCACCAACCACTCCACATATCAAGCTCGGATCCCTGACCCCCACCTCGGGCCTCACCAAGACGTCCGAGCTACTCGTTTCAGGTAACCCCCGGAACATTGGCGCCGTTGCCGGGGACCTGGAAGTCATCCCTCTACCATGGCGGACGACCCCTCCAACAATGACCGCGCGGCATCAGAACAAGAGGAGGAAGTTGACACCGGAGAACGACCGGACAGCCCTCTATCACCACGCACTCCAGGAGGAAACAAACAGAATCGCCCAAAGACGTCACTCCCAAACAAAGATCCACGAAATCCCGAAAAAGAAAAGAGCTCGGAAATTCTAGAAGCAGTCCGGGCACAACAAAACCGACTAAAACAACTCGAAGAGGACATAAAGAAGCAAAAAGAAACTGAACAAGATCTGAGAAGAGAAGCTCGCAAGCGCAGAGAATTAGAAGAAAAACTGCGGAAAATAGAGGCCAACCTGAAAGATCGGTCAGACCGCGGCCCCACCCTTGAAGGCAACCATGATCCCTTCACGCAAGAGATCATGAAGGAGAAGGTACCGCGAAACTTTAAACCACCCGATATGGATCTCTACGACGGCACCACCGACCCAAGTCACCACCTCAGCAACTTCAGAAGCAGAATGTACCTAGTCGACGCCTCCGACGCGATTCGGTGCAAAGCCTTCCCCACCACTCTCACCAAATCAGCCATGAAGTGGTTCGACAACCTGCCACCTAGATCAATCACCAGCTTCGAAGACCTAACCAAAAAATTCCTAACAAGATTCTCCATTCAAAAGGACAAGGCAAAACATGCCCCCAGTCTACTCGGGATCAAACAAGGTAACCAAGAAACTCTCCGAGAGTACATGGAGCGATTCAACAAAGCCTGCCTGGACATACAACACTTGCCCACTGAAGCAGCCATCATTGGACTAGCAAACGGCCTAAAAGAGGGACCGTTTAGCCAATCCCTATCCAAACGATACCCGACCTCCCTATACGAGGTGCAGGAACGGGCAGAAAAATATATCAACATGGAGGAAACCTCCCAGCTAAGAGACTCTTCTAGGAAGGAATCAACCTACCCGTTCCGAGATCGAGATCGGGAACAGAAGAAGAAAGAAGAATCCAACTCGGACAAGCCACGGAAGTATCATAGCTACACTCCCCTCCGAGTTTCCCTGGTAGACGTCTACAGAGAAGTATGCCACACCGAAAAAATCCCACCGCCCCGACCTCTAAAACACAAGAGAGCAGGGAGAGATCGGTCCGAATACTGTGAATACCACAAGCTCTACGGTCATTCTACTAACGACTGCCACGACCTAAAAAATGTTATAGAAAAGCTAGCCAGAGAAGGAAAACTCGACAGATACATAGCAGAGAAGGGAGAAGAGACCAAAAAGAGAAGGAGGGGAGATAACGAAGATCGGGCTGAGCAAACCCCGCGAACCCCTGAAAGGCACGTTCACATGATAAATGGAGGTTTTGCAGGCAGAGGAACATCCAGATCCTCGCGAAAAAGACACCTCAAAGACGTCTATCATGTCCGAGAAGACAGCCCCCTGCCCGAATTACCTACTATCTCGTTTACCCGAGAAGATGCTCAAGGGGTAATACCCGGGCACGACGATCCAATGGTAATCACCATCATCCTAGCAAACGCCAACCTACATCGAACCCTGGTTGACCAGGGAAGCTCAGCAGATATCCTGTTCAAAACAGCCTTCGACAAACTCGGACTTGAAGAAAAAGAGCTAAAGGCCTATCCCACCGACTTATTTGGACTAGGGGACACCCCGATCCATCCCTTAGGATACATCTCGCTACATACTACCTTTGGAAGAGGCGAACAGTCTAGAACATTAAGCATCGACTACATTATAGTCGACGTCACTTCAGCATACAATGCCCTCATTGGGCGACCAACCCTAAACAGACTAGCAGCTATAGTCTCAACCCCACACCTCTGTATGAAGTTCCCTACCACAAAGGGAATCGCTACCCTAAAAGGCGACCAAAAACTAGCACGGCGATGCTACAACGAAAGCCTGAGCCTAAAAGGGAAAGAGGTCAATACAATAGAACTCGGACGAGTTCAAACCCGAGAAGACCTCCGGCCGCAACCAGAGGGAGAAACCGAAAAAATCCAAATCGGGAACACACCTGAAAAAATAACAAACGTAGGAGCGAACCTCGAAGCAGGCCTAAAGGAGGAACTCATAACCCTCTTAAAAGAGAATTCCGACCTCTTCGCCTGGAAAGCCTCTGACATGCCAGGCATAAGCTCCGACCTGATGTGCCATAAGCTATCAGTATACCCGGGGTCCAGACCTGTCCAACAAAGACACCGGAAACTCGGGCCTGAGCGCGTGCAAGCAATAGAAGAACAAGTACAAGCATTACTAGATGCAGGGTTCATTCGAGAAGTAAAATACCCCCTATGGCTCGCAAACGTGGTCCTGGTAAAAAAGCCCAACGGAAAATGGAGGATGTGCGTCGATTACACGGATCTCAACAAAGCCTGCCCCAAGGACCCATATCCACTACCAAACATCGACGCCTTAGTAGACACAGCCTCAGGCTATAGATATCTCTCCTTCATGGACGCATACTCGGGATACAATCAAATCCCGATGTACGGACCCGACCAAGAAAAGACCTCGTTCATAACCCCAAGGGCAAACTACTGCTACGTAGTAATGCCCTTCAGGCTGAAGAACGCAGGGGCAACCTACCAGAGGCTAATGAACAAAGTGTTCTCAGAGCACATCGGACTACAACTAGAGGTGTACGTCGACGACATGCTGGTAAAGACACAAGAAGACGGAAACTTGCTGACCGACCTCACCAGTGTCTTCGGCACCCTCAGAAAACACAACATGAGACTCAACCCGACAAAGTGCACCTTCGCCGCAGAAGCCGGAAAATTCTTAGGCTTCATGTTGACTCAAAGGGGCATCGAAGCAAACCCGGACAAATGCCAAGCGATACTCAATATGAAAAGCCCGACCTGTGTCAAAGAAGTACAACAGCTGAATGGAAGGCTGGCCGCCCTATCAAGATTTTTGGCAGGATCAGCGATAAAATCACTACCTCTCTACTCACTCCTAAAGAAAGGGAAACCCTTCTCATGGACCCCGGAGTGCGAAAAAGCCTTTCAAGAATTCAAGGAATTCCTTGGGCAGCCACCAATCCTAACCCGACCTTTAAAAGGGGAAGAGCTCGTCTTATACCTCTCGGTCGGACATCGGGCAGTCGCTTCAGCATTAATACGGGAAAATGACCAAGGACAACACCCCGTATACTTTGTGAGCAAGGCACTGCAAGGGGCCGAATTAAACTATCAGAAAATAGAAAAATTCGCCTACGCCCTAATATTCACAGCTCGGAGGCTCCGTCCCTACTTTCAAGCCCACACCATCAAAGTCCGGACAAACCAACCCATGAGACACATCCTGCAAAAAACAGACCTGGCAGGACGAATACTACAATGGGCGGTGGAACTGTCCGAGTTCGACCTCCACTATGAAGCCCGGACTGCCATAAAATCTCAGTACCTAGCCGACTTCATCGCAGAATATACTGAGACCCCTGGAACCCCACTCTCGTGGAATCTGTATGTCGACGGGTCCTCAAACAAAACAGGAAGCGGAGCCGGGGTTATACTCGAAAGCGACCAAGGAACACGGATAGAACTATCCCTAAAATTCGAGTTCCAGGCCTCGAACAACCAAGCCGAATACGAGGCCCTACTAGCAGGTCTAAAGCTAGCCGAAGAGGTCGGAGCCCAGAGAATCACGATCTTCAGCGACTCCCAGGTCGTCACATCTCAAGTAAATGGAAGCTACCAGGCCAAAGACCCAACTATGAAAAAATACCTGGATCAAACACAGGCACAATTACGCCACTTTTCAGAAATACAAATCCAGCACATACCTCGGGAACAAAACGCCCGGGCAGACGCCCTCTCAAAGCTCGCCAGCACCAAGCCCGGAGGCAACAACAGAAGTCTCCTCCAGGAAACTTTACAATCCCCCTCCGTGCTAAGAAAGGAAGAAACGCTGAATATATCCAACCAACAGCAAGGATGGATGACCCCCATACTCAGCTACCTGAAGTCGGGAACTCTTCCCGCCGAAAGAAAGGGAGCTAAAAGACTCACGAAAGATGCCCAAAATTATACACTAATTCACGGTGTATTATACAGAAGAGGATTCACAAATCCCCTCCTTCGGTGCGTCCCGACCTCAGAAACAAAGAACGTCCTCGAAGAAGTCCACGGAGGCATGTGTGGGAACCATCTCGGAGCTCGGGCATTATCTAAAAAGGTAGTCCGAGCCGGCTTCTACTGGCCGACCTTGCAGAAAGACGCAACGGAATTCGTGAAAATATGCCCCCCTGCCAAAAACACGCCAATTTCCACAAGGCACCACCAGAAGACCTTATCAGCATCACCGCACCATGGCCCTTCGCAAAATGGGGACTTGACCTACTTGGCCCGTTCCCACAAGGACCGGGGCAAGTCAAATACCTCATAGTAGGGGTCGACTACTTTACAAAGTGGATCGAAGCCGAGCCCTTAGCCACCATTACGGCTCAGAAAAGCCGCAAATTCCTATACAAAAACATTGTCACAAGGTTCGGAGTCCCCTACTCCATCACAACAGACAATGGAACACAGTTCACGGACACAAGTTTTCAGAACTTGGTGGCCGAACTAAAAATCAAACAGCAATTCACATCAGTCGAACACCCACAAGCCAATGGACAAGCAGAAGCTGCAAATAAAGTCATCTTGGCCGGGTTAAAACGAAGACTCCAAGAGGCCAAAGGGGCGTGGGCCGAGGAACTCCCCCAGGTACTATGGGCATATCGGACAACCCCACACTCTACAACGGGAGAATCCCCATTCCGACTAGCTTACGGGATGGAGGCAATGATTCCTATCGAAATAGATGAAGGGTCGCCCAGAGTCATCTTCTACAACGAAGGAGGCAACCCACAGGCACAAAGGGAAGAACTCGACCTCCTCCCCGAGGTCCGAGAAAAAGCCCGAATCCGAGAAGAAGCCTTAAAACGGCGAACAGCCCTCAGATACAATCAAAAGGTAATAAAGCGAAGTTTCTCCATTCACGACCTGATTCTAATCCGAAATGACATCGGAACACAAAAGTCGGGAGAAGGAAAGCTAGCCGCGAATTGGAAAGGGCCCTACAAGGTAACAGAAGTCTTAGGGACGGGCTATTACAAAGTATCCGACCTAGAAGGCAATGAGCTGCCCAGGGCCTGGCACGCCTGTAATCTAAGACGAAAAGTACCCCGCCAAGGCGCATTAATTTATGCTCGTCAAAACGCGAAAAATCATTTGCCAAAAGGCCACACAAGGTCGGCAAAGATAAAGCGACGAGGTTCAAATTAATGTGAGAAGTTATAAAGTAACTCTGAAAAGGCTCAAAAAGCCAAATAAAAAGAGATTACAAAAATAACTTAAAAGGACCTACCAACGACAAAATCGGACCCAACGAAAACGAGGTACTCAAGCACCCGAGGTCCGAGAAAAACTCGGACCCAAGAAAGAAGCCTTAAAACGGCGAGAACCAAGATTTCGAAAAACGCTTACTAAAAAGTTGCTTTACAAAAGCAACTAAAAAGTACAAGCGATAGAACGAAATCAAAGGAAGTCTCGACAAACGCTTACTAAAAAGTTGCCTTACAAAAGCAACTAAAAAGTACAAGCGAAAAGAACAGGAAGTTTCAAAACGCTAGCTAAAAAGTTGTTATCCGAAAACAACTAAAAAGCACAAAAGCGGAAACAAAAGGTCAAAACGCTAGCTAAAAAGTTGTTATCCGAAAACAACTAAAAAGCACAAAAGCGGAAACAAAAGGTCAAAACGCTAGCTAAAAAGTTGTTATCCGAAAACAACTAAAAAGCACAAAAGCGGAAACAAAAGGTCAAAACGCTAGCTAAAAAGTTGTTATCCGAAAACAACTAAAAAGCACAAAAACAAAAGGTCAAAACGCGAACAAAAACGCCGCATAATAAAGTTACCACAAGTAGCTAAATAAAGCAAAAGGTGTCCAAAAGCGTTCACAGAAACCATCCAACAAAAAACCCACAGGCCGGGCAAACCACTAAAAAAGATTACAGAGGATCAAGGTCCTTTCCAGACTCCACATCAACAGCAGGCTGCGGAGGAAACATAGATATCGGGACTGTATCAACGG